>NW_005841871.1:4646516-4702533 GCF_000455745.1 Alligator sinensis
AGGAGCACCCCCAGGCTCCTGACCTGGGCCAGTGCAGGCTTTTGCCTGCCTTGGCCCCACAAACACTGAACGTCAGTTCTGTTTGTTATCAGTTCAATCTATGCAGCTTAGAAAGACCTGCAAAGGTTGAATGGATTTTGCCTTCGGCTTTTTGAACCTCTATGCTTAGGCAAGGAGGCTAAATCCTGGCTAACTGCTTATTGTTTTTTGGAGTGACTTTTCATTTACTGAATCCGTGCTATGCTTTTATATTATTCTCTCAAAGTCCCCATTGCATTATGTTTTCCCATTTTTTGGATGTTGCATGCTATGAAAAATAAACTCAGAGTCTCCAATCCAGTCAGTGATTTAAGCCTCCCATTTAGAGAGCAGACAGAAGTGACATTTTTTACCCAATTTGGCTATAGAAAGTGGTCTAAAGCTGTGACCAAACACAAGTGCACAGCTGCAGACCATTTAAAAAAATGGCCGATCAGGTGAAAATCTGAACCCTCATTGCATGAGGGGGTCAGATGAAGAAGTTTCAAAACGTCGTGTTTTCTGTAACTTGTGTCTGCCCGCCTCCCAGACTGTTGCTGTTTTCAGAATGGAAGAGAGGAAAGGGAGCAGAGGGAGTTTGGTTTGGGCTTTTTTCAGCCCCTGCTGGAGGGTGGGGCAGGTATACTGGCGTTCCCCCGGGGTGAGGGAGCTCCAATTCACCCACCCCATCCTCCAGCGCCAGCTGGGGAACCCCTAGAATGAGCTCCGTCTGCTCCTTTTGCCCCCTCCCATTCTGAAAACAGTGCAGACTTGCAGGGAGAAGGGGCCATTGCTAGGGGAAACTGGCTGCAAGCTCACAGTCAGCAGCTAGATTCCCCTCCCTGATTGAACGAATGGTGAACTTCTGCTTGATCTGGTGGATTGTTGAAACTGAAATAGCTTCCTGTAAAGCATTTTCAGTTACAGTGGGGAGCTGCACTTCTGTCTGCACTCTTAATTTTAGATATGCAAATAACACCATTCGAGTCAAAGAGCTACTCACATAATTAAGTCATGTGCTTAACCAATTGGCTGGATGGGGCAAACATAAGCCATCAAGTTCTTTGGTTGTTTAATAAAACCCCAGTTTACCAATGTATGTTAGCATGTGCTTAAAATGATATCAGCTCATATTGCATGTTCTTTTCCAAGTAATAGAAATAAGAACAACATAACCAGTTATGTACATCTGCCCCTTTGAGGCTTGAGATGAAATGACATCTGAGCGAGTCCTGGGTTTCCTTAAGCAAAACAATCTGATTAAAACTTTTGCAGAACCAAGTCTTTTCCCAGCTTCTCCATTTCTGAAAGATGATCTCCATTGCTAATATATTTCCAGTTGCACCACAGCATACATTACAAGATGCTTACAGCTACCATGCATTTCCATCAGGACATATTTTTTTAGACACACTTCATTGACATATTTTTATCTGCTTTTATTTTACATTTAAAGTGGTCTTTAAAACTTACCCATGTAGGGCTTAGTACCAGCCATAGAAGAAGCCTTTTCTGATCCTTTTACTATAGTCGCTATGTTAAAGTCAGTGATATGAACATGCCCTGAAATTAAACAAAATATAAATAGAAGTTAAAACAGCATGTAAGCATGAATCTCTCCTTGTTCATTTAATAGTAAAATGAAAACAAATTAAAAGGAAGCTTTTGTACCTGTAAATGAAACTACAATACCAGTAGTCCCCACAGGTAGAAAATAATGTAATTGTTGCCACCAAAATGGTGTACCAGCCTTTATGTTACACTTCAATTTTGATGCATCTTAGCCATTTTATTCCCTGTGTTAAACTTGATTTAGTGGAAACCACTGGACCTGCTTCTACCTGGAGCAGAAACTCACAATATCGTTCTTTTCAAGGGCAGTAGCTTTGTTAGACTATCATGACTCTTTCCTCCTGTCTTTTTGCAAGGTTTCCCAGGGAAGGAAGAAAGACAGTATGTGAAAAAGTTAAATTTATTTGATTGAATAAGCATGAAATATTATTCCAACTGGTAAACATGCTGTTAAACAATGACCCTTTATTTAACAGCAGGGTGTGGGAAAAAAATATCTAGCAGCTATAAGTAGGTGGTCTCACACTCTGACTGGCCCACTCCATGTATGTTTTGCACTGCGGTAATTTAGTTGGCTGGTTCAAACCTGCTCTTAGCTTTTTCAGTAGAGCAATTCATTGTAAGCTGTAGTGACTAACTCTACTACGTACAGCTGACAAATTTGTTTCTGGCTGCAGCTTGCCTTGGGCCTACAAAACAGAATGGATGAGCACAGAAGCACAGCTGAAACTAGTGATGAGGTAAAGTGCTAGGAGGTGTAGGAAATATTATCTCTAATGGGGCTTCTGGTGCTAAAATCATGAGACAGTGAATAAAGAATTGAGATTGGTGTTATAAATGCCAGGCCAGACTTGTAGACATAACACAAAGCTTCTAGGTTCACAGGACCCTACATGATTGTGCTTGTCACATTGCCTTAAGACTGCCACTGGCTTTTGCTTCCCCTTGTTAAGTGCTACCTTTCCTTGTAAATCAAAGTGACGCAGGCATTATGTTGTTTAAGATTATACTTGACTGCCACACTAGAGAATGAGGCATAGAGTAAGCTCTCTCCAAATCAACAAGAGAGCTCTCTCCAAATCAAGCTGGGCTGCCTCCCCATCCCTGGTGCTACAGCACGCCGGGGGCGGGGAGTGCTGACTCCCCGGCCCCGGCGTGATCTAGGGCGGGAGGTGGGGAGGCAACCCAGCTTGGCTGACTCCCCACTCCCGGCACGATCTAGCACCAGGGATAAGAAGTCAGCGCAGCTGGACTGACTTCCCATCCCCAGCACTATGGTTGAAACATTTCGACTTCCAAAACATTTCGACTAGCCTCATTTTGTTTTGAGGCAATTTCGACGCACTTTGTTTCTCTTCAGTTTTGCTGTTTCAACCTTGAAATGAGTTGAAACAGCGTCGAAACGAAATGGCCGGTGAAATTTCGTATGGCCCTACTGGCCAGACTGGCACCGTGCAGGAGTTGCCTCTGTGGCCCAGCAGGCAGGACCCAGTGCAGGAAGATGGAGCAGGGCAGCTTGGATGGGAGCAGCCTTCAAGAAGAGAGTTAGGCTTGCTTTCATGCCTGTGGTCCCCTAGCATAACAAACTGTCTACCCTATCAACCTTAATTCCAGGTCTTTGTATTTATGCAAAAGGATACAGTCTTTATTTATTTGCTCACATATAGTATATATCTGCTCCTAAATGGCTACTGCTGTTATAGTGTGTCAGCTGCATACATGACACAGACAACATTCCCAGGAGAACTGTTGCTGGTAAGAGGCTGTTGTTCTTCTCAGTTACTGCTGCAAATGAGAGTTGACTGCACTAGGTTTTTTTTTCCACAGAACCACAGCTTCATGCAGTGCACACAACAGACAGACCATGGTCTGGGGATGATTTGGAATTATGCATGGAAGTTATCTCATTTGCTGCAGAAAAGAGCAGGGACACTAGGCCTTCCTGATTAAATGATTATATACTTTTTTTTAATCGGATTCCCCAAAATGGCTCAATTCTCTGCTGAAATTCCCCCCCCAAATTACAGCCTGAGGCAGACACATAGCATCAAAAACTTCAGCCCAAAGTCGCAAGGAAATGATATAGGGTCTTTATGAGAGCCAATGTCTAGCAGTTTTAACAACAGATGATGGTACCAGCTCCATCTATTATCAGAGATAATTTTAAATCACATATTAACATTGCACCCTTGCTTGATTGCTAAGCCCAATAAAAGCATCCTTGCCTGTGACCTAGCCAGTTTGTTTCTGCAGCAAAAGACTATAGGGAAATGGTTTCTTGAAAAAGAAAAGCACACAGCATATAATTAGCTTGTTAGGCTTGCACTCCTGACAGCAAGACATATAAACATTTTCATATACACAATAGAATAAAAAACTGCATGTCTCTCTGCAAACTAATATGTTATTCTTCCTTTTATAGATAAATATTAAGGTCTGTCCCTTAAATGACAGCTTCATAAATGATCCTCCCTCTTAGCATGCAAGCATGATGGCCTGTTCTAGAAAATCAATGACATAATACCCATTTAGATTGATTCAAATATTTGATTTACAATGAAAATTATCACTCTCGTGGTGCATTGTTTTCCCTCTCTTTTTTATTAGATTTCTTTTTCATTTAGCAAAGCTAAAACAGCAGCCACATACAGAACAAATGTTATATACACTTGCAGATGTCATTTGTTAAAAATGTCTTTTCATAATTTGCAAATGCAGGTATCAAATTTATTCACAATAAGTTACCGTGCAGTAATGCACATGTAGAACATGACCCAGGAGCAAATTTGCTCCTGGGTCAGCCCTGCCACTAGAAGGCCAGCCTGAGGCTAGCCCCAGGGCTCCCGGTTTGTAGCCTTTCCTGCTCCAGGGCTGGGCTGTTCTATAGCAACCCCTGCCTCAGGCCTTTAAAAGCCTGCAGGCATTTTGAACCCTGGGGCACACAAGCAGGCAGCCTGAGATGACTCCAGGCCTGGTGTCCCCCTGGGCAGGCCACGAGCTAGCCTCATCAGCCTGATTGCACCCCAGCACCGGTACCTGGCACCACAGTGCCACGCACCTGCCAGGCCTGCACCATCTAGGCCTACAGGCTGCTGCAAGCTGCTGCCAGGCCCAACTGCAAGCATCTTCTGGCCAGCAGGGCCACCTCCACCTGCCCGCAGCCTACACCAGCAGCCTGCCCTGAACTTGCAGGTGCTGTGGTGCACTGCCTCTGCTGCATGGCTGTCAGTCCCACCTGCTGCATCCTGCTGTTCAAGGACACCACCTGGAACTGCACGCTGTCTCTGACAGCCATGACCATGCAGAGCCATGCCAGCCCCAGCCAAGTGTTAAGGCCCATACTGGGGAAGGGCTCCCCTGTCCCCAGAGTCCCTCCACATAGCACACAGGGAGGCGGGAGACAGTGTAAATCTTTATTGGGTGGCATGTGCCCCCGCAGCTAGGTGGGCCCAGGCCTCTCACATGCCAAGGAACATATCGATGCAAGTAGCCATGCCGTCTTTGACAGTGGAGGGTTGCAGGGCAGCTTGGGTTTACCCCCGTGCCATCATAGCTCACAGTCCCATAACCAGGTGTGCAGGTGTGCCCAGGGCACCATGGCTATCAGCAGCAGGGAGTAGTGGGTTGGGCACCTGTCGTTCCATGCAAAAATGCCTCATGCACTGACCAGAGCATGCACAGCAGGGGCATGCTTGGGGTGCAGTGGCAGCATGGGGGGGCTGGCCCCAGGGAACCATCCCCAGGAAGACCCCTGTGGAGGGACAGGCAGCTCCTTATCCCCGTCATCTGGGAGTCCTGTGGCCCCCGACTCTGGGCACCATTGGCTGGGTGGCAGTATAGGACAGCAGTTGGCCTGCAGGAGGAGGGGAGGAGGCAGTGGGATCTGGAGCCATGGCAGCATGTGCTGCCAGGAGCCTGTCCTGTTCTACCCTGGGAACAGGGTGGGGGAGGCAGGCTGCCTGCAGCCAGCACCCAGCAGCCCACTGGTCCAGGAAAGCGAGCAGGGATGCTAGGGTCAGCCAGTGTCTGTCTGGGCCCAGGCCTGCCTGTCCCACATACCATGGTCCCTGGGAACCCGTTCATGCCCAGCCCCCAATTTGGGCCCAGGCACTGCACAGCCCCTGGTACAGAACATCTTATTGCTGAAGTGTTGCAAACTCACATAAGCAGCTTCTTTCTCATGGCTTTACAGCATGGGTGGGATAAATATAGCCTGCCAGGCCCCTGTATCTGGCCCACGGGACCCCTAAAAAATTTAGAAAATTAATATTTATCTGGCCCTGGCTGCCTGTCAAAAATGACAGGAGCCAAGGGCAGTAGGAGCCAGGGGAAGACACGGCAGGATCCTGCAACAGCAAGGCCCGGCCAGCCCTGCCCCACCCAGCTGGAAGCCCCTACCTAACAGAGGCATCTGGCCTGAGACCGTGGGGCTGTTCATGCCTCCCTGTGTCAGAGCTGGAAATTTAGGTAAGGGGTGGGGGCAGGGAGGCAGGGAAGGACTGTGGGCAATCGCCCCAGTCCTCGGGGCTGGGCCAGCTCCTGCTGAGGCCAGCAGTCTGGTCATGCAGCTGGGAGCCACTGGACTCAGAGCTGAGCAGTGCAGAGTGGCTGGCGGGCAGTCAGGAAAGTGGGGACAGCAGTGGCGGAGGTTGCAGTGGGGGGGACACGAGTCAGCGTGCAGGAGCGTGGGGTCCGCGCCGGTGTCCTGGGGCCATTGCTGGTAGGGCCCAGAGTGGGGCAGCAGGAGCGTGGGGCCCAGGCTCCCATGTGCCCGCTCACTCCCAGTCCCCACCACCCCGGCCCTGCAGTACAGGTGGGCACCAGCACACACAGCCCCAACCCCACACACCCCGAGCTTGCCCATCTGGGCTGAGCAATGGCAGTGCAGGACAAACTGTTGCTGAGCGTGGGGGGAAAGTGGCCCCTCCCCATGGCTGGTGCTTCCTGGTGCAGCTGCTCGGAACCTGCATGGAGTTGTCCTGCACCTCCACCATATCACTGCCGCCTCTAGGTGACCCAGTGGGGCAGTGGTGGCAGCGGAGAGCAAACACAGGGCAACCCAGCATGGGGTTTGAGTGACTGTACCAGGAAGCATTGGCAGTGGGAGGGGGACGGACCGCTTTTCCCCCATGCTGAGCATCAGTTTGTCCCACACCACCACTTCTCAGCCTGGGCCCCAGCACTGGCTCCAGGCTCACCCATTGGGGCTGAACAGTGGCAGCAGAAGCTGGGCAGAAACTGCTGCTCAGTGCATGGGAAAGCAGCCCCTCCCCTTTGCAGCCAGACAGTTTTTGCTGTGGCTGCCCAGAGCCCGTGCCATGCTAGGCTATGCTGCAGCTCCTTCACCA
This sequence comes from Alligator sinensis, assembly GCF_000455745.1. Classification (NCBI taxonomy): domain Eukaryota; kingdom Metazoa; phylum Chordata; order Crocodylia; family Alligatoridae; genus Alligator; species Alligator sinensis. The sequence goes on from NW_005841871.1 coordinate 4,653,455, forward strand.
CCACCTGTGAGCTACCCTGCAGCCACTCCACACTGTCACTGCTGACATGCTGGGCATCCCAGAGGCAGTGGTGAAGGGAAGATCAGGTGCTACGTGGGCTTCAGGTGGCTGCAGCAAAAACTGCCTGGTGGCGACAGGGGGGATGGGCCACATTCCCCCACGCTGAGCTGCTGCTGATACTCAGTCCTGACGGGTGAGCCCAGAGCTGGCACGGGGTGCACAGAGTCGCGGCTGCATGTGTTGGTCCCCACCGCTACTGCTGCATGCCCCGGGATGGCAAGACATGCCATGGCCGGGCAGTGCAGAGCAGCTGTGGGGCGTGCTGGGGCTGCTTGCTGTTGGCAGTGGTGGGGAGGTGCCACAAGGTGCTCAGGGCTGTTGCAGGGTGGGGAGTGAGTGCTGACTGGCTCAGGAGGGCACACGCAGGGGGTTCCCATGCACATCCTGCATACCTTCAAGCCCTTCCCACAAACTCCACAGCCACACCGTCCCACACACCCCATCACACACCCCACAAATACCATCCCCACACATCCCCACAACCCCCCCATATCCACCCACCCACAGCTCCCCACAAACCCCACAGCCACCCACCCATACCCCCCTGATACCTCTATGCACCCCACACACTACACAAAAGTAAGACTGCATTTTGAGCTATTATGCAATCACTTCTACATATACAGCACAAACACACACAGCAGCAGATCCCAACCTGGGCCTGGGAAGAAGTCCTGCAACACCTTCAGCAGCCAGGAGCCCCTGCCCACAACTGTGCCCTGGTTCTGGTGCCACCCAGCCCCCTGCTGGAGCCCAGGCCTGCTGCTTGCCCCGGCTCCATGCAGATGTGGTGCTGGAGTTACCTGCAGTGGGGTCAGGACTTCACCATCAGCTGCCAAAGTGGGAGCCACCTGCGGTGGAGGAGCCCTGGCCACCATCGCCCCTGAGTGAGCCCCCACCTGCTGTCCCTGGGCTCTGGCCTATAGATACTCCCACCCCATGGCCCCCCACCCTGGGACAGTGTACAAAAGACATTGTACATAATTTTCATGTGGAAGAAGGTTTTTTTATCGTTGGTGGGTGGGGTGCTGGTGGAAGGGCTCTGTTTGTTGGGGGGAGGGGGAGGGGCTCTGTTTGTTGTTGTTGGGGAGGGAAGGGGAGGAGAGGGTGTTGGTTGATGTGAGGGGAATAAAAACTTGTCCTTCTGAGATGTATCGGCAGTAAGCATGATGCTTGCAGTGGGGAGGTCCATGGGCAGTGCTGCAGTCAGTCTAGAGTGGGGAGTGCTGGAGAAGGTGGTTGACCAGCACCTCCCACACCTGCCCCTGCTCATGCCCTGACCCTGGCCCCTGCTGGTGTGTGTGCAGTTCTCCTGGGGCTTTGTCAGGGGCAGACTGCCACTGCCACCCCAAGTGGTGCTCCCACTGGCAGTCATCTTCTGCGCACTGCGCTTTGTCCTCCCAGGTCTCACGGAAGAGCTCCGCCCTGGACCTCAGGTCATCCTGAAGGCATCTAGCCACTGCTCATTGTCCCAGGTGTGCTGGACAGTGTGTTGTCACCAGTTCTGGCTGGCCTGTCAGGCCCAGAGGCAGAAGGGCTGGAGGCCCAGGAGGGCGACAGTGGTCCCAGTGGTGGCATCATGGATCGCATCATTGGTGTCCCTGCCAGGGTCTGTCCAGACTGATGAAGTCAAGGCAGCAGGTGTGCATTGGCAGCCCTGGGACAGCATGTGGTGGGTGGGCAGGCAGTCGCTGCACATGGGGTAGCTGGGACAGGTGAGATGACCATGGGCCAGCTAGTGGTCAGTGCAGTGAGCCACCAGGGCCAGCACGGCAGCCAACAGGAGCCTGGGGCACTGATTGTCACTGCTAGGGGCAGGGGCAGGAGCAGCCATGGCACAGGGAGGCAGAGGCAGTGAGGAGAGCATTGCCGTGTGCTGTCCCGGAGCTGGGCACGCTGCTCCTGGCCAGGGAAGTGGCTGGCCAGAGAGCAGCAAGTGGGGCTGCTGGCTGCTAGCAGCAGTGGTCGGAGCCTGAAGCTCTCCTTGGTGGTAACAGGGGCCCGTTGCAGGGCCCTAGGAAGAAGGAGCAGATTGGCAGGAAATTTGCTCCCGCTTCCCTGCCCATGTAGATGCCTGCGCAGCACTGTTTATTCATGAGTAATTTACTTGCGAGTAAACTGGTGCTGCAGCAAACACACATGTAGATAAACCCACTGAGACCCACTAGTCACCCAAAGCCCAGCATCACCAACTCCAAATATTAGAAAGGCATTAGCCAGGTATCAGAACATCATTATTGCTTTAAAATCATGATTTAAAAAAAACAACCCTCTAGATTAACTTCTTTTCATATTCCTGTTTTTTTAAGCCTCTGGTTTGCATATATGGATGTTCTTGTTCAAAAGAGTCTAAGCCCTATTAATTGGATTCTTCAACACCAAGCAATTTGATAATTCAAATGAATGTAGCTAGACAAAAGCTTTATCAAGGTTGGAAGATGGAAAAGTAGTGAAACCATCTACCAGTGGGATTCAGGATGATTTATTAGCTTTATGTTTTGTTAAGAAGAGTTGTTTTAATACAGAAAAAGCTGTTCTAAAGTCTTAAAGCCAATTTCTAATAATTCTCATCACTCAAGTAATGGTTTGGAACCTTGTGCATGACAGGAAGGAGATTCACACAACTTATTACAGAGCTTGAGGTATGCTGCTGGGAATCCCAGAGATACATATGTAGGGTAGCTAATAGGGCTGTGTGAAATTTTGCTGGTTGTTTCAATTCGACACTGTTTTGACTCATTTTGAGCTGGGGCCATGGGGGGCAGGGGGCGGTCCCCTGTGCACTCTGTGATGGACCTGGATGTGGATCAGAAGTACTTCTGGTCCACTTCCTGATCTGCCACTGAGCACATGGGGGGCTCCCCTGCATTTCTGTGGGATGCATCATCTGCCCCACCATTGTAGTGTTCACAAACCATGCCTGGTACCTTGAGGTAGGTAGAAAAAACATTTCAAGCTGTGTCTACGGCCAAAGCGCTGATTCTCCAAATCAACATGGAATCTTCAGATTCAGATTCAGCCAAATCGAATTGGGACAGTAATTCAAACCGACGAATCAAATCACTGCCCCCCATTCAGGTTGAATCCAAACCCAAATCGAATACAGCCTGTTTTGCACACCCCTAATATTTATGTTGCAATCTCCTCCAAACAGGGACTTTACACAGTGCCAGTTAAGGGGTGGGGAAAGAAAAAGTAAAAGTGAAAAAATGAAATTAGTAAAATTTGACAAATACTACTTGGGGTTCAAATTCACAACATGCCAGTAACAGAATCCACTACGCTAAAGTCCTCCATCTTACAAGAGTGTAAAGTAAGAGTGGCTGAGGTGGGCCCTAAATATGTGCCACCCATTCTTTTTTTCCTGGAAGTAAGTCTTCTGCCACATCCTTATTCAATGCTGATTGACTCCCGTTCTTCTTCCTCACTGATCACCAGATAGCTAGTAGATAATCAACTAGGTAAGTCAGTGTGTGGGAAGATATGGTTGGGGGGGCACTGAACCTGGGGTGAGCAGAGAGACACTCCATGATTTTAAGGCACCATGTGGTCTGTCTATCCTTGAATTTTACAGCCTGGGCAGGGCATGTGGCACTGCCAGAATCATGGGGCATCAGCTGAAAGCCCCTAGACAATTCAAGATTCTGGAGATGACCTGAGCAGCTGAGCCCAGATGAAGTGGAAGCAGGGGCCCATAGCCCCTGAAATGAGAGCGAGAACCACACGCCAGGCACTGTGCCCTCATGTGCCTACCACTGCTTCCATCCATCCAGTCATCCTTCCAGTGTTCCACCTACTCCTTTACAGCCAGACCCACAGACACTGAGACCTGAATGGGCACTGCCATGGACCATGAATGAACCTGAGCAGTCCACCCTCAACAGCCAGCATAGGGACGTAAGTGGCAGTTTGGGAAAATAAAGGATCTCATCACCATCTGGGGTGAGGAGGACATCCAGTGCTAGCTCCAGAAAGGGCACTGAATCAGAAATGTGTTCAAGCATATCACTCAGGAGATGCAGGCAAGAGATCACAACAGAGATTTGGAGCAGTGTCTTACCAAAACCACATTGATGAGGACGCATTATTATCGTGTGCTTGACACTAGAAAGTGGTCTCTGGGCTGGCAGCAAAACATGCTATTCTACAAGGACGTGTCTCATTTCCTCACCAAAAGCAGGGCAGCTGCCCTCCTCACCATGCCCACTGAACAAGGGGTGTTCTGGAGGAGTTGCTTGCAGGGACCCAAGCAGAGGAAGAGGAGGTGGAGGGTTGCCCTATGACACTGTTCCCCCTACACGGGCTGTGACTATTTTGGACCAAGTCCTATTATATGTCTCTGCATCCCTGCCAGAGATGTGGAGTCAGTATCATCCCCCCCAGTACCAGCACAGAAGTTGCTGTGCTGGCACGACCTGCAGGATCTGCAGCCAGTTTTCGCAACACTTCTAATGAGTCAGGCCACACACAAGGGTACCATGCAACCCTTGATGGTAAGGTTTGCACCAGCTCCATGCAACCCTGATAGGGACTAAGGTCCTGGAGGAAACACAAAGCCCCCGTTGGGGGGGGGGTGTGAAGAAAAGAGTGGGAGGGGGAACCAAGGCTGCCACAGGCCACACCCTGTGGCCACAGCCCCTCTTAGGCCATTATGGCCAAAAAGCCCACAAAGGGGTTGGGTCCAGAGTGGGGGCAGGAATGGTGGTCCAGAGTGGGGGCAGGAAGGCTGGGGCATAAGGGAAGGATGAATTGCCCACTTTCCCCCCATAGCCTCCCTGCTGAAGCCTGGAGCCCAGCCAAGGTACCAAGTCACCCCTGCTCCACTGCTCTGGGGTGCTTAAAAGAGTATGGCTCATTCAATAGGATCATAAATCTGCATAATTGACATGTCCTTGCCATTTCTCTCAGGGCCATGATATGCTCCATGGGAGACTGGAGCCTAAACACAGATATCCTGAGCACTCCCCACAAAGCACTCGTGGAAAGGCATTTATAGAGTGTATTGAGCGCATCAGGCAAATGGATAAACAGCAGGTTTGGCAGAGAGCACCCCCAGGTCAGGGACTGGAGATACCATGTATCTATGTCTGACAACCACTGCAGGAATGAGAAAAAAAATCCCCCCTTGCAGGCATGGTTGATGAACTCAGACTGGTGGGGCGGTGGAGCATCCCACAGGGGCGGGGGGTTGCATCCAGCTGGGATTGGGTGGGGGGCAGGTTGCAGCCGGATGGGCGCTCCGGCTGGTAGTGGGGAGGCTGCAACCCCCCTCCCCCACAGCTGGCCGGCTGCAAGTCTCCTCCCCCAGTTCCCATGGGACGCTCCACTGCCCCACCAGTCTGAGTTCACCAGCCGCACCTGCCCCCTTGTCAAAAAACCCCAGACCTCCCTCCTTCCCTTCCTCCATGCCTCCCTCCCACTCCTGGAAAGTGACAAATGTGATGGCAGGATTCCCACGTGGGGATCGTTATCTCAGCTTCTTGGCTCTCACTGCCAGGGTGACTCCTGGGTTGCATACCTGGACAGACTGGCAAGCATCCCAACCCTACTTTTTCCCCTCCCCTCCCCTCCTCTCTGATCCTATCCATGGGTGAATTCCAATGGGTTCTTGCTGATTCTGATTCTCATGGCACAGGCACTTGCTGTATTGGCCACCCAGGGCAATCCCCAACCTATTTCCCAGTCTGTCCAGCCCCACGAGCACAGGCACTGCCCCTGGTGCTACCAGCCAAGCCATGGACCCACAAAGGATCCCCCCACCCCTTCCTCTGCTGGAAGGTCAGGTGCCTGCCCCCCACCTCTCTTGCCCTGCCACAGCCCTGTCACCCAGACAGCTTCCCCCAATACCAGCAGGCACCTACCCCACCTCACACACCCATCCTCTCCACACACACACATACAGACACAGAGCTCCCTGGACAGTCCCCAAACTCTGGACCTCTAACCCCTGCACTCTACAGGCTTACCTGTATCCAGCTGCCGGGACTGCTCCCACCACCTTCTCTGGCTGCATGCCAGCCACGTGCACCCGCTGCCTCCAATCACCCTCCTCCTGCTCCCACCAGTGGACAGGATCAAAATCTCAGACATTTGTTCAAATTTCAAAAAAATGCCCAGATGGAGATTGGATGGTCTAAAAAGGGAACATGTCCAGGAAAACCTGGATGTATGGAAAGCCTAGTCAAATACCTGCTAAGCAAAGCCCCCCAAGTGGTTCTGGCCAGACCTGAAGGGGTGCAGAAGCACTCAAAGCAGGGCAGAAAGGGCAGCCTACCAGCTCACCAGGCCAGATGGTTGCTAGGGCAGCTTCTGGCAGCAGAGTCTGGTGACCTCAGCTCATCCACTCTCCACCATGAAGCCTGGGAGTTCCACTCCCTGTGTCCCCACTCATGGCCTGGGTCCCACTGCAGGGGGGTGGTGTAGCCTTGGCAGGAATTGCTTACACCTTGGCTTGGACTAGCTGCCTGATATGAGTCCAGGGCATCAGGGAGGCCTGTGGGTCTGTGGTCCTTGAAGGGGAAGACATGGCCTTGGAAGCCAAGGGGCAAGAAGTCCTGTATGGGAGGGCCAGCAGTCTTCAGTGTCCCCTGTAGCAATGATTCCTGGCCTACAGCTCTCTCAGACAGTCATTGGGACCAAGATCACACAGCTATCCAGCTCTTACATGGAGAAGTCCCTGGTCTTGATTCCAGACCTGTGAAAGTAGGATGCCAGGTCAAAAGCCCCTGGCCCCATCCCCCCTCCAAGGTTTCATGTTTGTTGAGTTCAGGCCCTGCAGTGTTCTACCTGACCCCAAACCCCCTTCAAGTTTCTGTTGCCCCGTTATCAACCCCCCTCCTGCCAAAACCCACTACCGCCAAAGGTTTGCTGTTTTGTGTGAATTAGGAGGAGGGACCAGGCTGAGACATGGACAATGTTCAACGGGCTTTCTTTATTAAACACAGGAAAAATCTGGCAACCACAACATTTTAAACTGAGGTACATATCTTCCTCATGCCACATTCCTCTGCACCCCAGTGCGTGCCCCTGGGGGTGAGGATCGGGGAGGGAGAGAAGGGGAATGGTGCCCAGGCAGCCTGGGCTGTGATGTGGGGCCAAAGGAGCCCAGGAAAGGTGACCCAGGCCTGGTGCTAGGGTGTGGGCACTGAAAGCCCTCCAGCCCTACTCATCCATGGAGGGCTCCTGGTCTATGTGGGTAAGAAGGTAGTCAGCCAGGGCTTCATGGATCCGAACAGCCTGCTACTGTGTTGGTCCAGAGCCAACAACATGGTCAGAGGGATCACCCTCTCCCACATCCCTGCATTGCGTTGTGTGTGCTCATGGTGCCAGGCCTGGTCCCTTGCTGAAGTGCTCCTTCTGACGGTTCAGCTGCCCCCTATAGGTCTTCATGAGCCAGGGCAGGAGGGGATAGACCAGGCCCCCAATGAGGATTGGGGGATGATGACATCACTTATGATGAGATCAGGGGCTCCAGAAGCATAGTGCCCGCTCTCCAGCACCCCAAGGAACAGGGAGTTGTGCATGAGGTGGGCACTGTCCTCATTGGCTGCTTGGAAGTCAGTGGCTCAGTCATGACCTGGATGCCTGGGTTCTGTGTGTGTGTGTGGGGGGGGAAGGGGTGCATACACGCAGAACCCAGACATCATGTACACTCACACACATGCACACAGAACCCAAGTATCTGGGGGACACACAGACAGATCCCAGGTGTCTGGGATACACACACACAGACACATACACACACACACACACACACAGGAGGTGCAGGGTGCACTGGGTGGGCATGCCCAGGATGGCTGGCTGATGGCTCATGGCCATGATGAGCCACTGCTGCATCTGGTCCAGGTGGGGGCTGTGATGTCCCCACCAGCCAACCGGAGTGGCTTGGCCATTTGGCTCTCCTTGGGAGTCCTCAGCAATCCAGGGAGCCCGCAGGACACACTGGGAGGTGTGTGAGAGGCGGCCCCCTACCTGCTGCAACTGGGTCATGCAGGCAGGCCCCAACCCCTCTGCCCCCTAAGGGCTAATGTGTTCTTCTTTCTCCCAATCTAAATAGGGGCACTTAGAGTAAAGTTCAAAAGTTATAGCACGTCCATTGCAGGCTTCTTGAATGCCTGTACTGAGCCTAAATTTTTAGTTTAGTTTAATATAGTTTCAGCCAACACAATCACTCAAATGAGGTCTAGGTAATCTAAAAGAATAACACAACCCCTCAACCATAAACGTTGTGCATGCTGAATTCAGTGATAGCTCACTTTATGAATCTTAATAATAAGGACAAGGTCAAGAATGGAGGAAATTGGCTTAGTACTTTTGAGACCAGAGTTTAAAAAGTTCAGGCTTATTCTGTAGGATTTTCTGTTAGACTTCTTTGCTCTGCTCACACTAACTCTTAAGGCAGACAAGGTTCTTTGAGTAAATCTGAAATCTTTTATTAGACCAACCCAAATAGTTGGAAAAATTCTTCTTAGCAACACTTAACACACTCAGCATGCCCATAGTTAGCAGCCTGCTATTAGATGGAAGCTGACTATGCCTTTACATACTTTAAACACTGTGAAGAAAAATAGCTTCATTTAAACTTCTAAAACTTCAAGAAGTCTAGCAAGCTTCATTATGAGGAAGATGACTAGGTCTAGGCTATATGATCTAATGACATATAGGAAACATCTAAGGTGCAAGATTCCTGTTTCTTATTCCTCTTCAAATAGCTGGTTAATTAATTCTGCCCAGTGATCATTTGTGATTGTGAAGGGCCATGATTATATCTTCATTTGAGACAGTTTGTGCTCTAAGGAATGCTGGCATGAAGCAATATTCTGAGGATTTGAAGAAAGGGGATGCTTGGCCACCTTGGTCATCTTAAGAGTTACCGAACCTTTCAGTATCTGGGCTACCTGGTTCAGCCTCTTCTGCTATAACACACAGGCTACTGTCAGGATCCATTGAAGTACTAGCAGCAGTAGAGCTGTCAGAGGAACCTCTATTGAAATAGGCTAATTTTGTACTGAAATTAACCTTGATGGGAGACAAGGAAAGATGAGGGCAACCACATTTAAAAGCTGTCCATCAGAGATTTGATATGCTTATTGTCACATTATTTCTTATTGCCTTTGACAACTCTAATTCACCCAAGACTTAAATATAAGGCATTTCTATTTCTTGCTTATTTGCTGATACTAATATCTTGGGAATATTAACACCTACATGCCTGCAACTTGTTACTAAAAATATGCCTACATACTTAAAAACATTGATGTTATTCAGCTGTGTTGAATTCATTATTCAGAGGGTCAAATTCCAGGCTTTTGTAGCATTATTTGTTAAGCAATTGTAACTTATGGATTCCTATACATGTGCAGTGAGGCTGTTTCGACATAGTGTAGTTGGAGCAGACTCGATTAATCGAGTCTGCTGGAGCGTAGTAGTTACCGTGCTCCAGCAGACTCTAGCATCATGTGTATCAGCATCCCTGCACTGAAAATGGTGGTGTGGGTACTTTAACTAAATATCATTCGACAAGCTTTAGATAAAGTGCCCCTGCTGCCATTTTTCACAGCAGGGATGCTGATACATGTGACGCTCCAAGCACTTTAATTCGAGCAGCTCTTAGTCTTTGCAGTATGAAAAAGATATAAATATTGATACAGTAATGTTTAAATACAAGCAAACAGACAAAGGATTTTCATTTAAGGCAATGCTGTTAATATCCGTATTAGAGGGGCATAGTTGGTATATCTGAGATATAGCAACTGTATAATTAAGGGTTGTTGGACAGACCTGAGGACAGATACTTGTTGCCTGAAAACTTGTCCAACAGCTCTCCCAACTATACAGTTGGTTCAATAAAAGACATAAAAAAGACTTGCCTCTTGAACACTTCTTAGACCATTATGGCTACAACAATACTCCAACCCTACTAAGCATATTAGAAAACTTAATTTGTTACCTTGCCATCTTAAATTTCACTGTAATATAAGATAGCTCTATAGATTTTTTGTAGAGATTTGGGATTAAGTTTCTGAAATTGGCTGTCTAAATCTAGGAACCTAATTCCAGATCCAGGCACCTGTTTAAAAATTGCTTGTTTATAGATCCTGAGAACTTCCAACAGCTATGGAAGTGGGACTATAGTTATGCACTACTCCTCAAAATCATACCTTTTTATTTATGGAGATTTAGGGACCTGACTTCAGACACCCATGCTTATAAAAATTAAATTTTCAACTGATATTTCATCCTCCTCCTTTTTACTGAATTATGTATTTCTATAAATCTTTACTTTCTGATGGGTCTACCATGTGGCTAAAGGTGATTTCATTTGAAATATATCAAGCCAATTCACAAGTCAGATAGACTGCTACAGAAAGAGATACCAAATTTGGGATACAAACCCAGTGTCACACAGTACTAATCAGAGCCACCTGAACAGCTCATGAGGCCATGGAAATCTTTGGAACAAAACATTGAGTAGCAACTTACCATGTTCATCCAGCAGTATGTTGTCAGGTTTGATATCCCTGTAAAATAAGAAATGGAAATGCATTATATATGTATGAAATGGATGCTTGCAAATTCTGAAGTGTCTTTTCCCTGCATAATAGAGCTAGATTGGTGAAATTATACATTCAAAGGAAAGCAGTATACAAAAGTAAATGATCTTTTTACTAGCTTGTCAGGGCACATCCAGATAAGCACAGATGTGCAGTATGCAATGCTGCAGACCCATCTGCATGTGTGCCACACATGCTGCACATGCAGGCACTCCCAGTGCTGCTAGTTTGCAGTGCAGGGTTGGGGGTTAGCAATTGGGAGATCCCAGTGTCAAAAAAACCCATTTTCTGTTAGAAAAGTGGGGTGGTGCACGTCACTGGAAACCAGAGCCTGGCTGGCTGGAGCCATGCTCTGGCTGCTGGCCAGGCTCTATGCTGCTGGATTGCCATAGCTGCAGCTTTGGAGGTCCCAGGGAAGGCTGCTGGGGCCAGCACAGATGCTGGATCCTACCTGGGGTAACATGTCGCAAGCCAGAGCACATGTGCATGGGTGTTTCCCCGGCACAAGCAGCAGCAGCACATATTTTGCTGCTGCTGTTTGTCCCCAGGAAAACACACATTTCTGCTCATGGGGATGCACCCATAAACATGAATGCTGAAGTACATTTGAGGTGTTTTTGTTTTCACATGGTTACCACCCAAAAAAACTATTTTACAAGATTATGTCCAGGCTGGGAATGAAGAGTAGAGAGAGAAGTATTGCATTTCTTTGCTGTGGGTAGTCCATATTTGATAGATGTGATCAAGGCAGATATAAGTTGGAAGTATTACCATAACATATAAGTGATCCCTCTTGCATTTCTTATAGACTTCACATATCCCTCCCCCCATGGTCATTTATGTTTCAAAAGTTCACAGAGTTTTGTGAATCACCTTATGCTACCTTGAATGCTAACTCCCCTCAAAATCTTAACTTGCCACCGCAATCACAAACCTTTCTACGTGGTTGGCTATGCCAGGGGAGCAGGCAGATGAAGTGTGTGAGGAAGCCTGGAATAAGAGGACCAGGATCATACTTGCAGACTTGAATGGTAAGAGGTATCAGCATTTAAACAGTTCCCTCAAACTGCAGTTCTTCCTAGCACATGGAAACAACTTCACTAAGGATAATCTTCTTATTGCCTAGGCAGAGATACTGGGCATTCCCACTAAATGAGCAGCTGCCTTGAATTGAATTAAGATTTGTTTCAAAGAACAGAATCATAGAACAAGAGGGCCAGAAGAGATCTCTTGCGGTCATCTTGTCCAAGCCCCTGGCTAAAGACAGGATCATCCCTGACTCAACCATCTGAGTCTGTCTAATCTGCTCTTAAAAACTTCTAAGCATAGACATTCCACAACTTTTCTAAGCAGCCTTTTCCAATGTTTAACCACCCTCATAGCGAGAAAGTTCTTCCTAATATCTATCCTCAAATTAAGAACAGTGCTCCTTGCCCTGCCCCCCTGTGGACATAAAGAATTGTCTATCTCCATCCCCCATTTAATTAACCTCCAGGCATTTGATGACTGATATCAAACCCCTCCTCAGTTTTTCCCTTCTCTAGACTAAATAATCCTACTTCTTTCACCCTTTCTTTCTAAGTGATGCTTACCATATTTCTAATAATTTTTGTTGCTCTCCACTGGGTTCTTTCTAATTTGTATATAACTGTCTTGAAGTGTGGGGCCCACACAGTACTGCACGTGTGGCCTCACCAGTGGCAAATATAGTGATAAGACCACTTCCTTTGATTGGTAAGGCATTCTTCTAGCCCAATATCCTATTTTCACAATAAGAGCACACTGCTGTCTCATATTCAGCTTATGGTCCACTATGACTTCTTTGTCCCTTCTGGCAGTACTGCAGCCTAGCAAGTGCATATTTGTAGAACTTTGCACTTTTCTATGTTGAATTTGATCTGATTGATTGATTTTGGACCATTTTTTCAGTTTATCCAGGTCATTCTAGATCCTAATCCTGCACTCCAGAGTGTCTGCAACTCCACCCAACTTGGTGGCCATTCAGTCCCTTCTTCCACATCAGGGCTGTACAACTGCTAGTGTACGGGCTTCATGAAGCCTGCAAGGGATTAAATTGGGGCTTCCAGGCTCCGTCCCAGCTTCTGTTCCCCCAACTGCTCTGGCTACAACTCCAGGTGGAACCTCCTTCCCTCCTCTGGCTGCTGATTCCTGCCTCTGCCACAGGGAATGAAGAGTAGAGAGAGAAGTATTGCAGTTAGGCCAGTGCAACATGCTCTGTGGGGAGCTGAAAGTGAGCCCAGGGCCATGCATGGGGGGGCAGCAATCTGGGCTGTGTGATGCAGTGGTGGGAGGTGCCTGCTTTAGCATTTGGGGGTTGGGGTGTGGTACAGTGAGAGGACAGGGAGACCATCCATGTGGCAAGCAGCCCAGCCACCTGCTCCTTACTTAGTACAGCTCCCAGGACTTGTGGTCCCAGGGAGCTTACAAGCTGGACAGCCCTGCTTGTAATCATTAATGAAGGTATTAAAAAAAAGCTGGGTCCAGGGTAGTTCCCCTTGAGAACTCCACTTGATACCTCCTCCAAATTAGACATTGAACCACTGATGCCTACATGATGATCCAGCCAGTTCTGTATCCACCTTATGGTACTTTTGTCCAAAGGTGCTTATACACTGGGTGGGAGGAAGTAGTCCTTAGGGTTGCATTCTATGTCCCCTAAATTAAAACGGTGGGTTTTGAATTGAAACCCACCATTTGAATTTAGCGGATTGTGTCCCTGTTATGGTGAGGGGCCTGATCCCCCTTTTTTTTTCTTCCCAGCAGAGACTGCCCACCTCCCCTGTGGCCAGAAGTGAGCTGAACAATAGCTGCAATGCATCACTGCCAACTAAACTACATCCTGATGTAGTTGGCAACAATGCAAACTCATTTAAACCCCCAAAACTCCTGCATATGTACGGCATGATGCCATTAAGCCACACAAAGTGAAATTTTTGTCACATGTACATGGTAATGGCATCATGTGTACAAGTGCCCCACATCTGTAATTCCTTATTGTTAGACCCCGACTCTATGTGGTGCCCAACGACTAGGGAGAGGACAGTCCAATCGCTCATGGATCCTGTTACTCATTAGCCAGAGCAAGCAGGGAGCAAACACTACTTGCACACATTGCTCACAACAGCTTTATTCAGAATGGAGACAGCTTTGACTAGCTCCCAAAAAACCAACAAACCAGGGAACCACACTGAACATTAGTTCTTTTTACATTTTATACACCTTGGTTCATACATATTAACATTTGTTCCACACTGTCCCTCCTTCTGTTCCACCCATTTCTCCTATCTTGAGCTCTGCCTCTGTTTACTGTTTACTTCATTACCATGGAATTGCCTATGCATTTCATGCATTTACATGCCTCTCTGCTAAGAGCACATGAGCAAGACTGACCTCCGCTTCTCTCGGTCACTTGTTGGTTCTTTCTGGTTTCTTGCTGACTCCTTCTTCATCTCCAAGGTCTTGCTTCTGCTTTATCTCCTGACGATAGCAGGTAGGCTGCATCTTGTTCTACTTACACAATGGGCTCTAACACTATGACCTTGTTAGAAAACTGTTTTCATAAGCATTTTCAAGGTTATTTTTAATATATCATTCTGCCTTGTGACCAGCAGCTTTTGCTGAGACACAGATTAAAGCCTTGTTCCAGCTGCAGATCCAATGCTTCCCAAAATCCACATATTATTATTACCCTAACACTTATCTTGTTAATGAGAACAGTGTGGTAGACATTGTCAAAAGTCTTGCTGAAATCAAGGTATATCAACCCTTGATCTCAATCCACTACTCTTCCCCTATCTACAGAGCCTGTTACCTTGTCATAGAAGGAAATCAAGATGGTCAGGCATGGCTTCCTCTTGATTAATCTGTTTTCATAGTTCCTGATCACCTCTTCCAGGTGCTTAGAAATAGATTCCTTGATGACTTGCTCTATAATCTTTTCTGGTATTGAGGTCAGACTAAGCAGTCTGTAATTTTATGTAACCTCCTCCTTCTCTTTCTTAAAGATGGGGTCTATATTTGCCCCTTTCCAGCATCTTATCTGATCTCCATGAGTTCTCAGACATGAGGGTCAATGATTCTGAAATTATCTCAGCTAACTCCTTCAGTACTCTAGGGTACATCCTGTCTAGCCCTGCCAACTTGAAAATAACCAGCTTCTCTAAATGATCCCTAGCCTGGTCTTTTACTACTGTAGGGTGCTTATCTACTTTCCTATACTTGTTGCCAACTGCGCTCATCTGGTAGCTGACCTTATTTGAGAAGACTGAAGTAAAAACGTCATTAAATATCTCAGCTGTCTCTGCATCATTCTTCTGCATTCAGTTTTGTAGTTTTCCTCTTATTTCTGGCATATATTTTAAATAATTTTTATTGCCTTTTACATCTCTTGCTAGTTGCATCTCAAGTTATGCCTTGTCCTTGATTTTCTCCCAGCATGCTTGTTCAATAATCTTAAACCCTGCCGTATGGTAAGAGATACTCTTCAATGGGCACGTCTACATGTTCACTTTAATACATGTCCACTGTGCATTAAAGCATCACATAAAAAGTGTGATTACGCTAATGCATAATAAAACAGGCTGCTGCGCATTAAGCATCACTTAAAAACCATGTGCATTCATTACTGTGCATTTGTTTAGTACGTTGGGCACTTTTACATGTACTCCGGGGGTGGAGGGGCAGCGCTTTAATTAAAGCACTGCAGTGACCATTCAATGACCTTTAGTTCAAGTGCCCCTGCCACCATTTTGAAGCACAGGAATGCTGATACGCAAGATGCAGGAAGCTGCTGGAGCGTGGTAATTACCATGATCCAGCACTCAATTAATTACCGATGAATCGAGTTTGCTCTGACACGCTGTAATTACATTCACTTACTATAAGGAAAGATCATTCCCAGGTCTGGGAAAGAAGATTTATCTGTAGCTACTTTAAATACTTTCCTTGTTTCATAGGTTTACTGCTTTATTACCTCTTTTTTTCTAAGCAACCATTTTCATTTTCATAATTGGGGCCACCAAAAAGCAACAGTTTTAACTGGACACATCTATATAAGACGCTACTGCACAGTGGTTACTGTGCATTTATTTATTACCTGTATTAGCAAGTAGTAAATAAATGTGCAGTGACCAGAGTTACTGCGCAGTAGTGTCAGCAAATGTTTTAAGTGATGCTTCTGTGCAGTAGCCTAATAATATTGTGCAGTAATGTTTTAGCGCTGTCTGTGCTGTGACATGCTACAGCACAATATTATTAGGCTACTGCGTAGTCAGAGTCTCATGTACATGTGCCTACTGATAATTAGTTTAGGCTGCATTCACTTCTTTTTCACCTGAGAAAGAATATTTTGTGATTGAAAGTTTAGCTATCATCTCTCCAAACTATATGCTTGATGCAATAAATGATACTACCAAACAAATCTTGCTTTTCATATATTCCCTGGAACATTACAGCTACAACAACACCAAGATTGCTAGAACTGAAGCGTCTACTCACCTCAGCAGATCAGCCATTGCATACTATTACACTGAACTGGAGAATGAATATGCTGTATTTTTCTGCATACAACACACATCCTTGTTCCAAAAACCAGTGTCTGGTAATTGGAGTGCACCCTTTATAAGAGCAGTTTCTGCCACTTACCAACTGAAACTGAAAACAACATCTGCAACAATGCACAGGGAGCCAAACAATGAGCAGGCTTAGTTCCCTCATTGCTGCCACTCATTTACTTACTGTTAGGAAAAATCATTTTTATTTCATTCTGCCTTTCAAACCAAGGTGCATATTATATTCTGGGTATCCATATATATGTATGCAATGTATGTGTAATATTCTCGGTATGTGCTAATGTAAGGGGGTCAAGCCTACCCCCCATAGCCAGTCCACAGAGCTGCTCTATCTGGTCCACTAGGCTATGGACAGGCTAGGGAAGTTGGAGGTGTGATAGGATGGGGACATGGCCTACCACAGAATTCAGGTCTTTGTGCCCCAGTGGACATGGCCCTTGTTGGCAGGAGATTGAATGAGGGCTGTGCTCTCACAGTCCACTTGCTCAGTGGCCACCTGTCCCATCACCACCACTGTAGCCAGCAGCCACTTGGCTCATGGCCACTTCTTCTACCACCTCCATCACTGGCCTCATCACTGATGACACCCCATTTTCCACATTGGATCTGCTGCTGCTCCATGCCTCACACTGGATCCATAACTGCCAACCTATACCATGGGATGGATCTGACGTCACCAGTCCTGCCACAGATACCCTATGCCCTAAGCTGAATTTAGCTCGTGAGGAACCTGGTGGTCCTCATCTGGCCCAGAGTACAGGGTAGGTTTGACACCCTTGGACTAACCAGGTTTACTACAAAACAAAGATTTCAGTACATGTGCTCCCTTTTAACCAACCTATTCCAAATTTAAAACTCCATGGGAAATACAATCCTAAATTACAATAAGGCTTTAAATGACTGAAATATGTGATAAAGTATACTTAAATTTCACCATCTAGCCTTATCCTAAGTGCCTAGACACTGAATCAATAAGTGGTTACAGTGCTGAAACTGCAACATTTGTTACACTAGTTCAGTAGAGTACTGATTTATGAAGAAACTTTAAACAACCTAAAAAAGTGGCACTTACATCCTGGAAATTATTCATATAATATGATTTATGATGTCACATAAAAGTGACAGCATTCTCTTTCAGGCAAAAGGAGCATACTGGTGTTAAAATGTTGTGAGAATCATAAAATCTCATTAGAAGATGAAGCTTATGGTTGTAAGTTATGGTAGCAACTGCTGATTACTTCTAGGATAAATAAGAAATTACTCTGAATCATTCAGTGTACACTTGGGGATAATATGTGATGTATGCATATGTGTCTGTGTGTAAGGAAAAGGTCTAGCTATGAAATACTGTCTGGAAAAGCAATGTGGAACCATACTGACATTTCCGTGTTAGGTAATTATTTAAATGCCTGCATCTATTATTTTGGACTTATATACAGACCTTCATACAGAACTCTCTACTTGCCTTAGCCTGAGCCTGAACATCTTTCAGACGCTTTATCTTTCTAGTTGAGCAGGCATTTACTGAACTGAAAGCTAGGATGAGATGTTGTTTAGAGGGGTCTCTGTTTTACCTGTTAGTTTAGTTCGCTTTTAAGTTGTTTTGGTCTTCTTGTCAGTCTCCTGGTTTTAATTTATTCTATTTTCTTATTGTAAACTACCCCGAGCCTTAGTTATGAAAGGCAGCTTATAAATCAAATCAATCAATCAATCAATTTCTTTCATGTGAAGTTGAGGTTTATAAACTCACGAGAACCTGTTTTCAGGATCCACAGTTCAACTAGTATCAAATGTGCTTGACAAGAAAATCACCCGTGGCATAGATTTAGAATAGGTTGACCATCTTGTGCCAAGACTGATTTACAATTTCTTGGTAGGTTTCAACACCCTCAGCTCTTGTGTGTAAATAAAAGGGATTCAATTGACTTCAAAGGAGATGCACTATATTTTTTTATGATAAAGTAAAAAGACATCCAAAAGTTAATTGGGCAATAATAACCCAATACTTTTTTATTTAAATGTTTGTGAGTTCAAAAATGTTATGTGAATACCTCAATGCAGCCAAAAGTAACTACCAGGTAAAACTATTACTTTTGTTTAACTATGTAAATGAAAATGATCACTTCAAAAGGGGGAGAAGAAATCAGTAAACCTTTGAACTTATAAACATGCAATACTGCATGAAAAGAATATGGATGCAGTGGGGTGAATCCAGCCTTCCATCTATAAGCAGCATCACAGTAGTATGTTCTGCGTGGCAATTTTATCTGTAATGTTCAGAAACAGTCAAATAATAAAATTAAATCTGTGACTATTTATTTTTACTAATTTACACAGATACCCACACATACTGTAGACAGAAGTCTTCTCCTACCTAGAGGATCTGCCATAATGCCTTTTCCTCTTACTTTTGTTCATACTGTTCTGAGGCAAGGCAGAATGTGGCTATAACTTGGGGGCAGGTATATTGTATGTTATTCTAATCTGTCAAAACCTGATGCAATGGGATACGTGTGTACTATTTCTTCAGGCTTTTAAAGAAATGCTTTTAAATTGCTTTTAAAGCAAATCTAAGTCAGGCTAAACCAAAAGCATTAGAGGAACATGCAATTATTATTATTGGATATTCAATAATGTAGGATATTTACCTCCCATGGCCCAGAAATTATGTAGTCTCTTGAAATATAATGGTCTTTTCAAATATATCAAAATATTTGTGAAAAACAGCATGGCTTTTAAAGAGATCTGCTATTTAGACAGGCAGCTTAAAATCAAATATGATCATTTTAGTGAAAATCTATTTGTTATGATACAAAGTATTTTTCAGCTCTGCAAGTGTTTCAATATAGCACATGAAACTGAGGGCATTAACCGCAAGGTTCTTCCTGAATCATGGACAGACCATTGATAAAGATGAACTGAAATAGTCACTTCCGGATCCAAGTTCATTGAGATGCCACCTCCCAATGAAAACAGAAATCCCATGACTTCATATGATGCATATTAACTCAATCGTCTTAAAACAGTTCTGCATTGTTTTCCAGTGGTTAGCTACACATTTATGGTAAGTTATTCTATTATGATGGATTATACTTGAGTTTTTTGCCTATACAGGATATAGTAATCCTATCAGCTCAGGTATCAGAGAGGCATAGAAGGGAAGAAAGTGATATGGAGAAACTATTTTTGTATAATTTGTTGTATATCCTGGAATTATACTTCAAGTTCACTAATACAAGACACAATTGAGGCACAGAGCTCACTAAGATTTAAGAAAAGGTTTAGAGAGTTACACAAGCTATAGGAATATCAACTCATGCTCCACTTTCTAAAGGTTAACAAAAACTTCTTTGGAAAGCATTTCTGCGAACAGTACAGATTCTGAGCTCCTCTTTGTTGGAATCCATTAATAATGCCAAAACAAGGTCTAAGATGTTATTCCACTTATGAGAATTGAAGAGGCCCATCTGTTTGTTCCTGCTCTCATATTTTGCAGAAAACATGCAAATACTGAAGCCTTGGCTATTGCCCTTTTTGTGTTTGTTTATAACTTCCTACTCCTGCCTATGATTTCTCTTTACTTTATCAAAATACTTATTTTAGAGAACAGGATTTCTTTGTGTCAGATGGCCTTTTCTATCCTAAGCTGCTTTCTGATATTTTTTCAGATCTTGATACCTACACTTGCAAACAGTTTAGTATTTCTCTTATCTCACATGCTTAATAATTGCTATTCGTTTTCTTGGCTTCATGAAAAAAAAAAGATATTCTTACAGGGTTGTGTCTGATGAATTCCTACTCTTTTCCCTGGTGGCTTCTTGCAAGGCTTTCTATGTTGTTATCATATTTCTAGTCTCCTGAGCTCTGGAAATCTAAGTGATCCCTATTGAGACAGGTCTAGTGAATTTTATTTGACAGAGGCTTTATCATTCCATGTTAGTCCAGAACCACATTTTATAGGCTTGCAGTAAGGTTATGCCAGCACTGAAGCTACATGTTTCTGAGTGGACAAAGAAAGTCAGTGGTGGGGTTTTAACGTTTCCATAACCATAGCAGACTTCCAGTTTATAAAATATCATGAAAAGCAAAACCAACATTTTCAAAAGTACCTCCATTTGAGAACCCAAATATAGACATTTACAGGTTTCATTTTCAAGGGTGTGAGCACTCACTACTGAAACTAAAATCAGGAGGGACTCTAGGTACTCAAAAGCTAAGTGATAGCTTTTGGTCAATATTTTTGGTGAAATATGCAGATTTTGTGACATTTCATAGGAGCCCCTTAATTTGCCTGAATTTCCCCTTAATTTGAAGTAAAAAAATCAGAACTTTTTTGTCTGACATCTTCAAACCAAAACATTTTAATTTTTTTTCAAATTAATTTTCTATTTAAATTTTTCCTTGAGTTTTATTTTTAGATTTTTTTAAAATTGAAAAATCATTATTTCACAATTTTAATTCCCAGCACAACTTATTGTCTTAAAATGTGCCCTCAACATTTAAAGGCAAGTTGTGAAAATTTGGCTCTGAGGCCAGATCCAAATAGTTTCCAAAACTGCCTACATTTATGCTTCAGTGCAACTAAAAAACAGGTGACCTGTCCCAAGAGGATAATCCAAGTCAACAGGATTGGGAGCCTAGGTTCACTATGCAGTCAATGGGAAGGGCACCTAAGTAAGATGTAGGGACGAAGCCTACAGCTAGCCAAGGTGTGATTGAACTCCCACCTTCTCCTCAGAGCTTAGATATTTGATCCAGGGCTGTGCATCATCCCAGCAACCAGCGAGAGTGAGGCAGAGTTGAATTGTTTCTCGTTACTTATGTGCTTATGGCTGGAAATAGACATTGCCTTTGGACTACCATAACAATTGCTATGGCCCTATATAGGCCAAGCCAACAGATATCCATGCCCTTGTCACACCAAAATGTCCAAAATTGTGGCTGCAACAATAGTTAGTATAAATTTGTACTGTTTTTTCCACAGTGAATGTCTGTTCACTTTATGGCAGGAGAGAGCAGGCAGCCCAGAGCTGCCTGTGCGCAGGATCTGCCTGTGCAGAATTGGGCCTTCAAAGTTTGGGGAGTAAGAGCCCGGGCTCCCCACTTGCAGAGGGGTATTCTGGAAACCCTTGAGCACAGGATTTCCCAGATGCATGTACTTCACTGCTTTGGTGCTGCAAACAGGAGAACCCTGTGTGCCCTTCTTGAAGACACACACCCTGAGTTGGGGCAGCATGATGCAGGCACCTGGGGAATTCTGGGGCAAGCAGGAAGCCCAGGGTTCCCCCATCTACAGCTGCCCCACAGGATCAGACCCCTGAACCTGTGGGGCAATGGGTGATGTCTATGTCACCCCATGAAGCAAATCAGCTGTTTCGACATGCATTCCAGCACAGCTGATCCCATTCCAAGGATGACACCTGTTTATAGCCAAAGAGATCTGGTCCATAAGATCCCAAGGCCACAATGCAGGAAAGAAATTAGAATTCTAGATTTTCTCATCCCCAAAATAATCTCTCAAGAACAGTTTCTTTCCAGCATATTCTTTCCTCAAGCCATTCTTGTTCAATGCACAGAATCAAACATGCCACTTAAGACGCATGCAGACCTACTTGAAGATACGCATCACAGAGGCCTGCCGTCTGGCCCAGAGTAGCAAGATCAATTTGAATCTGAATCAGGTGTCAGGGCAAGAAGGTAGGTGAGCTTTTTCTCCATATGCCAAGGTAGGAGCAGCTATGTAATTGCTTTTTAAAACTCGTTCTAGTCCAGTGATTGTGTAGAGCACCCCAGTCTCTAATGCAGCTCTCACAGTGACAAGAGAGAATGGCTGGAGCCACTCAGTTACAGATTCCCATTATCCTGCTCAAACACTACATTCACTGCAGCCTACGTAGAGTTGAGCTCCACAGCACATAAATGGCACTTGCCCCTTGCATAGGTTTACTGGTTCCAGCCCTAGGGCTCACACAATGGTTTATGTGCTTCAGAAGAAATGGATGGCTTTTTTCTTTAAAGTATAGACTGAATAAAATTTCAATCAAAAGTAGAAATGACATTTCAAAGAAGCTTTTTAAATAGCAAGGCAGCATCCATAGAATTTTTGATCAATTAACTTTTCAGAACAATTTTTCTCAGGCAGACTCACTGGGTGGTCCAGTCCCTGCATTGACTGGACGCTAAATAGTTTTTAGATTTTACAAAATAAAAGGCTGATCCAAATCCCTCTGGAGTCAATGAAACGACTCCTACTGGCTTCAGTGGGCATTGCTTCCTCCATTACAGTGCTCCAATTTGTTGATGTTAATGATTTTGTCATTAATGATTATTATGTGTTTATTGATGATAATGATGCTAATTTAACAATATGCAGTATATGAAAAATGAGGATGGAATTTAACCCACATTTAACACATCATATTTTCTTACATATCACAGACCCCCAAATAAGACAAGCACCTTGTTTTTGGAAAGCAGGCAGTAGAAGTAGTTCTAGAAAGTAGAACTTTGAGAACTTTCTAGAAGTAGAAAGTTTTTGGAAAGTAGAAAAAAAGATTTTTTTTCCAGTCATGCCTAACTATGTAGTGTAGAGTAAGTCCTCCTAGAAACAGATAGAATCCAGAGAGTGTGGCATCCCAGAAAACAGTCTGAATAAGGCAGCAGGAACTTCCTGATGTGGCAAAACCGCAACAAGGCTAGACCCCAGACCCTTACAAAGGCAGTAGAAAGACTACTGTTTTTCACTGTAAATAGTTCTTTATATAAGTTCCTGTCAAAAATAAAATGTTGTTTCCACATCACAAGCATCATTAAAAGACTAGACTCATGCAGCAGCTCACTTGCCCGGAGTCAGCTCAATTGCTGCTTCAGGCATAAGCTACAGCTATGAGAGGGTTATTGCAAGACTCTACCTCTTTTCCTTGCTGGGCCAGAGACAAGTAACAGCCATTTTGGCATCCATAAGAACACAGGGTGCGTCTACACATGCACATTTACAGTAATTTAGGTTACTGTGCAGTAACCAAAAATTACTGTGCGGTACGGGTACACGTCTATATATGCATGCCCATATTGTGCAGTAACTATGGTGACTTATGCCGATTTGGGCATAAATGTGCTACCTGCACCATACAGGTCCCAAATTTATGCCTGATTAGTTACTGAACAGTAACACACACGTAGATGCCTTACTGAGCAGTAACACTGTCCCATGTCAGTCCACACACAGCGTTACTGTGCTTTAATGGCTGCATGTGTAGACACTGGTCTAAAAACAACTTACTGTGCAGTAACTGCATGTGTAGATGTGTCCACACTGTCTACATGCTTCTGTTCCAGTGAAGAAAAATCAGTTTCCTGGTTTAAGACATGCACCTCGATTTCAGAGGGCTGATTTTGGGGAAATGGGTACATGCTGTATGCAGGTAAGTATAGTATATTACAAACATTTCTGTTTTCAAATAATACTCTTGTTTCATTTGTTCTCTTAAACTGACATTTCTCTTTTTAAACATAATTAACCGTTAGAAGTTAGGAGAAATAGGGTTACAAAATGACAGAAAAAACACACATTGACAACCTTTTAGTCTATAAGGTGCTTTGCTATCTAGTTGTCAGATCCTATATATTTCCAGTTTGGCAAAATTTCCCCATAGCAATGACTAGTCATGAGCACAGGTTGTAGTCTGAGATAGGGGGAATCCTGCACAAAGAGCAGCAGTCTGGAATGGATGATAACTACCAGTTGATGCCTGGAAGTTAGCTGCTACCCTTAAAAAAAACAGGTAAAAAAAGAAATTAATTACAGATGGCATATTCAAACCATGCAAGGATAATACAAATAACCTCATCTTGGTGAGCATCTGCTGCTCAAAAATTAAATTATTCTGTAACAGTTCTTTTTAACCCATTTATGTAGCACAGAGCATACTGACCAGAGTTTTTTTTCATTGTCACATCAAGATACGTTGCACATTTACATGCTACATAAAACCAGACTAAGTTTAATAAAGATTAATATTACCTGTGTGACATTTCTTAACAAGCATAAAAATAGCAAGGAGTTAGGAAGCAGAGATTTCTGCTACAGAATTATTCAGTTCATAAAAGATTTGCCAGTACATCAGAGCAATGAGGTGAAACGGATGTTACACTGGTTTCTACTGGTTGTAGAAACAGCAATGAGCAAGTTCTGATTGCTACATTAAGACTTAGAGGTTTGACACTGGACTATGTAGTCGGTATTTGTATTTGGAAATAACATGCATTCCCAAGCCCTGCAGTTAGTAAGGAAACTGTTTACAAATATAATAATGTTTTCTCACTTTATGCTAGGATGAGGAAAAAGTCCCTATTTACTCACCATAGTAAGGCTAAAACAGGAATTTAATCAGGTATAATCTGTCTTCACATCAGCAGTGCCATTAGAGCCTAGTCTGGTGTGTTGAAGAGGCACAGTGCCTCCAAAGAGTGCTTGTGTGATGGATTCATTTTAATGAAAAGCTTTTGTCTTCCCTTCCTCAGCACCTTGCAGCTAATCAAGATTTTTTATATTCTCCCTCCTGAGCAAATCACCTTTCCGAAACACCAGAAACAACTCAATGATATAATGTGATGCTATTTAATCATGCAGCATAGCAAGAGTCTCAAATACAAAGAGCTACAGTGAAAAGACCCTCCCTTTAGCCCTCCACAACTCTACATCCACATCCAGATGTGCAGGCACATGTGGTTGTGGTGCTACAAACCACCCTGTGGCAACACAGATCTCACGTGTTGCATGTTAAACTGTGGTGACAAAAAAAAAAACACCCTGAAAAAAAAAAAGTGGCACAAAGCATGCCGAAGTGCTGCATGTTGGGACAAACACAGAAACAGAGGAGCAGGCAACCCAGGGCTGCCTGCTTTCCCATCTCTGCATGCTGTGAAGCCCCCACACTGAGGCACCCTGCACCCCAACCAGCACTCCCAGTGTGCTGCGGGCTGCCTGCTCCCCTGCCTCCGTGTGCCTAGTGTGAGTGCTCTGCTGTGGAGCCCCCGCGCTGAGGCACACAGAGCCCCCAGCCCCTGGGGCCCAGTGTGCCGCAAGACAGGGGTTGGCTGCTCCCCTATCTCGAGGCACACTGCATCCCAGCCAGCTGCTGAGATAGGGGCTCCACATGCCTCAAAATGGGGGCTCTGCAGTGGAGCCCTCATGCTGAGGCACTTGGGCACAGGGAAGCTCAGGGCTGCCTGCTCCCCCGTTTCAAGGCACACTGTACCCCAGCCAGTGGGGGAGCAACTGGTCAGGGTGCAGCGTGCCTCAGTGCGGGTGCTTTGCAGTGCATGGAGATGGGGGAGCAGGCAGCCCTGGGGATAAGGGAGCAGGCAGCTCCATGTGCCACTCCCAAGCTGGCCTGGGCACAGGGTGCCTCAGTGTGGGGGTTGTCTGCCAGCTAGCCCCGCACTGAGGCACCCTGTGCCCCCCCCGCACCACATGGAGCAGTGCCTCTCACTCCTGACCCACAGTTCCCTGCCACAAATTTGTGCTGCTGCAAGCACATGCCCCTGCTCAGGCAGACTTAGTCTGCCTGTCCATGTTTCCCCTAGGGTTTTGTCGGACGTGTCCTATTTGGGTCCCCTGACCTCCATTTGGGCAGTTTTTTGAAATACAAGCAAATGTCCAGGATTTCCTTTGCTAGACCTTTTTCAACATGGATGCTGGTAGGTAGAAGAACTTCATTTCCCGGACTGCTTAGCAGTAGGTCTGTTGGGGATCTGAGTTTTCCATTTCCTATGGAAAAATGAGGAAAAATGTGGTGCCGCTTGTGGCGAATGGAAGCAGGGGGCACCATGTGCATTGGTACGTGCACATGTGGATGCACACAGCCAGGCAGGGTAGTGGGATCAGCCCCGGCAGCTGGATACAGGTAAGTCTATGGGGAGTGGGTGGGGGTTGGACTGTCTGGGGCTTGGGGACTGTCTGAGGCCCCTGGACTGGGGGCTGTGTGTGCGTGTGTCCGCGTGCGTGTGGCTGGGCTCTGGGGCTGCAGCAGGGCAGTGGGGCTAGGGGGAGGCGCCTGCCCCTCCAATGGGGGAGAGGGATGGGGGGCTTATTGAGGGTGATGGGAAGCTGCATAGCCAGGCCAGCCAGGAGACGCTGTGCAGGGTGGCAGCCATGGCCAGGCCTCTTGGTGCAACACAAGATCCCTAGCCCAGGGCGGGAGTGCCACAGGGCAGGGTCCCTCCGCTGCCACCCGCACGAGCCGGAGCTGCTGCAGCTGCCGTGTGCTGGCCCAGACAGGCCAGGGGCAGCTGGCATCCCCCTTCAGCAGGGCTAAGGGGAGCAAGGGACTGCGAGTCAAGAGTGAGGGGCACCAGCATGGCCTGATGGGGGGGTGGGGTGGGCAGGGAACTGTGGGTCAGGAGTGAGAGGCACTGGCAGTGCCAGGGGGCTGTGGGTCAAGAGTGAGGTGAGGCTGCAGGCCAGGAGTAGGAGGGCCCAGGGGGCTGCAGGTTGGAACTGAGAGGCACCAGCATAGCCCAGCGGGGTGAGGGACTGTGAATCGGGAGTGAGGGGCACTGGCAGGGCCAGAGGTCTGCAAGTTAGGAGTGAGGGGCAGCAGCAGGGTCAGGGGGCTGCAGGTTGGCAGTGAGGGGCACTGGTAGGGTCAGGGGGCTGTGGGTTGGGAGTGAGGTGTCCCCCTGATGGGTGTCTTCTTTTTTGGAACTGGAAATATGGTAACCCTAGTTTCCCCTTTATTGGTCCTGACCACTAG
Organism: Alligator sinensis; assembly: GCF_000455745.1. Classification (NCBI taxonomy): domain Eukaryota; kingdom Metazoa; phylum Chordata; order Crocodylia; family Alligatoridae; genus Alligator; species Alligator sinensis. The sequence goes on from NW_005841871.1 coordinate 4,680,416, forward strand.
TCACTGCCCTAGGCTACCACTCTGTAACACCATGTTCACTTGCATACCTCACGCCCATAAGACACTGACTCTGCTTTCAGATGACAGAATGAAGAAAAAAGAAAATTCGTGCCAGCAGCATAAACATGAGCAACAATAACCTCTGGCTTCTCTGTTAACTATGTAGCTGCTGGCTGGCATTGGTTGTGGACAATTCCTCCTTCATCAGCAGTATCTGCAACAGCAGGGTTTGCCCCAGCAGCAGGATGCCTTGGGGCTCACCTCCACTTTACCCTGTAAGGAAATACAGTGGAGCCAAGCCCCAGGTCCTCATCATGCTCTTGTTGAATCAGTAGCAGCTTCTGTAGCAGGAGTGTCTGCCCAGGGCAAAGAGGAAGTAACCCTGTTCATGCTTCAGGGGCAGTGCAGTGAGCATGCAGGGCTCCCATTGTCCACAGCCAGCAGCTAGGGAACCTGGTGTGCTCTCTGTGCTGGCCCTGTGCAGCATGAACAGGCTTACTTTCCATTTTCCCAGACAAATATTCCTGCTACAGAAGCTGCGATGGACTCAGCAGGAGTGTCTGACCTGGCGGCAACTTGAGGGTATCTTGGGGCTTAGCTGTATTTCCTTGCTTAGCACAGACCCCTCAATGTCCATCAGCTGATCTTCAGAAACAAAGATCATGTGTGAGATGTAGGAAAATATGGCAATAACTTTCAGATCCATCTATTTGTGCCTTAGGGGGCAAGGTGCAGTAAATGAGCCCCTTCAAAGCTACTGTAGTTTTGAAATCTGAGAACCTCAATCCAATCATAAATTAGCTGTATGTACGTGATGTTAGACTATCAGAAGTCTTTAGAACACTTCCTTCTAGTCTGTATATTTATGTTAGTAGATGGCAAGACAGGACATCTGATACCCAAATAACCACAGTACTTAACTTTTAAAACATATTTTTAATGTGATATTTATGCTAGATGTAGCAGGGACACAATTTGGGGAAGAATGAAGCACATGTTTCTGTGACACAGGGCCTTTGATTTGGGGTCTGGGAAGCAAAGGGTAGGATTGGTAATCTAGTCCCCAGCACATTAAAATATTAGTTCAGATTTGGGCCTATTTAAACCTGTGCTAATTCACTGACAACCAGAGGCAAGTGGTGCAGTTAGTTTACTATAGAGAGGCTATCTGCTGAATTGAGCTATTTATACTGGAGAACGGGTGTTTTTAAGAATGCCTGTCTCTGGCAGACAGAAAATTCAATTGAGAAGCATTAATTCTGCTTGAAAACAAAACAAACTGCTATTTTGCAGCATGATCTCTGTGCATATTTTCATCTTTCAGAAGCAAATGGTACAATAATTCATTCAATCAACCTCGCCTTCTCCAGTTGCAGTTTCTGGAGGCCATTATGCACAAAGGATTTGTAGGCATGTTAGAGGGCACATCTGATGGTGTTTCATTCTAATTTGAAATGTCAGAAAGTCTAAAATATTAAATGGATAAAATTCTGCCCAGTGGAACTTTACTTAAGTTTTATGCAACCTTCTTCTTGCCAGGAAAATGTACAGTTCAGGCCTAACATAATTTAAGGCTCCTGGAAAATATTTCTGAGCTCACATCATAGTTTTGCAGTAATATAAAGAGAGTTTAAAAAACATCAAACTATTTAAGTGCACTTTCCAGGGTGCAGTAAAAGATATTCATGCATCATTGCATAATGTCCAAGCCATGTCATTAATAAGGAACTATTTGGACTGTTATGAGTTGTGGTAGACTAATATCTTTTCTTTCATTGGAGTTTCAGGCCTCCAAACATTTCAGCCCCCAAAGCTGCCTGTTTCAACCACTGTATACGATTCAGTTTACAAAATTTTAATTACATAATTCAAATTAAGTGTCATTAAGGCAAATCTTTGATTCCTGAGACTTGGTAATTAATAGAAGTGTTACCTGACTGAAGAGTGAATAAAGATTTCAGGATCTGAACAATATCAGAAATGAGTAAGGTTATTAATATAATAGTAATATAATAGTAATATAAGTTTAATGAACAGAGCCAATTTTGTAAGCCACTAGTGTAAAAATCTATGTTGCTATTGAACCTAAAGATTTCGCTATTTATAATCTTCTGCTACCACTACAATATTCTGCCCGTAAGCTCCAGGATAGACTGTAAAAACAATTTTACTTCCCAATTAATTAGCTGACAGGAAGCATTCACATGGAACTTCTCAGACTTCCACTACCTGGCCCTTGATCATACTTAAGCCTTTTTTTCCTATACCTAACAGGACTGTTTCTGGTGAAGGATGGTAATGTAACATTAGTAAATCTGATCACAAAAAGATGATGTAACCTAAATTCAGGAATTCTACAGTGTGCCAGCCTTGGCTGTAGTCAACCCCCATTGCTTTTGAGGATGGTGGGAAAAAACCCCCCACAATTCCTGACACATGCAGAAGATGGAAGGTAAAAAATTCCTGCCCAGCCCTATATGGAAATGAGCAGCACCCAGAAACATGGGAAATACCCATAGTATAGCACAGGCATAGCTAATCCTAGATCAGGGGTGGGAAATTATTTTGGCTGGAGGGCTGCTTAATGAGTTTTGGTAAGCAATTGAGGGCTGCAAGGGTAGCCCCATCCCTTGACAGGTGCCCCACTCCTGGTCTCCATCTTAGGACCGGAAGCCTTGCCCCTAAACCCTGACATTTGCCACCAGAAGTCCCTCCCCTACCCCCAGAAATACTCCTTTGGCGGGGGGGGTTGCCATCTAAACCAGAAAAAAATAAATCATACACTAAAAGTCAAACATCTACTATACCATATTTTAATTATATTACAAAAAATATTTTTGTTGTGATTTGTGTTTGTGTAGTGTATATAGAGGTGACTACATAGTAGGTCAAAATACAGTCTTACTCTTGTATATTGTGTGGGGGAGTGTGTGGGTATGGTTCGGGGGGGTGTATGGGGGGGTGGGGATTGTGTGGGGGTGAGGCTGCATGTGTGGGGGGGTGTAGGGTTTGTGTATATGTGGGAGGGATGAGGGGCAGGGGGTGGGTGTGTGGGATGTGAGGGCGAATGGGGAGCTGTGGGGACCCCCCACACACTCCTCCCCATGGTGCAGGGCCCCTGCCACTGGCACAGCAGCAGCAGGGTGCTTGTGGCCTGCACAGGTGCTCTGGCCAGTGCTGGCCATGGTGGCAAGGAGCACAAACAGGTCAGCGTGCCTCTATTGCGCAGGGCTCTCTGTGACACATGCGCAGCTCCCAGCAATCACGCACCACCAAGGGAAGTTGCATGTGATGGAGCTGGCTGCCACAATGGAGGCAGGGGGCAGGACTCTCTGCCATTTCTGGCAGAGTCCAGGCAGCTGCATGTGGTAGGGAAGGCAGCCGGCTCCATTGCTCGGGGCTTCCCCCAGTGGCACTGCATTCCTACCTGCTGTCTGGAGCAAGTGCTGCAGCAGAGAGACAAGGAGGAGCTGCTGGACACTGGGGAAGCTGAGCAGTGGCAGCAGTCCCCTGGAAGCTGCAGCAGTGGCAGCAGCGGCTCTGCCTGGCAGCTGTGTACTAGCTGGGCTGGGCGCTTCTGTGCACCAGGGTGGGAGCGAGGCATGTGGGCTGGGTGGGGTACAATTAATTGGTGGGCACCCATGGGCTGGATGGAGTTCTCTGGTGGGCTGGATCTGGCCCACGGGCTGTATTTTGTTCCCCTCCAGCCTAAATCAACCTGTTCTTGAATACCTCCAATGATGGAGATTCCACAACTTCCCTAGGCAGTCTATTCCACTGCAGTATGCAGTATGTACTAACAGTGAGGGTATTATTCCTAATATCCAATCTAAACTTACTTTGCTGCAACTTCAAGCCATTGGTTCACATCCTGTTCTCTGCAGTAAGAGATAAATGGTTTTTCCCATATCTTGAGTGAGTGCTTTCATCACTAAGAAAACAGCATTTTTCTTGCTCCTGTAGAGCCCCTACTTACCCTCCCTTGTGTTTTTAAAAAGAGAGCAGCAATCCCTGTTCTGTTCTTGGAGGTTAACCTTAAGGAGAGGGATCAGGGCTGGGAATCCCAAGCAAAGGGAGGCTTCTTTCTCTAGTGTAAGGTAAATCCTGGAGAAGCTCAGGATTTCTGACACACCCCTGTCCCTGGCATTGGTTAGACTAGGTGGCTTCCCGCTCAACTTGGTTGGCTTTTCTGGATCCCACTCTGAGGTACTTAGTTCTCACCATATGTTTTTAGAGGGGTCCTAATTGCCTAACTTGATGCTGTGCCATCTTCTGCCTAGATGGTGGACATCTCAGTGCGTAAATCTTTGTGTAGATTGGACTTGAGCCTTATTTTTTAATGTGTTCCTACTCAAGGAAACTGCCTAGCTCTGCTATTGATTGCTTTTATATGTCCCTTTTTTCTACCCCAAAAAGGCATATGACATAAAAGCCAAAGCAATCCATAATTTTTTTTTTACATTTCTTAATTGGAATAATATCTATTAGTTATTTAAGTTTCCTATCTGTATCTAGAGAAATGCAAATCAGTAAAATAGTTTTAGTACTCTATGCTCTTCAATAGGTGGCAGTAGTAATATCTACATTGGCACATTAAGGTTACCCTTAAACACTAATTGTGCCTTAGAGATATAAGCTATTTATATATAGTGTGACCACTGTATGGGTATTTCTCAAACAGATATCTTCAAAATCAGTTCTTTGGGCAGGCTGTTTGTTCTCCTACATTTCATTATGATATAAAGTGCAGTGAATATAGAATCTAAACTTCTCTCATATTTGCATGTAGATTTTATTAAAATTTGTTCCAGCAAGGCTAACAGAAACAAATTATAATGCAATATAAATGGTGGTACCTTTCTAATGCTCCAAGGGCTTCTCTCAGCAAACTGAGGAGTACACTATGTTCAGCAGAAGTTGAAGATGTTTTTCCACTCATGGGAAGGCAATGTGCTGAATTGAATACACCTAGTGCTAATAAACTAAAAGCAAAATAAAATAAAATAAAATGCTAAAACAACAAGGTAGTTACTGACCAGCCAAGTCAGACAATGCAGGGATGGAGGCTGCCCTATAATAAGAATCTCCAGCATTTACTTACATGGTCATGCTAGACACTTTAGTGGCAGGGAGGTGCTACAGTGTGTCTGTAGAACAAGTGTGAGAACCCTTGTAGCTACTGTGGGTCAATATTTTATAAAAGGAACTTTAATGTCCTTTAATTTAAGGCCTCCATTTCTGAGTATACAATGTGAGACACCTTCAATGATGCCTGATATTCATAAATAAACCTTCATGGTTGGGTTTAAAGTTGGGACCTAAAATCTTTAAATATGTTAGAAATTCTTGGCCATTATCTTTTGCAAGGGGGGGGGAGGAGGGGATGACAGAAACTGTGTTGAAATCACTAATGCATGCTATGTATAATACAATGTACAGAATGTAAGCTGATGCAAACCAAATGTAGGCAAGCTTAATGTATGTCTACACTGCAGACTGCAACATAGTGTAGAAAAAGCCACCCCAAGTTAACTGTGAACAAGCTGGGCCAGGTACCAGGAGCATTTTATTTGCTTCAGAATGGAACTCAGTGAGTTACGTGCTGCCCTGGGTACACTGTTTCCAGGATCTGAGTTAGCTCGTTTGTAGCCAGTTTGGGTCTCCGTACCATAATGCCTTCAGCAATATAGACAAAACTTCCATGATAGATCCTACAGCCACTCTAAGGTTGCCACCTCCGTATTTCAGAATTACTATGGGGTCTTAGTTTACAAAAGGATGTTTTCTTTAAAAAGTATTCTGACCAGGATTTTCTCACTTCCTCCCTGGAGTTTGCCTTATAGTTACTCTTGCAAACCATAAATCATTATTCCAATAAATTGAGATTACCAACAGGCATTTCAATTGGGTTAAAAGTCAGTCATGACATGCAAGCTTCACCCTACCAATTTTCAGTTATGCCCACTAGACTATAATCAAAGGATCAGAAAAAGATACAATTCTGTAAAATAATTCTGTAAATTCAGAATTCAAGAAAAGAATTCTGTAAATGAGAAAAAACTGCAAGGAATGTGTTCAAATTTTACAACTGTTCTGTTTTTGCTTCTTTGTTTTTATTTTTTCTGGAGAATTTTGGGGTGTTTGGGGAGAGTTTTTAAAAATACATTATAGTTGCCAGTGTCTCATAGCTTGAATCAGGCTACTGTGGTATTCTTCTCTCTTTGAGATTACAAAAGTTTTTACATACTTGAGAAAAATTAGCATAGCGGTAGGCACATCTCCATTCCAGCAGTATAGGCATTTTTACATGTGCTCCGGGGATGGGAGCACTCTAATTAGAGTGGCTCCAAGAGCCACTCTAATTAAAGTGCCAGCAGCATCTCATGTATCAGCATTCTCATGCTTCAGAATGGTGGCAGGGGTGCTTTAACTAAAGCTTGTCAAATGAGCTTTTGTTAAAGTGCCCCCACTCGCATTTTGAATTGTGGGAATGCCAATACATGAGACACGGAGGATAGCCAGAGCATACTACCTAGCTTGCTCCAGCAGACTTGATTAATTGAGTCTGTTCTGATGCACTGTAATGATTAGGTGAATATTCTGAAGTCAATTTTTGTTTTCTGTGTAGGAACTGGTAGTATCTCTTTAAATAGTTTATAAGCCCTCTAGGGTCCTCATCATCAACTTTGTTTCATAAGTTAGCATAACCCTGGCAAAGCAGCACTGTTTGTATTGTAAGAATACCTTGCTAGATAAATAGCATGCTCACCCCTAAATTTCATTCCTAAATCCCCAGATTTGTATGTTTGATAAATAATATTATTTGGATCCTACTAAGCCTGCACGGCTCCTTCATATTACAGATGTTGTGGAAAGAGCAAGACCTCAGCTTCTTAGGTATGACTGCATAGGAATATTCCATCTTGAAGTTCAATAATTGCTAGCCTAGTGTCCTTAAGTGCTTCATCCCAGGGATACTTATTAATTCAGATTTATAGATGCATATTATTAAGAGTATTCTCTAGGTGCATCTCAGAACTCAAAAAACACAATAAAAGTAATGATCAAGTATATCTAAAAAGTAGCAGCCCCATCCACTAAAACCTACCTACCAAATCAACATACTTAGTAGGTCTAAGATCCCTCTCTCTATATTTGTCCCATACTGTTATGATTTTTCTTAACTACCAAATGTCTTGTCACACGGGGCCATTAGACTCAGATCAAAGATGGGAGGAAGAGAGGAATTTGCAAAACAATAGGTTTTCCACAGAGAATTTCTAGATGGTAACACTTCTTGTCTATACCACAGGGCTCTGCATTGAGCTCCTCTTGGCTTAATTCAATCGTGGCAGTATGACATGAAAGAGGTATAGTACAGATAGGATGGCTGTAAGAAATTGGATTTTATAAGTCAAAGTCAACACTTTAGGATCTTTTATCTATATGCAATTAACATAAATCACAGAGTAGAGGCTACATCTGCTCACAGTGAAATACTCCACTCATAGGTAAGTCATTATTGTCTCCACACACTTTAGTTCTGAGAGTGATGGTTTTAAATCAGCTCTATATAGAGTGCATGTATGTAAATGATGCTTAGAAGCAAACAAAGGCATGAACCATATTTGAAAGGTCTACCTCCGAGAGGAACTGTCCATCTCCTGCTTGATTGTAAATGATAAAAGGCTGACATGGCTCTTGCTCCTACCTGATATAACAAGAAGCAGGCTGATAGTTCCACCAGGGATGCCAACCCCAAATTTTTCTTTTTATACCAACAATCTACAAACTTTTTCCTGACACACATTTTTCCTGAGGTTCCTTGGGTGGATCTGATATCTTTTATTAGACCAACTGTTCCAGGGACGCCGGGGCTATGGGGAAACCCCAGCCCAAAACCAAAGAGAAAGAAAACCCATACTTACCCCTCGCAGGAGCTGGAGGTAGCAGGGGAGTGCACGCCAGGAAACAACCCACGCAATTCATTAGCCGCGCTCATATCCAGCTGGGACCGGGTGACGTCAGTGAGAGACGCCACCCGGTGGGAATAAAGTGCAGCCCTGGGGGCACAGGCAGAAGGCAGAAGACCAGGGAGCCCGTGGGGAAACCTGAGGTCAGAAGCTTGCACCCGCGGGGTCTGTCTGCCCGAGGCAGGGAAAGCTGCTGCAGCGGCGGAAGCAGTGGAAATGGTGAGAGCCGCAGCTACAAAGAAACCAGCTGCAGAGCCGACGGGAGAGCCAGTAGGAAAGCTGGTGAGGGAACCAGCTGTGGAGCCGACGAGAGAGCCAGCAGGGAAGCCGGTGAAGGAATCGGCGAGAGAGCTGGCAGGGAAGCCGGTAAAGGAACCGGCAGAAGAACTGGCAGGGGAACCGGCGAGAGAGCCTGCAGGGGCAACAGGACCTCAGGGGGCTGTAGCACCATCCCCAGATGGGTGCTGCATAGGGGACTCTGAGGCACCCGTCAGTTACAGGGCTCCTTGGGCTAGGGGTTGTTAATTTTCTCAGGACCTTCCTGACTGGTGGTTATACCTCTCCGGCAGGCACGGTGGTGGTGGTTTCGTTTTTTTTTTTTTACGTGGTAGCCCACCGGGTGTCAGAATAAAATAGGGTCTGCAGGGTCTGCCTCTTAGCCCTCAGACCAGAGCCCAGCCTAGGTCACCAAGTCCCGCTGATCTGGGACTAGGGGATGTCCTAGGGAAGAGACGAGGCGGGGCCAGTAAGAAAAGAAAGCTGAGAGATCCGCGGCAGAAGGTGGCGTTTGGCCGGGGTGTAGGGGAGGTTGGAGCCCTGTGAGCGCCCAAAGGCGTGATGACCCTGGAGGCTGCTTCGAAGGGGACCCTCACCACTGAAGGTCCATTCAAAGTCGTGGCAGGAAAGTCTCGGGGGTCTTCCAATGTCATCCGAGGCACCCTCTGGGGCCCTCTTGCAGGACCGGGGCAAACCCGGTCAACTGCCCAAGCAAAAGTGGCTCAGGAATGGCATTGGCCGGGAACATGGAGAACCCCGACCTTGCAACCTATGACAACATGCAGGCCGTGGCTATAGGCCCCGCTGATGTCCTTGGACAGAACCTACAGGTTCTAACCCAGATCCTGTACTCCCAACAGCAAATGCTAGACCGGCAACAAGACTGGCTCCAACACAGTTTAGCGTCCTTCAAAATGCCTAAAATGACCAGGGACAACAACCCGGAGGCTTATATTGAGGCGTTTGAACGGCACGCTCTCATGACCAGGCTCGACAAGGGATATTGGGCCAGCCAGTTGGGAGCCCTAGTAGTTGGCAAGGCTCAGGCCGCATATCAAGTCCTCTCGAGGGATGACGCCTGAGACTGTGAGCACGTGAAGGAAGCCATCCTATATAGATTGGAAATTAACCCGGAGCACTATCGCCGCCTGTTCCGGGCCAAGAAAGGACCAGATGAGAGATGACCAAGATGCATGATGCTTGATGCTAAACCCCTAAATCTGAACTGAGCCCTTTTTAAAAGGACTGCAGCTTCTGCGGGATCTGCTGGATAAATGGGTAAGCCCAGCAGGACAGGATAGAGAAGCCCTGGCAGACCAGATTGTCCTTGAACAATTTCAAAATGATTTAGAAGAGCGGACACAACGCTGGGTCCGACAACATACCCCACGGACCTGTGAAGAAGCTCTAAAATTGGCGGAGGCTTTTACTGCCTCAGAGGCCAGCTACCCCAGGGAGAGAAGGAACCTCAGACCCTCTGTGGCGGCCCCAAGAGAGCCGGAGCACCGGCGCCCGCCTGGCTGGGGGGCTACCAAGGACACTGTGTGTTTCCGGTGCGGGCAGAATGGTCGTTTTTCTAGGGAATGCCCAAGCCAAGGAGCAGAACGCTGGATCCCCACTGACAGATCAAGGACCCCAATAGAAAGGCGGAGGGGTCTGGAGCCTGGCGAGCCGATGGACTGTAGTTATGTGGTCGGCGAGGAGAACGTGGCCTGGAGCCGTCCCGTTGTCAAGGCCTGGGTGGAAGGTCGCCCTGTGCAAGGTACCCTGGACTCGGGGTGTGCTCAATCTCTCGTGAGGTCGGATTTGGTGCAACCGCAAGGCCAGTAGAAGGCTTGCCCCGTGAAGGTAGCCTGCCTCCATGGGGAAACCAAGCAAATTGAGCGACAATGGATACGCCTATGGGTGATAGAACATCAGGGAGAACTCCTGGTGGGGGTTGTGCCTCAATTAGCTTGAGAGATGCTTCTGGGACGAGACTGGATGCCAGTGTACGATGTCCTGGATAGGGTGAGGGACACAGAAGTGGCCCATAGGAAAATCCAGAACCTGAAGGGTTGGCTGGGTGAGACAGAAGAAAATGAGGAGTTGGCGGACGAGACGGACGAGTTAGACCTTAACGACTTTACCAGTAGCCTGCAGTTCCGAGAGGCACAAGAGGAGGATCAGGAAGGCAGGGCACTTCGAGAGCAGGCCCAAAGTACCAGAGGCGTCCCAGCACTATCGCCTGAAGGGCTTCCCTGCTTCAAGGTAAGGAACCATCTCCTTTACCGCCTACAAGGGGACAGGCGGGAGGAGACCGAGGGCTTGCAACTGGTGGTGCTCGCCCGATTCCACCAGACTATTTGGCGATTGGCTCATGCAAGTCCCACAGGGGGGCATCTGGGATGGGACAAGACCCTCGTCAGGGTGAGCAGTTTTTTTTTTGGCCCGGGATGGGGGAGGAGGTGGCCCGTCAATGTGCAGCCTGCCCCGACTGCCAAAAGACAAGAGCCAAGCATCCTCCACGGGCACCCCTCCAGCCCATGCCCATTACAGACATCCCGTTCTCGAGGATAGCCTTAGATGTCGTAGGCCCACTTCCCCGCAGCAGCTCTGGCCACCAATACACCAACCCAAATAGTTGGAAAATAATTATTTTCCAACTATTTGGGTTGGTCTAATAAAAGATATCAGATTCACCCAAGGAACCTTGTCTGCCTATGTCCTTAGACCAACACAGCTACAACCTACCCCCCTGTAACATTTTTACTAATACATTTTACATAATGTAAATTCATGTCTTTTGCCATGGTCTACCCTGCTTCCAGGGCCTTTTTAAAAAGGGCTCAGTTCAGATTTAGGGGTTTAGCATCAAGCATCATAAAAAAAGAGTTTGATAGTAAAACAAAGTTATAAATTGTCAATTAAAAATAAACAAACAAAACTTGGGTTGACAGCCTGGTTTGACAGCAGCAATGATTTTATACCATTCTGTTCTTCTGTACCCCCAAAAGGTCCCCTACTTATCCCCACACACTGATGTCCCTGATTGCATCCTGCACCATACCGACTCCCCAGGGTAGGCCAAAATCTGCCCTTTGCTGGGCCTCCCACACACTACTCATGCACTCCACCCCCTCTCACAGATCCTCATTTACTCCACCCACTCTTACAGGGCTTCATTCATACCATCCCTCACTGGGCCACTCTCAACCTGCCCTAGTCCTTGAGCAGCCCCTTCGGGCCATCAGGCTTGTTAGCTTCCACACTGACTGGTCCCAGCCAGCCCCTCAGGTGCCACCATGCACCCTACTCTACACAGCAACCAGCCTTATGCTTAATGCTAGGCTGACCTTAGCCACTAGACCCTCTCTGGGCCATTGGCTCTTATTAAAGCTCTTTTTGGGGACTGGCTCATGTACAGCCCTTCAGGTCTGCCTCAGATAACCCTACTCTGCAAACCCCAGTGCAGACTTTCAGGCCTGCCTCAGCAAGCCCTACTCTATACACCATAACATACAGTCCTTCAGGCCCACCTCAGTGAACCCTACTCTATGTGGGCCTCTCTCACTTACTACTGCCTCCCTTCCTAAGGCAACTCTCTATCCCCTCACTGGGGCCAACTCTATGCCCCCTTCTTGGGGCTCAGGGTCTTATACCCCACAGGCTCAGGAGTCTGCAGACGTGCCTGGCCCCTGCTCTAAATTACTCACTGGGTAGTGGGAGCTGGGGTTATAAGGTGCCCCTACCAACCTTTCAAGTGGCCTGGAATTTCTGGGGAACTACCCCACCAGGCCATCATTCCCCAGCAGGGTGCAGTTTCAAGTCCGGGTGAGGGAGATCCCCTGCCCTCCATCAATGCTGACCTTGTGAAAGAACACCTTGAGAGGCTGGATACCTGCAAGTCAGCCAGCCTTGACAATCTACACCACAGGGGACTCAAGAAGCTGGTGAGCATCATAGCCCAGCCACTGGCACAGATCTTTGAAAACTCCTGGCGTTCTGGTGTAGTGCCTGAAGACTGGAAGAAAGGCACCACATTGGCTATCTTCAAGAAAGGGAGGAAAGTGGATCCAGCAAACTATAGGCCCATTGGCCTGACTTCTATCCTGGGGAAGATCTTAGAAAAGTTTATTAAAGAGGCCATCCTTAATGGACTGGCTGACACCAACATCCTGAGGGATAGCCAGCATGGGTTTGTTGCAGGTAGGTTTTGCTTGACCAATCTCATTTCCCTTTATGGCCAGGTGACCTATCACCTGGACAAGGGAGAAGAGATTGATGTCATATATCTTGACTTCAAAAAAGCCTTCGATCTGGTATCCCTTGATCACCTCTTGGCAAAACTGGCCAGTTGTGGCCTTGGGTCCACCACGATCCCCTGGCTGGGAAACGGGCTCTGTAGTCAGACCCAGAGGGTGGTGGTTGATGGAAGTAAATCATCATGGTGCCCTGTGACCAGTGGGGTCTCCCAAGGCTCTGTCCTTGGACCCATATTTTTCAACATCTTCATTAATGATGTGGACATTGGAGTCAGAAGCGGACTGGCCAAGTTCGCCGATGACACAAAACTTTGGGGCAAGGCATCCACACCAGAAGACAGGAGGGTGATCCAGGCTGACCTGGACAGGCTCAGCAAATGGGCAGATAAGAACCTGATGGTGTTTAACACTGAAAAATGCAAGGTTATCAACCTTGGGAGGAAAAACCTGCAGCATCCTTATAGGCTCGGCAGTGCTACACTGGCTATCACTACGGAAGAAAGAGACTTGGGGGTCGTCATTGACCACAAGATGAACATGAGCCTGCAATGTGATGCTGCGGCTAGTAAAGTGACCAAAACGCTGGCTTGCATCCATAGATGCTTCTCAAGCAAATCCCGGGACGTAATTCTCCCCTTGTACTTGGCCTTGGTGAGGCCACAGCTGGAGTACTGCATCCAGTTTTGGGCCCCACAATTCAAAAAGGATGTGGAGAAACTTGAGAGAGTCCAGAGAAGAGCCACGTGCATGATCAGAAGACAGGAAAACAGACCTTACGACGACAGGATGAGAGCCACAGGGCTCTACAACCTGGAAAAGCGCAGGCTCATGGGTGATCTGATGGCCACCTATAAGTTTATCAGGGGTGACCACCAATATCTGGGGGAACATTTGTTCACCAGAGCGCCCCAAGGGATGACGAGGTCAAATGGTTACAAACTACTGCAAGACCGATTCAGGCTGGACATAAGGAAGAATTTCTTTACTGTCTGACCCCCCAAGGTCTGGAACAGCCTGCCACTGGAGGTGGTTCAAGCACCTACATTGGATACCTTCAAGAGTAAATTGGAGGCTTATCTTGCTGGGATCCTATAACCTCAGCTGACTTCCTGCCTTTTGGGCAGGTGCCTGGACTCAATGATCTTCCGAGGTCCCTTCCAGCCCTAATGTCTATGAAATCTATGAATACCCAGGACCAGGAGCCTCCTATCATTCCCATAGCTCCTGCCCTTACCAGCAAGGATGTTCTGAGCAGCAGCTCAGCCAGATGGTGTTGCTCTAGCTGCCAGCAGCAGACTGCTGGCTCAGCCCTGAGAGCCTGAGTTAAAATGGAGGTTGCTAAGCCCTCTCTGCTAATTATAGGGTCTCCCATGGTCTTGTGCCCACCCCATTGGGTCTGGCCTGCACTCACCGGCTGCTCCCAGCCCTTAAAGTGGCAGGTATCAAAGGTAATCTGCCACACGCTAAACACCACTGCTTCTGAAGCTTTTAAACCTCTGTGGCTCCACCCTAATTCTCTCATTAGTTGCAGCTGCTGTCAGCCTTCCAGCCAGGCAGACTCTTAAGTGCTGACTACCTGCAACTGGGTGTCAGGCTGAGTTGCAGGCTGATCATCTACTTACAGACCACCCCCCCAAAAAGTATACCTGTGAGCCAGTGGTGTTGTAGGCAGGTAACAGGACTCAGCAACATGTGGTGGGAAGTGAAAGAAAGGGATGGGTTCTACAAAGCAGAGAAAAAGGCTCCCTGAAGGGTGCTGTGCTCCTGCTAAGATACCAGGTGGGGCTACTATATTTAGTCTGTGCTTCAACACTATCTAACTGCTTTATTACACAGAGCTTCAATAAGCTCTACCTGCTTAGAGTTTTTACAGATGGCTCAAGTTTTGAATGGATTTTACAGACAAGCATCTTTAGCCTGTGTTTTTTTTACCGATTATAAATTTACAGACATTTGGTTACCGTGAGGCCCACAAGGCCCCTAAACAGGATATCAAATGATAGATAAATCACTATCAGAGGGATAAATAGTATAATTCAGTTAACTGTTACCAGCTCAGACTTGTCTGGGTCAAGTCTCAGCCAGTAAGCTCTTATCTGTGTGCCAGCTGTAGTTATACACAGAGGATTATCATCATTACCTAAGTAACATGCTTGATAAACTTTCCTGAATTGCTTTCAGGAAGTTGCAGGAACATTTACAGAATCAATACTCAGAGCAACTGATACATGTGTAACAGCCTCCTGGAGGTTGTTGTTGAAGATAAATGAGGCATAGTGAGGCCTAACTGACTCAAATGAGGGTTCATTTGTTCCTATGTGACCATTTTAAGAAAATATAAGTCAAAGAAACTACAGACTGTATATAGCATGGAGCCAGTCAGTTACACTAATTACAACTTAAGGTGCAGAAGAGGCAAGAAAGAGTTTGGCAATGATGCTTAACCCCCCTCTCAGGATGTAAAATCTTCTTACTAAGAGCTATTGGGTTGGCAGGGAGGTATTAGTGGGAATGTTATCTGTACAGTCTTCTAATGCAAAGAAACCGTAACTTAGTAGATGACAACACTGCAACTGTTATAACGAGCTACCCTCAACCATTTGTGCAATTTACACAATCAATTCATACAAAATGAACTCTTCATTAATTGTAATGAAGAAAAATGACATGCACTACAAACTTAACTTAATGCATGAAAACAGTTGTGTTTATTATCAAGTCAAATTATTGAATGATGGCATAATAAAATCATAGAGATTAAAAAGCTTTACAAGATATAGGGGACTAGTGCTTTTTGCCTACCTCCATTTAATTTACCCAAGCAATATGAACACGTTTTCCAATGAAGTAGATCTCCTTGCAAAGACCTCTTTCTTAATTGATATTATTAAACAGATCATCATAATCTGCCATCATCAAAGAGACTGCAGTGGGAAAGCTAAAGTTGCAGTATAAAAGGCAGACTTCATACATCTGATATTGTGGAAAGCAGATCAGTGCTTGGGTGCTCTCTACCAAGAGAATCCTGTTTGCAGCACTGGAAAGTTTCACTCTAGGCAGTCAACTGTAGAGTCTTTCACAAGCCTAACTGTCATGGAAAGATATTGTCTGGAAAGAAAGATCTCTTTTTCAACAGCCTGCTTGACACCATATTTGAACATTTGGACAAACATTTTGTCCTACAATTGAAATCTGAGGCTGAAATGAAGAAGATCAGGAAATGGTTTTGCAATGCAATGTTCTCTTCAGTTAAGCAGTAGGGCTGTGCAAAATTTCGCCGAGTGTTTCATTTCGAAGCTGTTTCAGTAAGTTTCAAGCTGAAAACAGTGAAATCAAAACAAAACAAAAAAAGCTTTGAAAGGAAATGAGGGCACTTGAAACATTTAGAAAGTCTCAGAATGTTTCAAGTTTCAAAGCAGCCCAGTGGTGGGAAGCAGGGGAGACCCAGGGTTGTGCTCCAAGCGGCTCTGCAGCCCCATGTAGCTCAGCCTGGTGGGGAGCGCATTCCTGGCTCTACCCACCTCCTGCTGCTGGGTTGCGCTCCATGGGGCTGGTGGAGCCAATCGGAGCTCAGCCCTGGCTCTGCCTGCCTCCTACCACCAGGCTGCGCTCCGTGGGGCTGGCAGAGCCAGTTGGAGCACAGCCCCAGCTCTCCCCGCCTTCCACCGCTGGGCTGTGCTCCGAGCAGCTCCACAGCCCCATGAAGCGCATCCCAGTGGTGGGAGGCCAGAATCTGCATGCTGGATGACAGGAGGCTGTCACGGCTGACAAATGTCACAAGTTTTGCTTTCAAGACTTTGAGGTACAGTTTCTGCACCTATCTCCTTGAAACTTGGCAGGCTTTGTGCCCTCAGAAGGGGCTACCATCCCTGCAATTTGCATCTGAATCAGGAAACAAATTACAATGTTTTAGGCATCTTCATGATTCCCTATGATAGCCTATGGGTGAAACGTCAAAACGAGTTGAAACAGCGAAACAGTTTTGACAAAATGAAACCAGACAGTGCTTTGAAATGAAATGAAACAACAAAATGAAACACAGTCCTTTTGAAATGGTGAAATGGACATTGAAATAAAATGATGGTGTTTCACACAGCCCTATTAAGCAGTTCTCTAATACAATATGTAAAATATTCCTTTTAAAAAAACAGAGAAAAGTATTGCTCACTAATCCCTTACATACCTTTGGCTATCCCACTCCTCCCCCACCTTCCCCTCCTCCTCTCCCTCCCCCTCCCTTCCCTTCCCTTCTCTACCTTGTGTTTTCCTAATTTCCAGCTATTTATCTTGTCACTGATATCCTGCCACTCTTTTAGCTTCTTTCATTCCTTGGAGATCTCAGAACAGGAGAGACTCCCTATACCTGAAGAAGGGTGGTTTCACCTGAAAGCTTGCAAAAACCTTTTTCCAACTACTCAGTTGGTCTAATAAAATAAGTTGTATCTACCCAAAGAACCTGGCCTGCTCTCTAATCCCTTTTCTTCAGCTTTAGGACTCCTAAATTTTATCTGAGTTTCTCAGATGAACCCTTCTTTACTAAAATCAAGTATTAAATTAAATATTTAAAAAGTATTAAATATTAAATATTAGGATAAAAGATAACCATCTAGAAAGGGATATTTTTGCTTACATAAATTAATAATTCTTAGTTTCAGATGTGCAGCCTTTTGAACAGGTAGGGAAAAGGGCTATAATTTTAATTAATGTGGAATTGTGTGTCTGTATATAGGTGTGTATAGTTTGCACAGGAGAGGTGAAAGAGCACGTTAAATGGAAAATGTGCAGGCCGATTGCCTCAGACTAAAATTAGATAGAGGCTACAGAGCTTTATATTTGAATCCCTCACTGTCAGAATTGTAGGTAACTACTGCATTTAATTAGTACAATACCTTTGAAATCCACCATTCCTGAAGATAACTCGTTACTCCAACTTGTCATGCTAAATGACTATATTATTAACAGTCATTTACTTTTATGTAGAAGAGAGGTCTGTTATTCATAGAAAATGTTGATCATTGTTGATCAGTTCTTAATGAGGACAGTCTTTCAATGTCTGCTATAAACAACTTAAGCAATATAGCAAAGGTTGGAGTGCATATCTCACATCAGTACTTCCTTCATGAGTACATATGAGAGATAATTTCCACTGCCAGTATTTCTTCTTCCTTGTATTAATTCTGACGTAGAATATGCATTAAAAAGGTTGGAAAAGAATTCTTCCCGCGTAAAGATTAAGGCTGTGTGAACTTTATGATGAGTACTGCAGGACTTTATAAATCAACATAGACTTGATTTAGAATAACTTGTTATTAAGCATTCATATCTTCACATTTTGCTCATATATGGCAATGAAATCTGAAAGGTTCTCAGCTATTTCTAGTCAGAGTTCCTCACATTCTTCCATCTCTCCCTTCAGTGTTCTCATATTTCCACAGGTGACTGTTTCTGTTTGAGGGGTATGGGGGGTGGGGCATATGCCCCCCCCTGAGATTGGCCTCTGACTTAGCACTGCTCAGGACAGGACAGTTTTTTTGCTGTGCAGGCTTATGGCATTTTGGGGGGGGGGGGGGGCACTAAACCATGGTACAGAAGTAAAGGAGTGGATATGGGACTCCCACAAATTGTGCTCCCGCCCCCAGACTCAGGAGGTAGCAGTCACCCCTGCATATTTCTGAACAATGGTCTGCTGCCCCCTCCCTCGAACCACTTTCTTCATTCTCCCTAATCCTAGCTATTCTTGCTTCCCATTTTTCAGTAGCTTTCATTCAGCAGCCCCTGTTCAGTATGCTTGCATGCTTGCTCCCATTCAGCATTCACATACTCTTCTCCTATCTGTCCCCAGCTTTTTGGGCAAAAATTGTCTCAATACATTCATCCCGTATATCCCTTTATATTTGGATTCTGTTGGCTCTGGATTGTTGTAGTAGAGTATTGTTGTAGCCATTATAGTTCAGGAAATGTCTGAGGCAAGGCTTTTTTGTGATACCTTTTATTGGACTAATTGTTTGATGGGTGAAATGTTACATAACCTTCAGAACACTTGACCTGAGAAAGGGCATTTGATGCCTGAAAGCTTGTCCAACAGCTCTCCCAACTATACGGCTGGTCCAATAACAGCTATCATGTAGATTATTTTTATTTTTAGAGCCTATAAACCACATCTGCCTATTCTGCATTAAAGACAATGCCAGAATTTTAGTCTGGAGGAACAATGGTACTAAGAAGAAGTAGTTCTGATGGAAGTAAGACACACGCACACAAAATCCAAAAATCAACAAACAGGAAAGACACAGCTAGTTGAAAGAAGTTATTTTCTACCTACCATCTATACGAATGCAAGAGATGAACCTTGATCACAGTGAAATGAACTACCTAATCAGTAGTAGCCCGTCAAAGTTATTGCTGTTTACTGAGAGTACAATCAATGTTAGTCCATTATAAAGACACACTTCTTTTAGTATTCACAGTCTAAAGTTCCAGTTCAGCATATGCCTCTTTAAGAACGTGCAGTCCTACTGAGTTCATCACACATGCTTTTGAGTAACCTGTTGAATCATGCCCTGTCACAGAGTAGGCTTGATTCATCTACAGTAGAGTAGGAATGTGTAAATTATACTTCTTTGAGACAGCAGGAAATTCACCTCTGAACTGAGAGGAGGTTATGTTTGCACAAGCTGTCTTTAATTAGGAGGATTCTCATTTTGAATTAGAAGCATGTAACTGCAGTATTGCTTCTCATGGGAAAGCAAGGTTTGTACTGTTAGAATTAGAATTGATGGAGGACACAGAAATATATGAAATCTTCCACTTAAGGAACTCCTCAGTGACTACAAAAAGGAGGGAAAAAAGAATCAACAAAGCAACTAACACTTGCTAAAAATGGATACAAAAATCCATAGCTTTTTAATCATATCAAGTTCTCCAGGGCATTTCATATTGTGCCTCAATATTTTGATTTTCTATCTTTTTCTCACTCTCCACACATTCATCAAAGGCTGAAATTACACCAGCTTTTCAACATAGTATTGAAAGCTGCTGAATATATTTATGAGTGAAAGGCAAGTTTAAAACAGATGATGTCCTTTAAAAAAAGTCTTCCACTTTTCTAGACATGCTGAAGACACTGTACTCAGAGTCCTCAATAGACTAAAATTTAAAAAAAAAAAAGTTCTTCACTCAAAAATTGAACGAAAATCTGCAATTTTCTTATCATAGAGTATTGCCAGTTGGGCAGTATTAAAATCAAGCTTTTTTGGTAAATAAATCCTTCAGAGTAATGATAAGAAAGCCTAAAGAGACACTCATGTTAGCTACCTTGAAAGGAAACGCATTTTTCACCTTTAAATAGGGCTACACGCAGCTCTAGTAGCTGGTTCGATTTGGAGGAGATTTGGCCTGATTCAGCAGCTGAAGCTCCAAATCGGATCAGTAGACCCATTAATCTCTCTGAATCGAATCAGAGAGATTTGGAGAGATTCGACCAAGACTGTACAGGCAGGCACTAGGCAGTGCCAGCAGGAGCAGCTGGGGGAGCAGCCGGATGAGCCCCAGCTTGAGCTGGCAGCCCTGGGAGAAGCCATGGCTCATCTGGTTGCTCCCCCAGTTGCCCCACCACTGGGGCAAGTCAGGCATCCTGGCAGCTCGGGGAGAAACCTTGGGGCCTGGGAGGAATGATTGGGGATCTGGGGAATGAAACCGGGAGCTGGGGGAATGAACAGGGGGCTTCCCCTCAGCTCCCAGTTCAATTTCTCAGTTCCCAGTTCATCCCCCCCCAGCTCCCCAATCATTCCCCCACAGCTTCCCCTGGGGCTGCCAGGGCTGCCTGCCTTGCTTCAGTGAGAGGAGCAGCTGGATTAGCCACGGCATCTCCCAGGGCTCCTGACTCAGCTGCTCCCGCCAGCGCTGCCTGCCTGTGTAGTCTATTGCCGAATAAGACTCAGCGCTGAATATCTTTGGGTTCAGATTCAGCCAAATCAAATTAATTCTTTCTTTTCATTCAACTACTCTACTTATAATTTTTATATTTTTTCATTAAAAATAAACCCAAATGCAAACCAGAATACCTCAAAAACATTTACATAAAAAATGCCCCTTTGCACATTATGGAACAGGCTTGTTTACAGGAGATAAAACAGAAGTGCATGGGATACAGTGCAACAAAGGCAGAAAAGTTCATGTCCCCACCATGCCCACTGGCTACATAGCACATCTGAGTGATATAACTGCAGTGTGTATTGTGAAAAACACATATGATTAGGGAAACGGCCCTTTCATCATTGCTGAAATTCTGAGTCGTGCTGA
This sequence comes from Alligator sinensis, assembly GCF_000455745.1. Taxonomy (NCBI): domain Eukaryota; kingdom Metazoa; phylum Chordata; order Crocodylia; family Alligatoridae; genus Alligator; species Alligator sinensis. The sequence goes on from NW_005841871.1 coordinate 4,701,210, forward strand.
GAATTAGCTTGTCTGCTCATCCTGAAGACAGCTGAAGCCACTAAGCCAATAGTGAGAGATTTTGAAAATCCCACAGTAAAAATCAGAATAGTTCCGATTTCACCAGCACTACTATACATCAGGACTAACAGTAAAGACTTGGGGGAGATAAATATCAGGGAACTGGTGTAAATCTGAGGTGTGCTGGAGACTGGAGATGGTTTTGGGTATGGATCACTGTTTCATTTCTGTCAGGTTGACTCAATTCATAGCATGTGAAACCGTGAAAACAAGCTGTCACATTTTAAGACCAAAAGAGGAAGGTAGAGAGAGAGGGAGGAAGTGAAGGGAGAAAGGAAGGAAGAATGTATTTAATTTCATTACCTGTACATAGACCGAGGTTTCAAACTGTGGAGAAAGACAAAGATATATAGTATTTGTACGACATGCCATATGCTCTTCAGGTTGCCCATGTGATATCCATTTCATAGTTTCATAGTTTCATAGTTGGTAGGGTCAGAGGGGACCTTGACAGATCATCAAGTCCGACCCCCTGCCATGGCAGGAAAGAGCACTGGGGTCAAACGACCCCAGCAAGGTGTTCATCTAGCCTTCTCTTAAAGACCCCCAGGGTAGGAGCCAGCACCACTTCTCTTGGAAGTTGGTTCCAGATCCTAGCCGCCCTGACAGTGAAGTAGTGCCTCCTGATGTCTAGTCTGAATCTACCCTCTGCTAGCTTGTGACCATTATTTCTAGTCACTCCTGTTAGTGCTTGGGGGAACAGGGACTCTCCCAATGCCTGCTGGTCCCCCCTGGCTAGTTTGTAACAGGCCACTAGATCCCCCCTCAGCCTTCTCTTGTGGAGGCTGAACAGGTTCAGGTCCCATAGCCTCTCCTCGTAGGGCCTGCCCTGCTGCCCCCTGATCATGTGAGTGGCCCTCCTCTGGACCCTCTCCATGTTGTCCACATCCCTCCTGAAGTGCGGTGCCCAGAACTGGATGCAGTACTCCAACTGCAGCCTGACTAGTGTCACATAGAGGGGGAGGATCACCTCCTTGGACCTGCTTGAGATGCATCTGTGGATGCATGACAAGGTCCGGTTGGCCTTCCTGACCGCGTCCCCACAGTGTCAGCCCATGTTCATTTTGGCATCAATAATGACTCCAAGATCCTTTTCTGCCTCTGCACTGACGAGAAGGGAGTTCCCCAGCTTGTAGGTATGCTGCTGGTTCTTCCTAACCAGGTGCAGTACCCTGCACTTGTCAGTGTTGAAACCCATCCTGTTCTCATCCGCCCACCCCTGTAACCTGTCTAGGTCCAATTGCAGCCTATTCCTCCCTTCTAG
>NW_005841871.1:4702566-4719832 GCF_000455745.1 Alligator sinensis
TGACTGTGTAGGTGTCAACACCACAGTCCCCTAGTTTTTAATGAGAATGGGGTGAGAGACAGTGTCGAAGGCCTTCCTAAAGTCCAGAAAGACTACATCCACCGCGACACCTGCGTCTAAGGATTTTGTGACCTGGTCATAGAAGGCCACCAGGTTGGTCTGACAGGACCTGCCTCTAATGACCCCGTGTTGGTTGCCCCTAAGCATAACCTCCCCTGCTGGCCCCTCGTGGACATGCGCCAGGATAATTCTCTCAAAAAGCTTACCCAGGATCAAGGTAAGACTAACTGGCCTATAGTTCCCTGGGTCCTCCTTCCTCCCTTTTTTGAAAATGGGAACCACACTGGCCCTTTTCCAGTCCTCTGGCACCACACCAGAGCACCACGAGTGCTCGTAAAGCCATGCCAGGGATCCCGCAATGACCTCTGTTAATTCCCTCAGCACTCTGGGGTGGAGGTCATCAGGACCAGCTGATTTAAATACGTCCAGTCCCTCCAAAAGTTCCCTGACTAGATCCTCACTGACCCTAGGCCTGGGTATGCTTGAGTACACATTTGCCTGAGTACAGAGAATTAAATCAAAAGGATCTCACCAGAAAAAAAGATTACAAGGACACAAATAAAGAAGCAAGGCTTTCTCTCAAAAGAATGCCCTCAGGGGTCATGTCCAGATGAGTGTGGCCATGCAGTATGTGGCATTGCAGACATGTCCACAGCACCACATACCGCACATTCAGCTGTTCTCCGCATTGAAATGCTGCAGTGTGGCAGAGGGGAGGTTGACCCTGAGAGATCCCGGGTCAAAAAAAGCACGAAAAAACAAGCGGAAAACTGAAGTCTGGCTGCCTGGGGCCATGTTCTGGCTGCAGGCCAGGCTCCAAGTGGCAGGATCACCACTACTGAAGCCCCAGGATGCCCCCAGAACCCCAGGTAAGGCTGCTGGGGCCAGCCCAGTGTGGGCCTCAGCCTCCCCCACCCCACCTTCATGACGTATGAAGCTACAACTCTAAAGAGAGCAAATCTGAAAATTCTTGGAGTCAACAGTCCTCAGTCAGATAACATCACTGTACACATACAGTTTTAGAATAGGAAAATTAAACTGTATTTGGACTGTTAGTTGTAGCTAAGTGACAGTGGGAAAAGAAAAGAGCTAGAGAAAAGCAAAAACAGTGAGTTAGGATCAAAGAAAAAAGTGACACATTGCGGTAAAATATAGTGAAAGTATTACCAGTGGAGTGACGGGAAAAGATTAGAATAATATTTAGCAGCAATATAGTTTTTTCATCCTTGGAGCACTGTACACAAGTCAAGGACTGAATCCTGTCTACACTTGCCTGGATTTCTTATAAAGTTATGATACACAGAAGCAGACTCAAACGACAACTGTTTATTAAAGAGAACAGCTATACTTACAAAGCCTTCAACACAGTTTGTATTCCAGCTTTGTCTCCTTTATTCATTGACTAATGATCACAGCCTGTGTGGAACTCTATGAAGTGGCGTTGCAATACTGTAAGTAAACTTAAGAAATCTTAGGGCCACTGACAATAAAATTTGAAATCTCATGGATGATAAATGCTCAAGAACAGTGGCATGAATGCACCTAGGACATCCTCTCTACCTCTTTTTCAAGGTCTGTGAAAGAAGAGCAGGTGAGTAGGGCATATTGCCTCAGTATATAAGCTTTCTGTCACCACACTATAAACACACCCATAGTGCCTGTTGTAAAAACAGGGGGAAAAGAGGGCAAGGGAATTATAGCTTGGAAAACCTAACATCAATACTAGGAATGTTGCTAAAGCAAATTGTAAAGCATTAAATTTGGAAATATAGGAAGGATGAAGAGGTGATCACTAGCAAAAGAAAGAATTATCATTAGGTGGCTACATATTTAGCTGAAAAGTTGCAGCTGAAGAGCAACTATTAATGGATTGATAATAGACCAGGGTTGAGGGGGGCAGGGAAGTTCCATAGTGGGCTGGGCTGGGCTGTTGCTGTTTAGCATTTTTATTAATGACTGGGATTCATAGATTCATTGGATCTAGTCCCCCTACACTAGGCAGGAAAAGGTGACTGTCCAGTCTAGTTTTGAAGATTTCCAGGGTAGATGACTGCACCACCACTGGAGGCAGTTTATTCCACAATCTGGACACCCTGATTGTGAAGTAGTCCCATTGTACTCGGCCTTGGTGAGGCTGCAGCTGAAGTACCGCGTCCAGTTTTGGGCTCCACAGTTCAAAAAGGATGTGGAGAAGCTTGAGAGAGTCCAGAAGAGAGCCACATGCATGATCAGAGGTCAGGAAAATAGATCTTATGACAAGAGGCTGAGAGCCATGGGACTCTTCAGCCTGGAAAAGCGCAGGCTCAGGGGCGACCTGATGGCCACCTATAAGTTTACAAGGGGTGTTCACCAGGACCTGGGGGAACATTTGTTCACCAGAGCGCCCCAAGAGATTACAAGGTCGAATGGTTATAAACTTCTGCAAGACCATTTCAGGCTGGACATAAGGAAGAACTTCTTTACTGTCCAAGCTCCCAAGGTCTGGAATGGCTTGCCGCCAGAGGTGGTTCAAGCACCTGCTTTGAACACCTTCAAGAGAAACCTGGATGTTTCTCTTGAAGGTGTTCAAGAGAAACATCCAAGCACGGACCCCTGTGAAGAGATGTGTGAAGAGAAAGTCCACTGATCAAGTAGTTAGAAGACATGGCACTTGGAAGGGTTGCAAGCACTTTGGAGGACAGGATTAAACTACAAAAGGCGATATACAAATCAAAGAAATGGAAAATAGATTAAAAAAAAAAAGAAAGTTCAGGTGCTTATAATTTTTATATTTCTTCATTAAAAATAAACCCAAATGCAAACCAGAATACCTCAGGAACATTTACATAAAAAATGCTACATAAAAACAATTGCACAAATCCAGAATGGGATACAACTGGATTAGTGGTTGCATTCCCTAGAGATATCTGAAGGGTGTGGTGGTTCACAAACTCAACATGAGTCATGAATTTAATGCCGTTCCAAGACAACCAGATGCATTTACAGAAGTATTATAGACAAGACATGAGAGGTAAATGTACAACTCTGCTTGATGCCATATTTTGTCCAGTTTGGGGCACAATTTTGAGTAATAAGCAGGGATTTACCCAAATCATGACTCTGTAGATTTTGTGCAAAGTGCCGGTTCCCCAGTGGGAGCCTGCAGTCCTCCTGACTGCACAGCCTGGCATCAAAAGGGTTGCTGACATGAAAGCGAGCAGGCAAGATGGTTGCTGGTCCTGCCCTTCATTACTGATTGGCTGCTTGTGTGTAGCCCCATCTCTCTCCACTAATCAGTAGCAAGGGGAGGGACCATACAAAGGACAGCGCTCTCCACTAATCAGTGGTAGGGGGTGGGACCACCGGGCCACTCAGCCAATTAGAGGCATGGGGGTGGAGGCACTATGATAAGCCCTTGAAAATGACAGTCAGTCCTGTCACCTGCCCATGAAATTAGTTGGCTGCCTCCTTGAGTTGGGTAGACCTCTAGTTATAAGGATGTAAAGAAATTGGAAAGGATGCAGAGGTGAGTGATGAGAATGATAAAGGGCTTCAAATTCAAGTCCTATGAAGAAAGGTTGAGGGAACTAGGCATTTCAGTCTGAAGATGGAAGGGAGACATGACGGAGACATACTAGCAACTCTCAAAGATTTGCACAGCTACCTTAAAGAAAGGGTGCTCATTGCCACACAGGGCAGGACAAGAGGCAATAGATTTACACTACATATTTATACCAAATTTCAGGGAGAACTCATACGCAAGTACGATGAAAGTGGAACAAGCTCACTAGGTTATGGAACTCCCATCACTAGAGGTGTTAAAGAAGAGGCTGGCAGGCATGTGTTTCAGATGGTTTAGGAATAACCAATTCTACATATGTGCGCAGGCTTGACGTAGATGGCCCTTAATGTCTCTGTGCTGAAAATCCTTTTAGAAGGTGTACCAGTACCATAGAAGTGGCATAATGAGTTTTCCCTTCCACGTCACACCCACTTCATCTTTATACCTTCCGCAAGCAAGAGAGAAAGGAGATTACTCACCCCTTTAAAAATGTAGGGAGGATTAGTGATTAGTGTATAGGTTGTCCCTTGTCTCTGCCTTTGTTGACACTAAGCAGAGTTGGCCCTATGTATAAGGGAAGTGTATACCACATTCTGTGAAATCTTTAAAATCTCACTCTTTTTGATCACTGGTCGTTTATAAGTGTTTTGGATGTTGTGCTTGGCATGGTATTCCTTTTCTAGCTGCATTTGATACATCCTCAAATTTTCTTCTTTTATGTGATTTATTACATTTTGTCTTTGTAAAAAATGTGTCCTTGAACTTATTTAAATAACTAAATAAAAAGAAATAAAACACAAGTTGACTAGAGAAATATACATGTCAATATTTCAAGAGGCAGACATCTTACACTGACATGACCTTTGTGAGCATCTCTTAGTAATGACCACACTCTGGTTTTTTTCCCCCTCATTACATCTGCTTAAGTCTAAGGCTGTGTGTAGATGAAATGAGAGGCATGTGTGCACCACACTTTAAAGCAGGTTAAATGCTTTTGCACCGCTTTAATGGTGTGGGTGTCTGCACGTATCAGCGGTGTATTGCTCATTAATTCCAGCTGCTGTAGCAAATTCAGTGGCGTAATGCATCTTAAATGACTTGGGGTACAGCAAACTAAAACTCCTCTGAGGAGTTTTAGTTTCCTGTCCTACATCTGCTGCGTGGCTCAGGGACTGTGCAGGAAGCCCACGCGGGCAGCTTGGCAGCAGGCTAGGAAGGCAGATTTCATAGACATTAGGGCTGGAAGGGACCTTGGAAGATCATCGAGTCCAGCCCTCGTGGGCAGGCTCCACCCAAGGAAAAAAAAAAAGCGGCGAGCCTGATTTCTTTTTTTCCCCTCTTGCAGCCTGCCTGAGCTGTGCAGGGACCCGGTGCTCCCCTCCATGGCTGTGGTGCCCCATGGAACCGCCCAAGCCGGGTGCCTGCGGGTGGGTCCCGCCTGGGGGAGGGCCGCCGCTGCTGTGGAGGGAAGCACCAGCCACCCCCTCCCACCCTTCATAGCCCAGGGACCGCTCTGCCCCTTGGCAGCTCACTCTCCCCACCCCACCGCCGGAGAGGCAGGTAAGTACATGGGTGTACATGACACGGGGGTTTACTTGGCCCTAAATGGAAGCAGTCTTTTTAAAAACTCACCACTTTGATTTAGGGCCCCTGTTTCACCTACACTCTACACCCACCCTAAGATGCTTACTTATTTCAAGCTAAGATGCTGCTGCACTTTTTCATATCAGCTCATGTCTACTAGAAAAAAAACCCTAACATAGGCTAACATTTAGCAAGCTGTATCTGTTGACTGTGCTTTGGAAGAGCATTCAGGCTGCTTTACTATCTGAAATTCAGTGAGGGAATAAGTTTCTTATTCCCATTTGCAAAATGTTAGCTAGCATTTATATTTTTAAGTGGACAATTTTATATAGGAATCTCTTAGGATTTTAGTCTTTTTGCTTATACTTTGAGAAAGCATATGAAAATATGGAAAAGACCAGTTAAAATGAAGAACTTGAAAAATACAGACATGTTATTCCACTTCACAGAGTTACTGGTCTAGTCAGCCCTTAAAAGGATCATTATTAGAGTACAACCCGAGACCTTCCATATTCCACCACAGAACTACTACTTGAGCTGAAAGAATAACTCCTTTAGTTAACAGCAATAGTAAACTAGTATCATGCAGTAGATCAGATACCAGCAGAAGACATCGCTCACTTTATCAGCATGTAACATGTACAAAACGCTGAACAAGACGTAGCATTGTTAATAATTCCAGTCTGGCTCTTCAAAAGTGGAACCTCCAGGAATGTAAAGCAAAGTGGTGATCATAATAAACTCATGAGATGGGTTAGTGAAATTAAACAAATTTTGAAATCATATGATGCTGAAAGAAAAACACATCACAGCATGGTATTAAAAAAGTTGAATGCCCAGATGGACCAGTTAGCCCTGTATGCTAAAATTCTGCTGGAAGGCAACTGTAATTTCCTTTCCAGACATCTGTCAGATCCAGTCTCAGTTCTGACAGCATGAAACTGCCAAATGATGATAGAGGGTAATGCAGTTAACTGATGGCTATAAGAACACTTGCCCCCAGAGAAGGAGTGAAAATATAATTGTATCAACATGGAATGTGTTACTTCAGAAGCCTCTACAGAATCATAGGCCTGTTGTTCCTCAGAGCCCAGTCTCTACATGTCAAAGGATTCTGGGAGATAAAACTAAACATTGGAAGAAAGCTGAATGAAAACATACAGCCTGCACTGCTCAGCAAGCAGGTGGCTTCATTAAAATAGATGAACTGCAATGTTCGTGAGGAAAGGGAGGCTGTGTTAGTCACATCTGAAATAATCATTCATTTGGTCTTTGATGGGAAAACATTTGTCAAAAATATTATGCACTAATATTATTCAGCCAGCACCAGAAACAATATGCTTAGCCATGCAATGCTGAAGTTTGACATCACTGGGCACAAAGATGCTTTGTTCAAGATTAGAGTAAATTACCGCATAGTAAGCATCACTGTCTACATGTCCAGATGCTTACTGAGCAGTAATTTGCTCTAATCACAAGTAAATTTGCTACCTGTAAATGCAAGTAGCAAATTTACTCAGGAGTGATTACTGTACAGTGCAGCACATGTAGACGGCTAACTGGGAGCAAATGCAATCCTAGTCAGGTGAGCAACAGGGGGCAGCAGATTGCACCCTACCCCTGGGAGCTGCCTGCTGCCAGGGCGGGTTCTGCCACCAGAGCCTGGGCAGGGGCAATGTCTCCCTGCCCTGGCAGCAGGGAGCTCCCAGCCCCTGTTCTGCAGTTGTGGAACAGGGGCTGGGAGATTCTTATCTCACAGACCTGGCTCTGCAATCGTGGTGTGGTGGCTATATATATATATATAGTCTCCCAGAGCCCATTCCACAATAGCAGAGCAAGAGCTAGAAATGATCGTCTCCCAGCCACCACTTCATGATTGCGAAGTAGGGCCTGGGAGCTCCCTGCTGCCAGGGCGGGGGGGACATTGTCCCACCTGGGCTCCAGTGGCAGAGTGTGCCTTGGCAGCAGGCAGCTCCCTGGGGTGGAGAGCAATCTCCCAGCCCCAACCAGGAGACAGCCATCTCCTGGCCCTGTGCTCCCTGACAATCCCTGAGCTAGTACTCAGGTGGATCTCCTCCTAGCTGTTGCAAAGCGACAGAGGCGGGAGCAGACTACTGCCAGGAGCAGCAAACTTGCTCCTGCTTTCCCACATGTGTAGACACCTGCCCAGGGGTTTACTCTAGAGTAAACCCACCCTAGACAATTTGCATATGTAGATGCACCCACTATGTAAAGAGTCCAGCATGTGATCCAAAATTTGGGGAGGCTAACACAATATGAATCAGCAGAAGTCATTTTCCCTGTATACTTATCAATATAGTGGTCAGCCAGTTTTTAAAGATTTGCTGTAGATGAGGATATCTGACTGTGATCTAAATTCCAGCAGAACTGTTGGAAATGAATGTGAACAGTGTAACTAGTATTCACAAATATGGTTAAAGTGGATTTATGGTAGAACATATATTTGTATGTCAGAGTGAGGGTAGGGCTAAGAACAGATGGCAAAGCATAAACTGAAAATGCTGATGAGGTTAGGATTTTTTAAAGTCATTCTATATAGTCTTGTGTGAACAGATACAAGTTGTCAGACACTTTTGGTAGAACTATATGCAAGAGACATTCTGTATTGCATTCATTATTTTGTCATTTTAAATAATACCACTGTAATTTAGAAGATATATTTTGCAGATTTGCATATGAAAAAAACTCACAGAATCATAGAAAAATATTCCCTGAAACAACTTTGAGATGTCATCTAGCTCAAGATAGGATTGTCTCAGTCTAAACCAGACAAATATTTGTTTAACATATATTTCAGACTTCCAGTAATGTAGATTCTCTTGGTAATCTGTTCCTGTGCTTAACCACCCTAATAGGAAATTCTTCCTTATAGCTCATCTAATTTTCCCTTTTTGCAGTGCCATCCTCTTTGTAACAGCCCTTTTGTATTTGAAAACTATTATGTAATCTCCCCATTGGTCTCCTCTTCTCTAGATAAAATAATCCCAGTTCTTCCAATTTTCCTTTTATGTTATGCTTTCTAGACCTCTAAAAAGTTTTGCTACTCTGTTGGTAAGTTTCTCCAACTTGTTCACATCTTTCTGAAAGTGTCTCTTGCTGGATATAGTACTCAAAGGCTAAGTAAGTACAGACATTCTAAAAACCCAAGGTGGATTCAGGCTAACTTACATAGGTTTCTTTAAGTGAACTAGGTTAGTTGGGGACTGAACAGGATATAAGTTTGCCCTTCGGTGAGGGGGCATGTGCAGGCTGCCTGCACTGGCTGAGGCCAGTAAGTTGGGGGTGCTCCCGCATGCCTCCCAGCAGGCAGCCAGAGAATACTGAGTGCAGCCAGCAGCCAGCCACCCCTGACTAGCTAGCACAGCCCCTCACCCCAGCTCTGCCTCCTGCCAGTGGCCAGCTGTCAGCAGTGGTGGGCAGGCAGCAGCGGGGGAAGAGTGAAGTGGGCCCCTCCAACTGTGCTGGCTTGAGCCGCACTGGCTGTCAGTAGTAGGCAGAGTCGGGAGGTGAGGTGGAATGGAGGTGCCAGCCACATGCCTCCCTCCCCCCAAGACACAGGTGCCAGCAGTCCCCCTCCCCACTGCCTGGCTGCAGCTATATCTGTATCCTTGCACCTGCCCTCCCTCCCCTTCACTGCTCTGTGACACAGGGACACAGACATAAGGACAAAGACATCAGGATTTCTGCCCCCCTTCCCCACTCCCTGGCTGCTGCTGACAGCTGGTCAGAGGCAGGAGGCAGGAAGCAGGGCTGGGGATAGAGCAGGCTGAGTTCCAACACACCGCCCTGCAAGGGGGGTGGTGGTGGCAGGGACCCACAAAGCATCCTGAAATACCGGTGAACAGTGACGTAACTTGAGTTGGGAGGGGATCTAGTATAGACGTTATATAGAGCAGTCTAAACTAAATCGCTTAAATCTGATACCACATCAATCCAGGTCTATCTTAGTTTTCTCTAGCTAAAACACTAAACTCAGGTATGGTAACATTAACTCAGGTATAGAAATGACTGACAGTGAAGTATTGTGGTCATTGTAAAGACACTCAAGAAGACTTAATTTTGTTTTACAAATCTGAATAAGAAACATACATTTAATTATAAAGGCTGCAGGACTAATGATGCAATATTTTTGGACTATTTGGACTAGTTTTTGCCTAGTTTGTTGTGTTCTTTTAAACTTTATGTACCACCTAACAAATTAGTGCACATTCCAATAATTATATTTATTTTATTTATCTTAAACTAAATAATATAGTGATAGCTCCCTAGCACATGAGTAAAGCATCTACTTTAGATGCTTTAGTCTCTTTAACTGCAGAAAAATGTTTTAAGTTGTATGTGATGATGTGCCATACCATCTGCACCTCCCTTTTCAAAATCCTAGATTCATCCATAGACAATTCCTGTAGACAACACTGTAGTATGTTAGGGGAGGGGAGGAAGGAGGGGTTTACAACAGTATTACCTCCATGACTCATATTCATCTTATGGTTCACTATAATAACCAGGTATTTGTCTGTAATATTTAAACCTACTCAGTCATTCTTCATTTTGTGTATGTGCATTTTATTTTTCCTAAGTGTAGCACTTTGCATGTGTCATTGATTTTTACATGGCTTATTTTCAGACCATTTTTCTGATCTATCAAGGTCACTATGAATCCTAGTCTCATCAAAATGCCTGCTACACTTCCCAAATTAGTGCCATCTTCAAATTTAATAAGTGAATACCCAGTTCCCTTCTCTAGATCATTAACCAAGATATTGAAGGATATTGAACTCAGGACAGGCTCCTGGTGAGCCCCACTTGATGCCTCTTCCCAGTCTGACATTGAGCTGTTGATGATAACTATTACATGATTGTTCAGTCAGTTGTGCATCAGCTCATGTTAGGTTAGTTTAGATTAAATTTTCTTAGCTTGCTAATGAGAATGTTGTGGGAGACAGCAGGAAAATTCATACTGAAGTAAAAAAATATCATTTCCACAGCTCTCATTTATCCACAAGGTCCATTACTTTATTACAGAAGGAAATCATGTTGGTGAGGCATGATTTGCTCTTTACAGTCATGCTGGCTGTCCCTTACCACTTTGTTATACTCTAAGTGCTTAGAGAGCCATTGATTTATGATATGCTACAATGTTTTTCCTAGGTCTGTGTGAATAGGGAACTATTCGATTCAGGTTTGGATTTGGCCGATTCAGATGCCAGCAATTTGATTCAGAGGTCTGAATCACTTTTCCACTTCGATTTGGAGATTCAGCCATAGGGTATAATGGAGAATCAATGAAATATCTTTAACTTTGTTGTTTTCTGTCTGACTTGGAGAAAACTTTCAGGGGTGGTAGCCTTTGCTGAGATCATGAAGCCTACTAAGTTTCAAGGAGATAGGCACAGGGGTTTGGGAGGAAACTGTACTCCAAATTCTTGAAAGGAAAACTCATGTCATGTGTATGTGTTACACCACAGGGGGGTGAAAACCGCAGGATGCTAGCCCCTGTTGAGGCCACAATGCTTGCTAAGTTTCAAGGAGATAGGTGTCTGTGTTGGGACACATGGAGTGTGGGGTTGGAAACTACTGCAGGCCTGGCTGCTAAGGTACTGTGTTACCAATCAATCATGATTCACTCAGGGACCAGCTCAATACACAGTAGCTATCTACTAGATAATGAGTTAACGAGCAAGGATTAACACCTACAAAGCCACAGACTAATGAGAGGAAAGAATCAATACAGACACTCAACTGCCCCAAGACAGACAGTCAGTTGTACAAGCACCCATGACACGAGTTTTGCCTGTCAGCAGCCAGAGGTACAAGGCCCAGAACCCAGAAGCCCTGCACCTATCTCCTTGACAGCTGGCAGGCTTCATGGCCTCAGCAGGGCCCCTTGACGGCTGGCAGGCTTCATGCCCTCGGCAGGGGCTAGCAGGCCTGCGGCTGTCACCCTGCTGTGCCTTACACACAGTGTCACCCATGTCACGAGTTTTGCTTGTCTGCAGCTTGAGGTGCAGTTTCCCCCAAACCCCTGCACCTATCTCCGTGAAACTTGGCAGGATTTGTGGCCTCAGCAAGAGCTACCATTCCTGCAGTTTTCACCCCCCTGTGGCACACACGTGACACGAGTTTTGCTTTCAGGACTTTGAGGGGCAGTTTCTCAGAATCCCTGCACCTATCATCTTGATGCTTGGCACACATCGTGCTCTCAGCATAGGCTACTATCCCTGCAAGTTTCAGCTGAATCAGCCAAAAGACAACAAAGTTATATATATTTCATTGATTCCTCATTATACTCTATGGCTGAATCACCGAATCTTTTCCGAAAAGATTTGGAAGCTCCAAATCAATTCGGAAAGCCTAAAGCTTCCAGCAATTCAGTTTGGATTCATAGATTTGGCATCCGAATCTTCCAAATCATCTCTGAATCTGAATCATAATCCAAAGCTTTGCACAGCCCTACTTTTTCCAGGTATCAAAGTTAGACTTACTGATCTATAATTCACTGGGCCTCCTTTTTCTCTTTTTTAAAGTTGGCACTACATTTGTCTTTTACCAATCTGTCTTGGACCTCATCTGATTTCCAGGATATCTTCATCATGGCTCTGCAATTATTTCAGCCAATTGCTTGAGTACTCCTACATGAATGTGATCAGGCATTCACCTGAAACATTTAGTTTATCAAAGGGCTTGAATAGAAGAACAATTATACCATTGTAAAGGGGGCAGGGAATTTCTGTGTGTGGGTGTGCATCAGCTGATTTGCTCACGTGCTCTTAGCAGAAAGCAAGTCAAGCAAAGCTGTGGTACCTAACCCTGTTTCATTCAGGGGTAAGCTGATCTGGTTGCTACATATTGCCAGATAGCAGTGCGCAGACAAAACAGTGGATTCAGTTGAACTGTATTAAGTGCCCTCCCCCCAAAATGGTATACTTGTTTGTATGTCCATACCCTAAGTACTATCTTGCCCGTTACTTATTCCAGAATGAATATCTTTCCATATTTTCCCTCTTGTTGCCATCCAGCCTTAATACTATTTGTGCTAGTCATCAGGCATCTGGTCTTTTTTGTGAAGACTGAGGTAAAAAGGCATTATACACTTCTGTCTTTACCACATTACCCAGTATTAGCTGTCACTCCACTTCTGTGATGAGCACACACTTTTTCCTTGGTTGTCCACTTACTTCTGATATATCTATATAATCCTTTTGTATTACTTCTTATCTCAATTTGTACCTTAACCTTTCTAATTTTGTCTCTGTGTGCTCATACTATACTCAGAGATCCACCTGTAGCAATATGGATATAAGATTCTAGTCTTTGAAGTGCTCATGGTTAAGCCAAGCATGTCCATATCTTTGTATCCTTGCTTCATATCAGGACAGGATGCTCTTGTGCCTTAATATTGTCTCTATAAAAGGCAACCAATTCTCCTGGACTCTTTTCCCTCTTGGGATCTTGCCTCTGTTTGTTAAAGCCTTTTTCTGAAGTACAAAGTGTTTCTTTTTTTTTTTTTTTTGCTTTGTACTTGTGTCTGAATAATATAAAGTGATGGTTATCACAAATATATTGATATTAGTCCTGTTTGAAGCTACAGTGGTATATCCACACATGTTCAGAGAAGTTGCTGTAAGAAACCATTATTTATCTGAATGCCTGATTCTTCAGGCTCACCCCATGCTAAAAGATCAGAAGGATACAAAAGACAGAGAATGCCACACCACAAGTTCTTTTTGCTGATTGACTATTAAAAATTAGCTGCCAATGATAATATGGAGATTCAAATAATGTAAAGTTATTGGAAAATAGCAGACCATCAGCATAACTGAGAGTAGACAGGACTAAAAGATAAAAATACTGTAGAGTTTTGCAATATGTCAGGAACTGTAAAATATCTTACACATGAGTCACTGAGAGATTATTACACAATAAAATATTTTACAGGGATTGCCTTCAGAAAACTACCTTCCTATTAGAAAGAAGTCTAATATTAACAGAAAGCTGAGAAGGCATCTGTATACTTCTAGAAGCATCAGTGATAAATTCTAGATAGTACTTATGTATTTTAATTCTGCTTTCACTAACAACACAATAAATCTGTACTACCTCTATTGGCTTTTGTAAAATTATACAGTTTAAAATCAATTTAGCTAACCAGAATTAGATTATGTGAAGTATACTGCTGTAGATATAAAGTCTATTAAAAGGTCAAACTGAAAAAAATATCACCAGAATTACTCAAGGTTTCTGCATGTGTAACTATCATTTGGAAATAACTTCTAGGGTATATCAGATCTCTAAATCTTAACAGATTTCTCTCTCTCTCTCTCTCTCTCTCTCTCTCACACACACACACACACACACACACACACTCTCTCTCTCTCTCACCTCGCATGGTCCTTTGTGAGAAAATACTATAACCATATAGCTGGAGGTAACAGAAACTGATACACGTTTCATACAGCATATAAACAGTACAGTATGTTAGGAAGATCTAAGTTCCTAACTCATACTGACTCAGGCTATTCAGTCTTTATAATCCTGCAATTTTAATCCTACTCAGTCTGATGATTCTTTCCACTGCTCTTCCTTTGTAGAGTAGACAAAAATTTAGCATATTGCTTTCTCAGTGAATCATTACTGATTTCTTTCTAGGCTACTAACAAGCTTTCAAAACAAAGCTTTAATATGATTTTATAGATTAACCTGTGAACATTGAGTCGTAACATTTTGTTGAAATGCTATTATTCATATTTGGTACTGAGATGTACCATAGAATACCATACCACACCAAGAATACTAACAGGAACATCTTCTGAAAGTTCTTTTCTTAACGTTCATTTTTTTTTCCTCAGTGGCTATATGTATTTCAAAACTGTCTGTCTAATGATGTTGCATCAGATTTCAATCATCATGGTGCCATTACTACACTGATATACACCACATGAAGATTTGGCCAATAAAGTTCAATTTTAGATTAATATTGATAATGGAGCTTATTGGAATATTTTTTATTAAATAAAATGTTTGAGCTCAAAATGTTTCTTTTTTATTTTTTTTTCCTTTGGGGAGGTGAAAGAAACACTCTTTTGTATTGCAGTTGGGTGATTAGGCCAGCTGCCTTATTCCAGGAGCATGTGATTTTGAATGAAACATTGATCTACATGAAGCACCACGGGGACTGAAACTGGATTTCTCACACATTCAAAACACTGTACCACATACATTTTTAGTCCAAAAACAGACATAAGGGACTTTACTGCACATTAGCTTATTAAAGCACATTAAAGCATCACAAAAAAGTGCTCTCTAGCTGATGCATATTAAAACAGGCTAAAGGCGCCTTTTTCTAGTTCTTCACAATGGAGGTACCAGATTTAATGCATATTACCTAAAGCACGTTAATTGAATGTGTAGACACACCCTTTGACACAATTCTTTTTTCATGAAAATATTTGGGAGACCTTTGCTCCAATGTGAATTGAAAAATGAATTTTGAAAACTCTAAATTTCTCTACAACAGTGAATTGTCATCTTCCAGGCAGTTGTACTAGAAGCAGAAGTACCTCAACAAAACAAGCATCAGAAGAAATGACCATAACATCACTGTTATGATTTGACTGTGGCTAAGGCCAGGTACAGACATTACACTTTTAATCAGTATAAGTAATCAGAAACTGGTCTATACTTGTAACAGAACAGAAGTGCGGTACAGAAAACCAGTCTATACCCATAAAGAAGTTCATCACACACATACAGGTTTAAAAATGGCAGAACCCAGGCAAAGACTTGGTGCTCCCCCTCTAAGGGTCAATTTGTGTTCTGTTTGCTACAGATCTAAACTATGCCACTTACAGAAAACCACAACACTTAGTTTGATTCTGCTTTGGGCTTTTGAATGTCTGTAGATAGCCTAAGAAACAAACTTAGTCCACTTCCCAGGCGCCACATGCTGAAAAACTGTTGTATGGCTCTTGTTGCAGTGGTGCCAGACATACCCAGTACTGCCCTGAGAAGCGCATTCAAGACTACGATTCTGGGAATGTTCTTGAGTACACACTAAGAGTGGAGGAAAAACATTTTTTTTTCAGTGGGCAGGGCGTATAAAGCTGGAGCAAGTATGCAGGGCTTGTTTCTCAGAAGCAGTTTTAGAATTGCCATGAAGATGGTATGGACTATCCTTTGTGTCCATACCATCTTCATGGTAATCCTAAAACTGGAATTAGAAGCAGCAGTCTAATAACTGTATAGGTGACTTTGGCTTAAAGAAAAAGCACTTTGCTAGTTTACTTAGGACACTGAAAGGCATGTTAGCCATCTTATTATCTGATATCTGATTCTCTTCTTGAACTGCTGCAAATTAACAGAAACTATTTTCAAGTCAGTGAAAATACACCAGTTTGAAACATGCAAGTGAGAAGAATTAGGTCTTGAAGTTCAAGATATGCTTGTACAGTATTCCAAGAAGCAAGCAGAGGCAACTTTACACTGAAACCTCTGAGTTTTACCTCGTTTTATACTGTGGTCATTAGCTTTGATGCCAAACTTTGAACTGACCCACTCCTACCTTAACCTGCACCATCACTCAAGATGTCTCCAAATCTTCACAGTATTTCTGTTCAAGCTTGTCTAAGACTCAAGTTTGTAACACTTGGTATCCAAGGTTTGGGTACAAATTCAGTTCTCTTTTGAATGTTTTGACAGCTCACTGTTCAAACAGGTCTCATCATTTGAATGAGAGAAAGAGAAATGCACAACAACTTGTTTTTCACAAAAAGCACTCCTTATGGCATAAAAAGAGAAGCCAGCAAAAATTCCAAGCCTGGCTTTTTAAAAATGATCACTGGAAACAGACAGAAAATGGCAAAAATCATGCAATACATAGAAAAATATTAATATTGTATTACGGATACAAAAGTTCAAACACTTCTTGGACTATTTCTCCAAATTTACCATGCTGGAAAGTCAACTGTGGCAAAATTTACTTGAAGGTCTCCCTCCACCCCACCCTACCTCTCACGATTTCAATAACAATAGATAAAGCCATCCAACCCTGCCCTGTCCAACCCTGCTTCAACTCAGATTGGAGGAAGTGGCTTACCTATATTTAGAAACATAGAGTCAGAAAAATAGAGGTAGAAGGGACCTCCGGATGTAATCTAGTCCAAGCTCAAAGCAATATAATCCTTGACTAAACCACTATATACAAGTGTTTGCCTAACCTATTCTTATAACTGCAGAAACAACTCTCTTGCACAACTTTGACCCCTCTACAGAGTCACAACATAATTTTAATTGGCTCTGCAATATAATAGCACAAGGGACCACTGGTAGACAGACAGGGTGGCAGGTTGTTTAGACAAACCTATTTATATTGATCATTGGCAGATCCACTCCATGAATTATTTCAATTTTTGCCTAAAATTCAAGTAAAATAATTCTGGTGATGTGAGGCCCAATTCTCCTCCCAGTTGTATTATTGGGAATCAAGAGGAAATCCACAAAATCAAATAAAATTACATTGCTGTAAAAAGAAATTCAGAGTTGTACCAGACCCATGTTTTTATTCCACAACTACATGGAAATTATGTATTTGTGTAATTTCCATACACACATTCTCGTGTATGGAAATTACACGAGAATGTACCTCTCTACTTGAATTCAGTTTAGAATTGTTCGAGAAAGACTACTATGAACAAACTAAAAAACTGACTACCTCAATATCAGAACTGCCTCAAAGGAAAACAGGGCACAGACAGAAGTGACAATATTTACCTGGTCTAGCTGCAGAAAGTGGTTTATAGCCATGATCAAACACAAGTGCACAGTTGCACACAGCTTTAAAACTGGCTAACGGAGTGAAAATCGGACCCGTCATTGCATGAGGGGCCAGAAGAAGACATCTCAAAACAGATATCTTCTTTAACTTCAGTCTGCCTGCCTGCCAGCCTGTTGCTGTTTTCAGGATGGGGGCAGGGAAAGGGAAGGGAGGGAGATTGGTCTGGGGATTTTTCACCCTCTGCTAGAGGGTGGGATGGGTGTATTGGAGCCAAGGAAGTTGGGGGG
>NW_005841871.1:4719950-4758167 GCF_000455745.1 Alligator sinensis
AGGAGGGTGGTGGCTGGGGAAAAGGGGCTGAGGGCTGGCAGCCAGCAGCTAGATTCCTGTTCTCTCCTGGAACCGACAGTGGACTTCTCTTTGGCCCGGGGGATCGTTATAACTCAGAACACTTTCTGCAAAGTGTTCACAGTCACAGCAGGGAGCTGCACTTCTCTCTGCACCCACAGGGCACATCCCGATGAGTGGGAATGAGCATTTCCCCGGGCACAAGTAGCAGCGGCACACATTTGTGCCACTGCTACTTGTCCCCCCACTCTTCAGCACCAGCTGGGGAACCTGTAGAACAAGCTCCCTTTGCTCCCTTTCCCCGCTCCCATTCTGAAACAGAGGCAGTCTGGGAGAGAGGATGGGTGTTGCTAGGGGAAACTGGCTGCAGGCTAGCAGCCAGCAGCTAGATTCCTGTTCTCTCCTGGAACCGACAGTGGACTTCTCTTTGGCCCGGGGGATCGTTATAACTCAGAACACTTTCTGCAAAGTGTTCACAGTCACAGCAGGGAGCTGCACTTCTCTCTGCACCCACAGGGCACATCCCGATGAGTGGGAATGAGCATTTCCCCGGGCACAAGTAGCAGCGGCACACATTTGTGCCACTGCTACTTGTCCCCGGGCATGCCCATGCACATGCACTCTGGTGCATGACAAATTGCCCCTGATGGGATAGGGGAGGCTGGGGCCAGCACCTGGAATGGCCCCAGCAGCCTTATCTGGGGTCCTGGGGGTGTCCCAGGGCTGCAGCAATCATGATCCAGTGTAGAGCCTGGCCAGGCTCTGGTTTCAGTCAGCACATGCTGCAGCCATGTGCATCACCCTACTATTTTTTGGAGCAGTTTTTTTTTGACATATCCTCATGTCAAAAAGACCCACCACACTGCAAATTAGCGGTGAAGAGAATGCATACACATGGCATATGTGGTTTGTGGTGCTGCAGATGGGTTTGTGGTGCTGCAAACCACACGTGAGTGCTCATGGGGACACCCACAGTGTATATTATTTCTTCCACTGAGTATGGACAAATGTACATTTGAGCTGCCTCAGGAGAGGTGGCGGGACTGCTGCTTGCAAGTATACCACAGCTGTTACAAGTGTTATGTCTCACTGATACAAGATAAAATGATATTTGGGGGGCTGATATTCTTTTCTCTTGCATCTTTCCTAGGTCGTCATGGCTACAAGAGCACTCTACCACCACCACAACATTAGTGATGCAAATTAGTTAAACTGCCCTAATTTTGACCCTGGATGATGCAGAGTTAAAGTTAAAATGGTTTTGCTACATTTGTAGCAAATATGAATCATGGAGGCATAACAGTTCTATCATAACAGCTTGTATCAGTATCCTTTGATAGCTATACAGTTGTTACATATCTATACCCTTTATTTTCTTCTGTTTCTCCTATTTTCCCCTGTAAATCTCTATCTTTCTGGAATCTGATAGCTAGTTTCCCACCATCAGTCACTCAGATGCTTTTTGCTTTTATGGCCTTTTCCTTCCCACAGTTGTTCCATCGATTTACAATTTTGTGTGTTCAGGAAAACTGTAAGGAAATTAAAATATTAAAAGCAGTCTCCTGGATATTGCATCTAATATTAAGTAAGAATACTATTAAGTAAGCATGCACCATGCCTCTTGTATAAGCAGATACAAAAAGGGAGCAATAAAACAGGGTTGAAACAGGACTTTTACAAGGATGAAATGAGGGGAAAAGACTTAAAAAGCTACAAGGATGAAAGTCAACCTTTAAATATAATTTTTTAACACCTACAAGCAGAATTTAGTTACCTAAAATGATGCAATGAGATGCAAGCAACTACAGTATGAAGACTTTCCCCTATGGCTAAGTCAAGAAGTCCTTCTTTTCTTGCATATCTTTATTTTCTTTACTAATGAAACAAATACTGGTCACTTACCTGTGAATTATATGATATCTCTGCAAATAGTCCAGTGAAAGTGCCAGCTCACAAATATATAATTTAACCGTTCCTTCATTGAAATGCACATTCTGTTGTAAATGGTAGCGCAAATCCCCTCCAAGTAATAGATCTACCACCATGAACATGTCTTCTTCATCTTGAAATGAATACCTAAAGTAAAGAAATTATGAATACATAAATGAAACAGACCATTAAGTTTGATTTTATGAGATTTCCCTATAAAATACAAGACAGGGAAGCCATATGGCAGGATCACAATTGGATAACATGCAACCTCATTTTGACTGTGATAGCAGTTTGAAATAAAGATGGGCAGCAGAATTGGGCACAGGGTATATCATTTGCCATTTTGTTTGTTAGAAACTAACCATTACCTTCATTAATGATTCATTGGTGGACACTATTTAGAACTGTTTGGGCATTTATCCATTTTAATATGATTTTATTTTTTGAACAAATAGTCCTCTAGATAGCAGAAACAAAAATAAGGCTTATGATAAATGTTCTCAGTGGTCACATAAATGCAGCCATAAGAGGTGGACCCACATCTATAAAGAGAAGTGCTTTAACAAATTTGGTCCTTTAAATGTTTGAGGTACATTCTGCTTTCCACATGTACACATACAAGTCCAATTAAGGCAAATATACCTGATAATTTATAATGTGGTCATAAATTCACTTGGCAAAGAAAAAAGAAAACAAGAATTATATTAAGCATCATTATGGATTTTTTTGAAAATACATTTGATATTTTATAAAGTGACAGAGTCTTGATGGTCCCTGACTGAATTCTCTTGGATGTTTTCCAAGAAGCCCTTGTTGAAAACTCAGAGGACCAACTTCTACACTTATAAATCCAAAGGTATAGCCCACCAACTTATAATGTGCTTATTACCTGGGCAAAGGGGAAATTTCCATGTGTTTCTATTTATTATGACAGCTCTGCCATTGCTATATTTTATTCTGAATACAGAAAATGTGGGAGCAACTTACTGGTTTTAAATGTTGAATGGAATATTTTTCTTTCAAATGCAGAAATGGTGAATACCTATTTTTTTAAAACTATAATAAAAGTCCATATTGAAAAATGATTTTAGAATGGACTTTGATGAAACAACGTTAATTTACAGCAGCTGTGAATCTGACACAGACAAGCAAACTCCTGTGATAATACATCTTTCAACACATTACCCTGCACAGTGTGTAAAGCTAGGTTCTGTACAAAATTCAGTGCGGTTCCTTTTAATTTCTCACTGTCCTTAAAAAATATGCTACAGAAACAAAGAATAACTAGTTTAAAAACTCACACCAATAAGGAGGCAGAAAGGCCGATATTAGATTATTTTAATTGACAGCTTTATACAGTTTCACATCTATTCCCAGGCTCACACTTTTGGAAATAAGGCACTGTTCTGGGGTTGTCACAGATGGTTCATTTTGAATTTAACCATTTTCAATTCTTTTAGAACACAAGTCTGAGAAACATGCGTCTCTGGGTTGCAGTTCTGCATCTGCCAAATGGCAGGGGAAAAATCCCTATTTATTTGCATTATATTTATTTATTGATAAGTCAAATCTTTGAAGGAAGATAAGAAAGAAGAATGGTGCATGGTGTGTACTTACCCCTAGAGACTTAGCCCATCTAACAAAAGAAATAAAAAGCTTCAATTCTGATCAAATATATTGTGTTTCTTGTTATTGAACTTGGAACTCTCAAAACTGAGGGCCAAATATCTGGTTGATGTTTAAGAATGATCGTTTTTTTTTCCTTGAGGTATTCTCAAAGGCCCATAGCAGATGTTACATGTCAACATGTTATATATAAGAACTGCATGACAAATCATAACATGCAAACTATCCAACGTTAACATTATCGCAGGATACTTCCACACCACAAAGAGGTTGCTGTTTCAAAGAGCATCTTCTTTGGGGCTGATTCACCACTAATCATAAACTGGTTTCATGTCTGGCATGTTACAATTTGTCATGCAACACTTGCATATAACATGCAACAAATAAAATGGCTGCTGGGGGCCTAGCTATAACTAGTTGTAGCTAAAAGCAAATATAATGAGAGAAGTGAACCATCCGTTATTTCTTCCATGAAACTTGACTTGAGTAAAGTGTGATATTTATAAATTTAAAAATGTATCATAGATTCATAGAATTCATAGAAGTAGGGTGGAAGGGACCTTGTAGATCATCAGGTCCAACCCCCTGTCCTGGGCAGGAGAGAAAACCGGGCTCAAATGACCCCAGCCAGGTAGATGTCAAGCTGCCTCTTAAAGACCCCCAGGGTAGGAGCCAGCACCACTTCCCTTGGAAGGAAGGTATTAAAAGGAACCCTAAGATAAAATACAGATAGCAATTCCTTGGTTAAATATCATTTGTTTGGTTAAACTGGAGAAGTCCCATGCTCGCAAGAATCACTTGATTGGATCTTGGTAGAATTCATTATGACAGGGCTTTGCCATCCATGGGGGGATGCCCTGAGGTCACTTCCCTAAAGATGTGGGCACTGGTTGGTAGAAGGTGGGTTCATAGGTATTATCATAAAATGCATTTGCTGACATATGGGCTTGATTATAACATTCGGCATCCATCCAGGAAAAAGAATGAATGAATTGTGTGTGTAAAACTATGGTGGATGAAAAATGGATCTGAAGAATACTAAAAAGAAACAAACCAGGTTGGCTCTGAGCAAGAAATGGCAAAAATCCCATTAACTTCAGTGAGACTATGGCTTCACCCTAAATATGCAATTCAGCTTGCATATTCTGGTTTTCTGTGAAATCTGAATGAAAAAAGCATTGCTTAGCAGTCTTCCAATCCTGTACTTGGTGCATCCACTAGGAAACATGGATAAGTGAATCTCCACATATCAAAAAGGGACACAGAAAATTTTGCACAAACAATGCCATATAAATGCTAAATGTAGAATTAAGGCCTAGCTATATAATTTTCTCACATTGATTTATCTTACTCTGAGTAGTTTCACTGAACTCACCCTGCATCCAGATCTCATCCAGACAGACTGAATTTACAAAAGAAGCCTTTCAGAGATTCACAACTTTGGTTAATACTTCACTTACAGGTCCCTCTGCATGACACAATTGGAAGTGGAATGCTTAATCGAGGCAACAGAGCCGGGGGCTGCTCCAGCTCCATAACGGCCTGACTTGCACCACAGCCGAAAGGGACCTAGGGGTAACGACTGATCATCACATGAACATGAGCCATCAGTGCAAGGTCATGGCCAGCAGGGAAAACAACACTCTGGCATGCATCGACTGATACATCTTGTGTAAAACTAAGGAAATGATACTCCCGCTGTATTCAGCACTGGTGAGACCACAGTTGGAGTACTGCGTCCAGTTCTGGGTGCTGTACTTCAAGAAGGATGTGGAAAAACTTGAGAGGGTCCAGAAAAGAGCCACCCGTATAATCAGGGACTTGCAAGGCAAACCATACCGAAGGACGTGGGCCTCTTTAGCCTAAAGAAGAGAAGGTTGAGAGGGAACTTAATAGCAGCTTAACGCTATATCAGAGGTGTGCATCAGGAGCTAGGGCACCCCTGGGGAAGACTAGGGCCAATGGATATAAACTCCTGGAAGGCCACTTCAGGCTTAATACCTGGAAAAATTCCTTCACATTCCGGGTGTCCAGACTGTAGAAGAAACTCCCTCCAGTGGTGGTGCAGTCACCTACCCTGGAGGTTTTCAAGAGGAGACTGGATAGTCACCTCGCTGGGGTCACTTGACCCCAATTGTCTTCCTGCCTAAAGTGGGGAGGCTGGACCCGACAATCTGCGATGTCCCTTCCAGCCCCTAACAATGTATGAATCTAAAACTAGAAAAACAGGCTACAAACAAATCCAACCCTTGACAGCCTCAATAAAGTCCTCTTCAGTGATCCCTTTCCACCAGTGGCCAGATTCTTATTTCACCTACACTGTTGTAAATCTAGTAGTAACTTGATGACATAAACAGAAGTGCTCTGGATGAGTACTGTACTCGACCTCTGAGCTTCACGGGTATGTGACTATCAGGAAGCTTTGGCAACTCACCTTACATATCTGAGCCTGTGAAGATGCTAGGAATGAAAGAGACATGATAGATGGCAAGAAGAAGTAGGCATTCTCTTTGGCAGTCTATTTCTTTTCACGGGCCATGTGGCAGGTTCATGCTCTAGGGGCAGCTGTGATGCCCCCTGGTGATCATGTGACTTCTGCCTGGTCAGTCTCTGTTACAGCCCTACCTTGATTACTTGCCCACCACACCGTGTTCTTACTAGAGGATGAATAAGAGAGGCTGCCCACAGGCCTTAGAGTGAGCTTTAGTCTATTTGCAGTACCACTGGGTCTCTCCTGGACCCCCAGTATCCTTTACTTGACCCTTAAGCTCAATGGGCCCTCTCGGCCAGCCTGTTTCCCTGCAGGGCACCTGTAGCTTCAAGAGTTACATGCAAATCTGTGCCCTTCCATGGCACCCGTAACCTTAAGGGCTCAATGCATGGCTCTGTTCCACGCCCAAAGCCTCGTGGGTGTTCTCTCTCTTTGATATTACCTGTTTGTATACTTGGCCCCCTTGGGCCCTCAAACGTCCTGGTCCCCTATGTACTCTCACTCTGAACTCCCGGACCCCTGGTCCCTCACGCAACACCTCCTCTGGGGTCTTGGACTCCTGATCCCAAACACAGCCCCTCCTCTGGGCTCTCAGACCCTCTAGTCTGACTTAGCCCACTAAGGACTTGTGGACCCTCTGGCCCAGCTCAGCCCTTCCCTAAGCATGTGGACCTCTGGTCCAGATCTCAGCCTTTTCCTAGGCTCCCCAGACAAAACAGAAATTCACTGTTGGTTCCAAGGGGGAAGGGAAAATGGCTGCTGGCTGGGAGCCTGCAGCCAGTTTCCCTGAACAATAGCCCCACCTTGCTCCGAGTCTGTCCCTGTTTTCAGAATGGGAGTGGGGAAAGGGAGCACTGGGAGCTTACCCTCCATACCCTCCCAGGAGTGTGCACTGAAGTGGGGAGCCAGCCACCGCCCCTCCCCACCCCGAAGAGCCACTCACGGCTCCGTCCCACTCCCCACCTGGGCACTGAGGCCATGCATTCTGGCCCTGGGCCCCATGTGCCACCCCAGCTGGGCAGCAGGCCCAGCCCTGCCCAACAACCTCCACCCATCCCTCCCTCACTGTGGTGGCCTCAAAACCCCTGCTCCTCCTTACCTTCCCCTCCCCACCTCCCAGACTTACCTTAGGAGCTGCTCACCAGGCTGTCTGGCAGCTATGTGCATGTGTGAGCATGCATATGCACACGTTGCCCCCTGTATGATCACCCTCCTCCTGCTCCCCATAGCCCCTTGCAGGCTGGAACTCTGCCAGTCTGCAAGGAGAAAGCCAGAGTTTCCCACGTTTTTCTCCTTAAAATGAGAAAATCTGTGTTCTACCACATTTTTCCATGGCAAACAGAAAACCCAAATCCCTGGTCATGGTTATAAACCACATTCTGTGGACTAACTCGGTGAAAATTATCACTTCTGTCTGCACCCTTTAAGTTGTTATTAACTGGTTAATCTAATCTTAACTGTAATGTGTCTGAAGGCCAGCCGTTTGCATTGCTGGAGTAGTGCAAAGAAGAGAGTTACCTCCTACCTCTACCCAAACTAATGACTAGGTAATTAGACTATATAGCAACTTTCTCCCAAATATGAATCAAACTTTATCCCAACTATGAAATTTTGTCCATTAAAAAATAATACTAAAAAATCCTCACCATATAGCAACTTCTAAACTTCAATGGATTTTAATTTTAATGGTTAAAACCCAATTCTTTCCGTGATGCTTTTCCCATGAATAAACCAAATATTCTTTTTTGCTACAAATGAAGTGTTCTCTTTTAACGCCATTCAATTTGACATTTTATGAAGCCAGTGATTTTGATTTATTGTTGTATGAGCTGAAGTTGACAGGAAATGAAATCATGGCCACCTGAAGGAATTTTTGAAAATAGTTATGCAGCCTTGGAAGAATCGGGGAGGGGCTCCTGGCAAATCAGGCAAGTGGAGATTAGGTCTTTGAGTAGGCACTGTAATTTTACTTCAGTAAGCTTCTTATCTACTCAAAGGCAAATGACATGCAAACAGGCTGATTGATTCCAAAACAAAATCAGATGTTGTTTTTGACTCTTATGTTTACCAGGTAGCCAGGGAATACCTTACTGTCTGAATTACTAGTTGTGACTAACGCTACATGTCATTGTACTGAGCAATTGTAAAACACATTTTAAATTCATCCAGAAATGAAAGAGTAAATTACTTGTTCGTTTTCTTTGTATCCAAATTTAAAAAAAAAGAAGTGGTACCATAAAGCAGTCAAAGAAAAATATTTCTAATTACAGAACTATGTTCTGCTTTCTCTTGCTTGAAGAAAAGTTTTAATGCACTATAATCAGCTTTAACTGAATTAAGATAAAGTAATAATGCCTTTAGCAACTGTGAATTGCTTTAACTTATGGGTAATTTTTATACTGGAAGACATACGATTTTGTTCAATGCGTTACAGAAACCAGCCTAAACAAAACACCATCCAAACAAGTTGACACCTATTTTCAGAGTCATAAAGTATTTTACTTATGTGTGTGTTTTAAAAGTTGTAAGGAATTTTAAGGAATTCAGATTTTTTTTGGTGAATTTATATTCCATAGCCTTGGTTAGCCATTAGGTATATTTAGTTTTAAATCTTACCAAAATCTAACTCCAAATTCTGTTTCTCATGATATATTTTCTTCTTGAAGAGAACACAATATTCAGTAGCCTGGACTACTACCTGTCCAATGGTCATGATGTGCTGCACCGCAAAGATTCCCCCCACCCCCACAGCTGGAGTTCCCCACCTCTGATACCACTGAGGCCTCTACCAGATGGAGTCCATGGCTCCAGCCTCATAGAATCATAGAAGTAGGGTTGGAAGGGGCCTTGTAGATCTTCAAGTCCGCCCCCCTGCCTGGGCAGGAGGAAAACTGGTCTCAAATGACCCCAGCCAGGTAGGCATCAAGCCTCTTCTTAAAGCCCCCCAGGGTAGGAGCCAGCACCACTTCCCTTGGAAATCGGTTCCAGATCCTAGCCACCCTAACTGTGAAGTAGTTCCTCCGGATGTCTAATCTAAACCTACACTCCAACAACTTGTGGCTGTTATTCCTTGTTATCCTGGGGGGCGCTAGGGGAAGCAAGGTCTCCCCCAAACCCTTCTGGTCCCCCCTAGTGAGTTTATAGATTGTCACCAGGTCCCCCCTCAGCCTTCTCTTGTGAAGGCTGAACAGGTTCAGGTCCCGTAGCCTCTCATTGTAGGGTCTGCCCTGCTGTTTCCAGATCATGCGGGTGGCCCTCTTCTGGACTCTCTCAATGTTGTCCACATCCCTCTTGAAGTGGGGTGCCCAGAACTGGACACAGTACTCCAGCTGTGGCCTGACCAGTGTTGCATAGAGGGGGAGGATCACCTTCTTGGACCTACTTGAGATGCACCTGTGGATGCACGATAAAGTCCGGTTAGCCCTGCCGACCGTGACCTCGCATTGTTGGCCCATGTTCATCTTTGAGTCAATGATGACTCCAAGATCCCTTTCTGCCTCCGTGCTCTCAAGAAGGGAGTTTCCCATCTTATAAGTGTGCTGCTAGTTATTACTGCCCAAGTGCAGCACCCTGCACTTGTCCATATTGAAATGCATCCTGTTTTTGTTAGCCCACCCCTGCAACCTATCCAGATCTTGCTGTAGTCTTTCCTTCCCTGCTAACGTGCCCACCTCACCCCAAATTTTGGTATCATCAGCAAATTTGAACAGGTTGCTTTTCACCCCATCGTCCAAATCGCTGATAAAGAAATTGAACAGTGTGGGCCCAAGGACTGAGCCCTGGGGCATTCTGCTACCCACTTCCCCCCAGGTCGAATATGACCCATCCACCACCACCCTCTGAGTACAACCCTTCAGCCAATTTGCAATCCATCTGACTGTGTAGGCATCAATGCCACAGTCGCCTAGTTTTTTAATGAGGATGGGGTGGTCAACAGTGTCAAAGGCCTTGCTGAAGTCCAGAAAGACTACATCCACGGCGACACCTGCATCCAATGCTTTTGTGACCTGATCGTAAAAGGCAATCAGGTTGGCCTCCACCCAGACACAACCCTGGCTGTCAACTGTGGGGGCTGGCTGGCATGAATGCAGGAAACTAAGATCAGGAGCAAGGACACCTCTCCTTGTGGGGTGTGCTCCACATTAAAGTCCCTGGAGTGCCAGATAGGGGAGCTCCAGGCTGCTGTGCAGAGGCTGCATGCCATCAGGGAGGGCAAAGAGGAGACTGATGCCTATTACCAGGCTCTTCGCCTGAAGAATGAGGAGGGAAGAGCAAGGAAGTCTAGCAGGATGAGGGTGTACAAGAGGAGCCCCTGTGAAGTCCAACAGGGGTTTGCTTAGAAAAAGGTCATCTCCAACCCCAAGACACCCTGTGCCAGGGTCACCACTACCATGGAACTTCACAACAGATACAAACCCCTAGCAATATCAGCAGAGCCAGCAAAGCTGCCAACTCCAGCACTTGAGGAAGGAAGGCGACCAGCAACTATACCTAGGAAAAGACGCAGAGTGGTCATTGTGGGAGACTCCCTCTTGAGTGGGGCAGAGGGACTGATCTGCTGCCCTGGCCCCTTAGTCTGTGAAGTCTGCTGCCTCCCAGGGGCCTGTATCCAGGATGTAGCTGAGAGAATCCCTAAACTCATCCAACCCTCTGACCACTGCCTCATCCATGTGGGCTCAAATGACATGGCTCAGAGCAATCCCAGCCAAATCATGAGTGATTACAGGGCTCTGGGGGCTCAGAGGGTTGGGGGCACAGGTGGTTTTCTCCTCAATCCTCCTGGTTACAGGTCACAGGCACAGAAGGGAGAGATGTATCAATGAAGTAAACAGAAGACTGAGGCACTGGTGTCCCTGTGAAGGCTTTGGCTTCCTCAATCACAGTCTGCACCTCAGAGACAGAGGCAGGGGTCTTGGGAAGAAATGGCCTCCACCTCACCCCAGTGGGAAAGAAGCTTTTTTTGACTGGATTGGCTGACCTGCTTAACAGAGCTTTAAACTAAGGGGGACAGGTGGACAACCATCGGAGCAAGCCCAGGAAGTGACAAACATATAATCAGCAGGTCGGGAAATACAACCGTACTTACCTCAACCCCAGCCCAAGGACGGGACTCTCCTAAATGCACAAAAAAGCCAAGAGCTTCTGATGGCAGGCTTAGCTGCCTGTACACAAATGCAAGGAACATGGGGAACAAACAGAAAGAACTGACTCTTCTCCTAAGCAATAACAAACATGATTAATAGGGATAAAGGACACCTAGTGGGACTCCACTTATGACTGGACCACAGGTATAGATGGCTATACCTTGTACAGGAAGGGTGGGGGTGTATCTCTATGTCAAGGAACAGTACACTTCCCAACTAGCTGACATTGGCACCCAAGGAGGGTGAATCAAAACCCTCTGGGTTAGAATATGGGGAGAAGATGGTGAAGGGGATGTTACTGTGGGAATCTATTACAGACCTCCTAACCAGGAGAAAGAACCTGACCACGAATTCTCTAGGGAACTAACAGAGGCTGAATGCTCTCAGTGCATGGTTATCATGGGTGATTTTGACCACCCTGACATCTCATGGGAAGAGCATTCAGCTAAATCTGATTGGCTGGGCAGCTTCCTTACCTGGTCTATCTGACTCAAGAAATCCATGGGCTGACAAGAGGTGAGGTGCTGTTAGATCTGGTTATGGCCAAAGGGGATGATCTATGAGTGACCTGAAGATTGCAGGGAAGCTTGATGACAGTGATCACAAGTTGATCACTTTCTCTATCCATCACAAAGATGGCATATCAGTCAGCAATGCAGAAATCCTTGAGTTCAGGAAAGCTGATTTTCATAAGCTCAGGAGGTTGGTTGTTGAGGCCCTGAAAGATCATGATCTGACAGGGAAGGAAGTCCAAGGTGAGTAGTCACTCCTTAAGGATGTGATCTTAAAAGCACAAAGGAAGTTCATTCCGACCCATAGGAAAGGTAGTAAAGGGCTGGGAAACCCCCTTGCCTCATTAGGAAACTCATGGACCTCCTGAATCTTAAAAGACAAACCTATAAGGCTTGGAAGACAGGAAATACCTCTAAGGAGGACTATGCATCACTGGCCCGCAACTTTAGGTAGTGGACCAGAAAAGCCAAGGCCAAAACTGAGCTCAAACTGGCTACAGGAATCAAGGACAAGAAAAAGTCCTTCTTCAGATATGTGGGAAGTTGAAAGAGAAATAAAGGCAACATTGGACCCCTGCTAAACCAAATGGGGCAACTAAGGAACACCCAGGAAAAAGCTAATCTCCTTAATGATTACTTTGTGTCAGTTTTTCACCAGCCAAAGGAGATCACCCTGCCTGGCAGGATACAGGATTATGAGGTTACAGGTGACCACATGCCTACATTTGGCAAAGACCTTGTGAAGGAAAACCTTGAGAGGCTGGACATTAATAAGTAAGCAGGCACTGATGAAATGCACCCAAGAGTGCTAAAAGAGTTGGCTGACATCATAGAATGACAAATGGCAAGGATATTTGAGAACTCATAGTGCTCGGGACAGGTTCCTGAAGATTGGAGGAGGGTCAATGTGGTGCCTATCTTCAAGAAAGGAAGGAAAGAAGATCCAGGGAACTACAGGCCAATCAGTTTGACCTCAATCCCTGGAAAGATTATGGAAAAAATTATTAAAGAATCCATCACCAATAGAGTGACAGAAGGCATCATCCTGAGACAGCCAACATGGCTTCATTATGGGTAGGTCATGCCTGACCAACCTCATCTCTTTCTATGACCAGGTGACACATCACCTGCACAGGGGAGAAGAGGCTGATGTCATTTACTTGGATTTCAAAAAAGTTTTGACTTGGTGTCTGATGACAAAATTGGGGAACTGCAGCCTCGATAACCTTACAGTCCAATGGCTGGGGAACTGGCTCCATGGTCGAACCCAGAGAGTGAAAGTCAATGGAACTGAGTCAACCTGGTGCATGGTGACCAGTGGTGTCCCCCAGGGCTCCGTACTTGGACCAGTACTCTTTAACATATTCATAAACAACCTGTATTTGAGTGTCAGAAGCAGACTGGCTAAGTTTGCAGATGACACCAAATTATAGGGAAGCATGGTTACACTAGAGGATAGGCTGGGGATTCAGGCCAATTTGGATAGGCTCACAAAGTGAGTATCAAAACCTGATGACTTTCAACAGAGAGAAATGCAAGGTGCTCCACCTTGGGAGAAAGAACCCACATCATACCTATAGGCTCGGCAGTGTTACACTATGACTGAAAGAGACTAGGGGGTCATGACTGACCACAAGATGAATATGAGCCACAAATGCGATGCCACAGCTATCAAAGCAAATAAAATCCTGGCTTGCATCGACCGATGCATCTCAAGCAAGACCTAAGATGTCATCCTCCCACTTTATTTGGCCTTGGTGAGACCACAGCTGGAGTACTGCATCCAGTTCTGGGCTCCACACTTTAGGAAGGACATGGAGAAGCTTGAGAGAGTCCAGAGGAGAACCATGTGCATGATCAGAGGTCAAGAGAGGAGGCCTTATGAGGAGAGGCTGAGAGGCACGAGACTTTTCAACTTGGAAAAGCATAGGCTCAAGGGGGATTTGGTGGTAGCTTATATTGGGGTGTGCATCAGGATCTGGGAGAACATCTGTTCACTAGGACATCCCGAGGGAAGACAAGGTCCAACAGTCACAAACTGCTGGAAGACCATTTTAGACTGGACATAAGGAAAAACTTCTTTACTGTCTGAGTCTCCAAAGTCTGGAATAGACTCCCCCCAGAAGTAGTGCAAGCACCTACTCTGGACACGTTCAAGAAGCATTTGGATAATTATCTTGCTGGGGTCATCTGACCCCAGCTGACTTCCTGCCCTATGGGCAGGGGGCTGGACCCAATGATCTCATGAGGTCCCTTCCAGCCCAACTGTCTATGAAATCTGTGAAGATGGGGCTAAGTTTGAAAAAATATATATGTTATTTAAGAGTAAAAGCACATCACTACAATATTAATAATTAACACCATACAAAGCATCGTAAACCAGGAAAATTCAGTTAACCCAAGAAATGCACAGTTCAGGTGTCCAGACAAACCTGTCCTATAGTGAAGTATATGCAGGAAACCATGATTATGATTAAGACATTTTTAAGGGAAAAGAAATTTATTAGTAATGTTTATTTTTTCAACTTATGACTTCTACTGGCAGATGTACCAGTGCATTAGAACAATTCAAAGTGGTCAGAGCACATCAGCCAATCAACATGGATTTGACAGCTAGTCTACTATATCAGTGTAATGCAAAGAAGCACTAAAAAATGTGGCCCTTAATCTACCATCAAATTCATGGGATGAGAGGGCTTTGTTAATAAGAACTGATCCAATACCTCTACTTTATGACTCCTTTTTTGCAGAGCTGCTTCAATGAATATCCCTCGGGAATGTGGGATGCCGGATAACAAAATATGCCGGTTAATTGAGTGGCCTGAACAGGCGTCCTTGCCTGTTTGGGCCGCCGCTTCTCCCACCACATCCGGGGCATTGCCACCCCTCCTGCAGCATCACCGACCCTCCTGTGGGCCCTGTGGGCCCTGGAG
Organism: Alligator sinensis; assembly: GCF_000455745.1. Lineage (NCBI taxonomy): Eukaryota > Metazoa > Chordata > Crocodylia > Alligatoridae > Alligator > Alligator sinensis. The sequence continues at coordinate 4,734,607 of NW_005841871.1, forward strand.
GACAGGGAGGAAGGCCCCACACATCCTGCTATGCCCCCAGGCCATGGGGGCTCAGCAGCGCAGGCTGCTTTGCCCCAGGCTGTGGGGGCTCAGAGAAACCGGAAGTGCCACGGTGGGCACTTCCAGTTTTAGTTTACCTTACAAGCTGGCATGCCAGTTAGTAGAGCATGCCGGCTGGTAAGGTGCTGGATAACATGACTTTTACTGTATTTATTGTTTGTGTTCTGCTTTGTTTTTATTTTTTCTTTCTCTTCCCTTAATTAGATAAAATCAATAACTATGACCCTTTTGTCTGTCTTTAATCCTGGTTTGCTTGAAGGCGTGGCAAAGAACCTTCTGTGGCTAAGGCAGTGGGATTCATGCCCTGGAACTAGCTTCAAGGGAGACAGTTATTAAAATTTGGTTTATAACTGTTTATTTCTCTAGACGGAGAAGTTTTAGGTTTGGTGTTTTTTTGTTTTCTGTGGGGGAGTTGGATAAAATTAGTGGTACTTAGCAACTTGAAACAATTTCAGATAAAAGCAAACAACACAATACACTCATTAAACAGGTAACTTACTTCACAATCTGTGATCATGAGACATGGGTGCTGAAACGGCCTCCCCAAAGATTCTCAGTAAATTAGGGAAGATGGAGACTAATACCCAGTAGCAGCAGATGCAAGCTTTTTTTCTAATCACCAGACAATGCCTTAGGATCACAGGATCATAGGCAAGTAGGGCTGGAAGGACTCTCATGAGGTCATCTAGTCCAGCCCCCCAATCAAGGTAGGATCCCTGACTAAACCATCCAAGCTCAGTGTCTGTATAACCTGCTCTTGAAAACTTCTAAGATCTCTTTGAAATAGACCAGATCATTCCATCCCATGACAAGCCAATGCAAGAGATGGTTCAGAGGGAGCAGCTCTTGGCTAGCCACACACCCCGCCCCGCTTCACAATGTCCCTCTGCATTGGCACTGGAGCTTGTACAAACACCTACTTTCAAAGCTTTTTTGGAAGGGAGTATTAATAATAAGGAGGAATATTCTGCACTGGTCCGGTCTTGCAGGGAGCAAACCAGGAAAGCCAAGGCTGCAACTGAACTCTAACTAGTTTTGAGTATCGTAGACAATAAAAAGTCCTTTTTCAGATATGTGGGGAGCCAGAGGAAAAGCAAGGGCAACATTGGACCCCTGCTAAACCAGATGGGACAACTGACAACTGATGCCCAGGAAAAAGCCAACCTATGAAATGGGTACTTTGTGTCGGTCTTTCATCAGTCCCATGGGACGCCCATGCCGACTACAGGACAGGGAGGTCCGAGTGAGGGAGATCCCCTGACCTCCATCAATGCTGACCTCGTGAAGGAACACCTTGAGAAGCTGGATACCTTCAAGTCAGCTGGCTCTGACATCTACACCTGAGGGTACTCAAGGAGCTGGTGAGCATCATAGCTCATCCCCTGGCACAGATCTTCGAGAACTCCTGGTGCTCTGGTATAGTGTCCGAAGACTGCAAGAAGGCCAATGTAGTGCCTATCTTCAAGAAAGGGAGGAAAGTAGATCTGGCAAACTACAAGCCCATCAGCCTGACCTCTATCCTGGGGAAGGTCTTAGAAAAGCTTATTAAAGAGGCCATCCTTAATAGACTGGCCGACACCACATCCTGAGGGATAGCCAGCACGGGTTTGTTGCGGGTAGGTTTTGCTTGACCAATCTCATTTTCTTTTATGACCAGGTGACCTATCACCTGGACAAGGGAGAAGAGATTGATGTCATATATCTTGACTTCAAAAAAGCCTTCTATCTGGTATCCTATGATCACCTCTTGGCGAAACTGGCCAATTGTCGCCTTGGGACCACCATGATCGCTGGCTGGGAACTTGGCTCGTGGTCAGACTCAGAGGGTGGTAATTGATGGAAGTCAATCGTCGTGGTGCCCTGTGACCAGTGGGGTCTCCCAAGGCTCTGTCCCTGGACACATATTGTTCAACATCTTCATTAATGATGTGGACATTGGAGTCAGAAGCGGACTGGCCAAGTTCACTGATGACACCAAACTTTAGGGCAAAGCATCCACACCAGAAGACAGGAGGGTGATCCAGGCTGACCTGGACAGGCTCAGCAAATGGGCGGATGAGAACCTGATGGCGTTTAACACTGAAAAATGCAAGGTTCTCCACCTTGGGAGGAAACACTTGCAGCATCCTTATAGGCTCGGCAGTGCTACACTGCCTAGCACTACGGAAGAAAGAGACTTGGGGGTCGTCATTGACCACAAGATGAACATGAGCCTTCAATGCGATGCTGCGGCTAGTAAAGTGACCAAAACACTGGCTTGCATGATCAGAGGTCAGGAAAACAGACCTTACGACGACAGGCTGAGAGCTATAGGGATCTTTAGCCTGGAAAAGCTCAGGCTCAGGGGTGATCTGATGGCCACCTATAAATTTATCAGGGGTGACCACCAGTATTTGGGGAATGTTTGTTCACCAGAGCGCCCCAAAGGATGACGAGGTTGAACGGTTATAAACTCCTGCAAGACCGTTTCAGCCTGTCCGAGCCCCCAAGGTCTGGAATAGCCTGCCATCAGAGGTGGTTCAAGCACCTACATTGAACACCTTCAAGAGAAAATTGGATGCTTATCTTGCTGGGATCCTATGACCCCAGCTGACTTCCTGCCCTTCAGGCAGGGGGCTGGATTTGATGATCTTCCGAGGTCCCTTCCAGCCCAAATGTCTATGAAATCTATGAAACACTATGTACAGTTTATGCTTCCAAAGTGGCTCAGTCTTCTAGTATGCCCCAAAATATGGCTCCAAATCACAGGGTATCAACCTGGCCTTACACATTCATAGTTTGTAAGGCCAGAAGGGACTTCGGAAGATCATCGGGTCCAGCCCCCTGCACCAAGCAGGAAAGATAACTGGGGATCAGGTGACCCCAGCGAGGTGACTGACTAGTCTCCTCTTGAAGAGTTTCAGGGTAGGTGATTGCACCACCTCTGGAGGGAGCTTATTCCAGTCTGGACACCCTGACTGTGAAGAGGTTTTTCCCAATGCTGAGCCTGAATTGATATTCCAGGAGTTTGTGGCCATTACTCTTAGTTTTCCCCTTGGGTGCTCTGATGAACAGTTGCTCACTGAGCCTTAGTATAGTGGTAAGCTGCTACCAGGTCCCCTCTCAACCTTCTTTTCCTCAGGCTGATGAGTCCAAGATCCCTCAGCCTTTCCTTGTATGACTTGCCTTTTAAGACTCTGATCATATGGATGGCTCTTCTTTGGATTCTCTCAAGCTTGCCAATGTCCTTGTTAAAGTGTGGTGCCCAGAACTGGATGCAGTACTCCAGCTGAGGTCTCACCAGCACTGAGTAGAGTGGAAGAATCACCTGCTTGGCTTTTCTGGAGATGCATCGATTGATGCATGCCAGAGTATTATTTTCCCTACTGGCTACAGCATCGCACTGCTAGCTCAGATGCATACAGTGGTCTGTTATTGCCCCCAGGTCCCTTTCATTCATGGTGCTAGTCATTTTGGTGCTGCCAAGCCTGTAGGTGTGTTGGAGGTTGCTCATCCCGAGCCAGAGCTCTTAGAATTTCTCAACATTGAACTTCATCGGATTCTGATCTGCCCAACTTGCCAGCCTGTCTAGGTCTGCCTGTATCTGTAGCCTATCTTCAAGAGTGACCATGCTTTCCCATGACTTGGTGGCATCCATGAACTTGGCCAGTGAGCTCTTCAACCTCAGATCCAAATCGTTAATAAAAATGTTGAAAAGTACTGGACTGAGCACTGACCCCTGCAGGACACCACTGCCCACTTCTCATCAGGATGACACAGGTCCATTTACTATGACTCTCTGGGTCCTATCCTACAGCTGGTTTCTCAAAAACCTGACTGTCTTGGAGTTAAGCCCACAATCCTCCAATTTTCTCATGAGGACATCATGGGATACTAGATCAAAGGCCTTTTGGAAGTCTAGGTATACAATGTCAATCTGCTCTCTCGTGTTCAGTTGGCAAGTTACCTGGTCATAGAAGGAAATGAGGTTGGTAAGGCAAGACCTGCCCATGACGAAGCCATGCTGGCTGTCATTCAGAATCTTACCTTCTGCAAGATTATCACAGATAGACTCCTTGATGAACTTTTCTAGGATTTTCCCTAAAATGGAAGATAGGCTAACTGGCTTATAGTTACTTGGGTCCTCCCTCCTGCCCTTCTTGTGGATGGGCACAGCACTGGCCCTCAACAGTCCTTAGGGACTCTTCCAGTCCTTGATTGCAAAGTTCTTCCTTTCCACCCGCCTTCTGTTTAGGGGGGAAAATCTGCAGAATAGTATGCCTCACATTTACTTCATGAGGTGTTTTTCATTCTCTTAGAATGTGTCCAAGTAAGAGGTTTATTTTAATTTAGAGATGGAACAAGCTTGGGGTAAGGTTCCCCTTATCTAAAAAGGAGTGAACAAAAGTGACACTTCAATTGTGATTCTAGAACTACATGAGTGTAGGTGAACCTGCTTGTCAAAGTAAGTGTCAAAGATTGAGTGCAATATTTGAGAGGATGCAGTTATTTTATCCCAAGAGCTGCTCAAAAAATATTTTCAGATAATATAGAATATTTGTTGACCTATTCCAAAAAGCGTTTGCGTTCTGTCTGGAAGATTTCAGTCAAATCAGTGACGTTTTGGAAAGCTGCAATGAACTGAAAACTGAAACTTAGACTAGAAACCATTGTGCAACCTCAGTGCTATAGTGTTTGCTGTTGCTGTATCTTTTCATGCCAGTAAGCCATGTACACGCACTTTTTTCCAAGCACTCCATGCCAAGAAGCACTCGCTGATAATTTGTTTTTCAGGAGTCTAATTAATAACTCTTCTGGCTCAGATGCCTGAGATGAAGCCATATCAGATATGATGGCATAGATCTCAGGATGAAAAGCTTGCAATTTTATCACATATTACCAGACTAATAATGAAATAAAACTTGCAAATAAATGCAGAAAAGGGTTATGCCTCAGTGTCTGCCTGCACAATCTTTTAGCAGATGCGGATGCAGTCATTCAAAGTTTGCTTTAATTTTCAGCTTTCACACTAAGCACATCAGCAGTTTCACTAAGTTCAACATGTCTTATGCTTACAATCCCATGTCAGCTTCAGTTTTCATAAAGATTATTTCCAAATGATTTCCTAAATATTTTAACTTCCCGTACACAACATCCCTTATGAGATATGCCCTGCAACTGTACGTGCTAAGTGCATTCCAGTTGTGTGAATAATAATAATACACCAAGTGGGCACTGGGATTTGCTGACATTCTCAGCTGAACACTGACATTACAAATCAGTCATCTATGCTGGGAATGCATTGTGGCTGGTTATATTCATCTGTCTTAATGAATGTTAGCTAAGTCCTTCATTATAATTTCATGTTGTCATCACTGCAGCTTATTTATATCACTTTAGATGTTCCTGGCACTATAGCAGTAGTAATTATTTATACAGAACCAGTAAGCTTGTCTTTCCTGTCCTCTACTTGACACAAACACATGCAACTAAAGCAAACAGACAGTGCATTTGAAGAGTTCGGGATTCTACTCTTCCACCAGTGGGTACTCCAAAACTAACAGATGTCTGAGAAACGTAGGATTTTAAGAGTCATGTCAAGGGAGTGAGTATGTAATTTAGAAACCTTCACTGAGAAAATACTCCAATTTCAACAACCAGCATGAAAAAATACCCAGGGCTGGTCTTCACCTGTGGTAATTGTCAGATTCCTGTCAGTTGTGGTTTGCAGTCACCAGCATCAGACCCCTTCCAGTTCTGATCAGGGTGTAGCAGTACTGGTCACATCAGGCTCCATCAACTGGGATGGTCAGTGGCCACACTATTCAGATACTGTTGGTGATACTATACTACCACTACTTCTAACAACCTTGTTAGTTGTAATAAAGAGACCACAGGCTCCAGCCTTAGTAACAAAGATTCTTTGGGGTTTATTGTTTCCAAACAACTAGACTCTTAACACCATACATCAGGCACAGGGTCAGTGAGGTATATTTGAAAGACAACCCACTGGCATAAAATATGGCCCCTATTACACTGCAAAGTATTCAGGGCTCTCAGCCCCTTTTTATACAATGCTCAAAACAACTTCATGTTTACAACATACACCTCCTAGTTCCACTAATCAGTGAACTTGTTTAGGTGACATCATTCACATGCAGTTTACATCAGACATTGTGACACTCCCATCAGATAGGGGACTTATTTACCAGATCACGTCTTATCGCGGTTTTCCATTTGTTGGCCTTCTGAGGTGCCTAGAAGTTCATACTCCTAACTTTCCCAGCATTTCCACTTAGGCCATATATGGTCTGGTTTCTAGTCACCAAGGTCTATGGCTTATGACATTACTAACAACTACTTGGTTCATGCTGCTAATAGGCCTTTGTATAATTTCTATATGCACTGATCAATGGCTGCACCAATCCATGCTCCATTTATTAGGCACATCTTCATTAAACCAGTTAGTGCTCTGCCCCTCTAAAGCCACTGAAGTGGATCTGCTGTGCTAAGACACATCTTGGCATTGCTTCTCTTCTTTATTTGGCAACATTTATTTCTACCCCAAGATTCTAGGTGCAAATCTTTTCTGGGTCAGGATTTTAGATATTACAGGGGTTGCTGATACACACACGCAAAGATATAGCAAGCTCCTTTGATGCCTTGGGCAGGCTAGGTCAGATAGGGCAGGATGAATACCATGTTGACCACTTGGGAGTGTGGGTGAGAAGAGGGCATGTGGGCAGTCTTAGTTGCCATGGCCTGTCTCTCTGCACTCTGGTAGTGGCTGCTACTACTGGTGTGGATACTGCTGTGGCAGTGTAGGGTCAGGCTCCTGAAGTAGAGGAAGGGCTCACTGCCTACAACATGGGCTCCCCAGGGGCCACCACTTTAGCATCCCTCTAAATCAGTTCCAGGGGCTGGTGTCCTACTGACTCATGCCTAGATATGCTACTACAAACATGAGAGAGAGAGAGAGAGAGAGAGAGAGAGGGAGAGAGAGAGAAATATAGGGCTATTATTATTGTTTTAGCAAAGTAAGGGCAGATTCCACCCTGAACTTTGAATCTCCCTTAGTTACTACTGTGACCTAGAAAAGGCAGTCTGAGCTTACCTAGTAAATCTACCACACAGATGACAGACTTTAGCAGTTGCTGTCAGCTTCTTGTTGTAAGTTGCCTTGTAGGAGTTTGACAGTCCTCCTTTTATGCCCTTCACTCCAACTGACCTTGCCATAGACCAAAAACCCTGTGTGCTGCTGTCATGAATGATTCATGTTCTCTTCCTTTTGTTTTAGAAGTCCCATCATACTTTGCAGCCAGCCTCCTAAAGTATCTCCTCTGGTCTGACGTTGGCTTTGATTATTGCAGTCAGTCTGACCTAGCTCTATATGAAATTTTTCACTCAAGAAGCTCCATTCATTTCCTGTAACTAATTTAAAACCACACCGTTGGAACACACTTATGTTGTCCTCACATAGATGTCAACTCACATTTTCTAGGAAATGGGAACATTGTTCCTGGTAAGATGTACCCCATGGTTTAATTTGTGAGTGGTCATGAAAGCAAGAAAATAACTGCACTAATTTAAGCAAGGCATTTTGCATACAGGTGCCATTGGATCCTAGCCACACATCTTTATTAACGAATCTTAATTCCAATTTGAAAATACCATCTATTTCTCAAACTATCCAGAAACCAACAACAGGACTAACACTTAATCAGTATTGTCAACAGCACAGCACAGGACAGAATTTTATTATTTTCTCCAATGGAGTTACATAGATATAACCAAGGACAAAATGTAGTCCTATAGTTTCAATGCAGAGCTATTTTGCTCCCCTATATGGACTGTCCCCAGCTTGTAGAATGAAAAAGAGATGTGAATTATTTGGGCACAGGAGAGATATCTGTGGAAATCCATAACAGAAAAAGCTTACATATTGACACTCCTTGTCTTCTCACCATTTTTTGCCCTCCATGGACTAACTCCCAGAGAGTACTCAAGATTTAGAGATGAAGTCATTTGGTCTTCTTGCTGGATCATCAATCTGGTCACTCAAAGCCAGCTACATAAGACAGGCTGCACCCTCAGCTCACACTGAGTCAAGCACAATACTATTTAGTATCTTTCAAGTGACCCTAATAAGACTGGTCACTCAGAATTGTATGACTGGTTACTTCAGTGCCAACCCAGAATTCTCACATGTCATTTGACTTGCAAAACTGCTTTAAAAAGAAACCACGACCTGTATTGAATTTGTACAAGGGCATTAGCATTTAATTTAAAGAGTGAAAACCAGGTTGAACCTCTGACCCAAGTGCTAAATAAGGTCCTTATGTCTTTACATGTCTGCCTGCCTTTCTACCAGTGCATAACCTAGTTCAGGGGTTCCCATGAATTTATCATTCTGTTCCAAGGAAATAAAAAATAGTTTATATACTCATTTTATTTTAAACGTCACATAGGAAAGAAATTGCAAAAACAAACAAACAAACACAAATAATCAAACAAAATGTAGTTTGTAATGTTTACCTATGTACAGCTCAGATTGGAGTAATGGAAACTTCCCTGTCCTAGAGTCACTGAATCTCAACCCCAACCTGGAGAGGCTTTTTTTTTTTTTTTTTTAAGTTTTCTCTACTGAACAGGTCACCTTGTATTTTAATCTGCATGAGCAACTGAACTTGGTGTAAGGAGACATGGACTGAGTGATAAGACATCAGGATTCCCAAATTCATGATCATGTAGAAAAAAAATTTAGGCATAATTCAAGGGAAACAAACTATTGGTTCCTTCCCTTTTCAAACCATGTAACTATTTTCTGGATTTCTTCCAAGGCTGAGGTATTCTATTCCATAATTGGTTGGGTCTTACAGCATGCTCATTACCTTAATATTTGAGGGTTTTCCAGTAGTGCACTGAGCGCTATAACTATACATCTGTTACAAGTTGTTTGTTTTCCATCCATTCCCCAGGCATTTACTGTGGAATGTCTTTTTTGGGTAAGGTTTTCCATTTTTGTTTAAAGAAGCACGTAAGCATGTTTTTATGATGGGGAAGGTCAAAAGCACATACCTTACATTTAGAGCACAGAGTTGGGAAGCTTGTGATTGTCCTTAGTTCTTAATGATGAACTATTTGTTTTTCCAGTGAAGCGAAATGTTTGAATCATGCTTCTTAACCATAATTTATGAAGTACTACGGTACCATATATCCAGTATAAAAACAGATACCATTTAATGCACTTCCACTTCTATTTGTTCTTTTTCTAGAAGATGACCTCTGTGCTCTTTACTTACCTACTAAGCTCTGTGACATAGCAGAGGCACAAAAAACTTTTGAAATGGCAAAATGTCATTTTTGCCTGTTTCCCTTTCTGAATTCAGGGTTGCCAACTGAAGAAAAAAATAATGAAAACCTGCAAACTTTTTCTGACAACCAAACTTCTTTGCTGACATGTTTTTACTAATATATAGTTTACATAATGTAAATGTAACCTTTCTGCTAGGCCCTGGACAGCAGTAACAAGGGCTAAGATCAAATTTAGGGGTTAGTACGAATAGTAAAAAAGTTTGGTTGTCACTGAAAAGTTTGAAAATTGTCAGTAAAAAAAACTTCTTGGGTTGGCAACCCTACTTGACTATAACAATGGTTTTCACTGTATTTCCCGACTCCAAGAGTTCCCTACTCACCCTAGTACCCCTGATACTCCTGATCATCACACCCTTCATCATGCTGCCCCTCCCATCCCAAAGACTACTCTCCACTGACCCCATGGCCACCATCCCAGCACAAACCCCAGATGCCTCCCTCCTTTTCTATCTCCTAGGAAACTTATACAGGAAGGTGATAGTATGCTCACAGTTGCTTAGGTTTTTTATGGACAGATCAACTTTTAATGGATTTTATGGACTGGTGTTTTTAGCTTATTTGTTATCAATTGTCTGTAAATTTACAGAGAGTTGCCAATGCTGTCTCTGATCCACATACATTTGCCTATATCATCCATATTATTTAAATACCAGGGTGTATTTCCATGTACTTCATGGCTGAATATGATTCTTGAATAACCAGATCTTATTGCCTCATCTAGCTGCAGCATGTTATTCTCCCAGTTCCCATTACAGTCACAGTAAATAGCAACGTTTGATATACAAATGAAATATCTCCTATCTTATTAGCTCACTCTTGAGTTTATTGAATTAATTCATGTGGGTCTGACAGAGGAGCCAAGATCACTGCGGACACTGGTCTGTTCTCATGTCGGAGTTAGACTTGTTCGATAGAGCTGGTTGTCAGGTTGGCACAGGCGTAGAAATACAGGCTTGTCCCTGTTATGTCAACATGGCTTAGTGATGTTATTTTTAATGATATGTTGTTACTTATAATTAGTGCTGTATGTAAATGGCAGTGGGGGAAAACTGTTAGGCAGAAGGGAGGGACTTTGTGAAGTTGAAGAGAGGGGAAGTACAGTGTCTTTGAGGGTAACATTGCACCAGATGGAATTTGTAAAGCCCAGTGGAATATCAGCAAATGCGAAGGTTTTGACCATGTCAGAACTCTTATACAACTCCCCTCCCTATCAGGAGGTATTTCTTGGGGAAATGGCCTCCATGGGAACTTGTATCTTCACTAAACCATGCTGTTTTAGTGGCTGAGGGGACGGGCTAATAAGTAATGCAGAGGCATTACAGTTTTGTGAATCCCAAGGTCTGCTGTTCTGGAGCTTTCAGATCATTGTCCTTTTCACCTCAGAGGTAAGAGGTGAGGACAAGAGGACAGATTCCAGTCTCATGGAAACTCATGCCATTATATGTCCCCTAGTTATTCTTTCCCTCACCCCAGTATGGAATGGCCTAGCCCCAAGCCTCTCTGTGCCTTTTTCTTCATATACAAAATAGGAATATGAAGATGGTGCTATGAAGTTTAATTCACCAGCATTTAAAAAGTGCTTTGAACTCCTCAGCCAGAAAATGCTATTTGGACACAAAGTTTGAAGCATTAATATGGCAGGTAAAGCCAGAAATGAAATTTATGTTCCCTGAAAAATTCCAATTTTCCAAAAAGTCCTCAAACTTCACATATTGAATCAGAATGAACAATTCAAAAGCTCTAGACTGAACATTTCAAAATATTCTGTTTTTCATAGATTCATAGATGTTTCGGTCAGAAGGGACCTCAGTATATCATTGAGTCTGACCCTCTGCCCTGGGCAGGAAATAGCACTGGGGCCAGATGACTCCAGCCAGGTGCATGTGTAGCCTCCTCTTAAAGACCCCCAAGGTAGGGGAGAGCACCACCTCCCTTGGAAAACCATTCCAGATTCTGGCAACCCTTACCATAAAGAAGTTCTTCCTCATGTCCAACCTAAATCTGTTCTCCATCAGTTTGTGCCCGTTCTTCCTAGTTATGCCAAGGGGTGCCCTGGTAAACAGAGCACCTTCTATTCCTTGCTGCTCCCCCCCGCCCAGATGAATTTGTAGGTGGCCACAAGATCACCTCTCAGCCTTCTCTTGCGGAGGCTGAAGAGATCCAGGCTCCTCAATCTCTCCTCATAGGCTTTGCCTTCAGGCCCCTAGCCAGACGAGTGGCTCTCCTCTAAGTAGCCTTACAAGGTTGTCCACATCCCTCTTGAAGTGTAGCGCCCAAAACTGGCAACAGTATTTCAACTGCAGCCTGACCAAGTCCGCATAGAGAGGAAGTATCACCTCCCTGGACCTGTTTGTCATGCACCTGCTAATGCATGATGAAGTGTGGTTAGCTTTACTCATTGCTTCATTACATTGACAACTCATGTTCATCTTGGTGTCAACAATGACTCTGAGATCCCTTTCCGCTACTATGCTCCTGAGAAGGTCCTCCCCCAGCCTGTAAGTGTGCTGGTGATTCCTTCTCCCTAGGTACAGCACTTTGCATTTGGCTTTGCTGAACTGAATCCTATTCTGTTCTGCCCATTTTTCCAACCTGTCCAGATCCACCTGGATCCATTCCTTACCCTCTGGTGTGTTAACTTTGCCCCATAATTTGGTATCATTTCCAAATTGGGACAGAGTGCTTTCCACATCCTCATCCAAGTCACTGATAAAAACTTTGAACAGCACAGGCCCAAGGACCGAGCCTTGTGGGACTCTGCTGCCCACATCTTTCCAGGTCAATACCGATCCATCCACCACCACTCTCTGGGTGTGACCCCTAAGCCAATTTGCCACCTACCTGACCGTGTAACTATCTACATCACAGCTGCTCAGTTTATTTATAAGAATAGGATGAGATACCGTATTGACGACCTTCTTAAAATCCAAGTAGATTACATCTACCTCAACTCCTGTGTCTAAGCATTTTGTGACCTGGTTATAAAAAGAAACAAAGTTAGTCAGACAGGATCTACCTGCTCTGACTCCGTGCTGGGTGCTCTTCAGCATTATTTTTTCTTCTGGTCTCTGACAAATGTGGTCCTTAATAATTTTTTCAAACTTCACCAAGTCGGCACTAACGGTTGGTGGGCTGGTGTCCCTTTTGTGCTTGTCTATGATCCAATTGGAAGATTTGTCATGATCTGTATTCAGGAATGCAGAAGCAAAATCTCACTGAAGAGCTCAGCCTTGTCCCCCCTATCTGGCACTAACTGTCATAGTTTGTCCTGTAGGGGTTCTATGCTACCCTGAACCTTCTTTTTACTCCCTATATACCTGAAGAAGGAAATACATCCTGCAGCATCTTAGGCCCTAGGTGCTGCCCAGTTTCCTCTCTGAAGAGCCAAGGAAATTGTTTTCCTGCCTTCTGGGTGAATTCTAGGGAACCTCCAGGGGCTTTCCCACTGCAAAGTATACTGGGCTGGGTGTTCACTTCCTGCCCCCCTGTGTCACAGCCATAGAACTTCAGTACCTAAAAGGTGACTATTGTACCTTGAATGCTAAAGGAATATATGTGTGGACACCTCTGAACTATGACAATTGTGAACCACTTCCAAATCAGTGACATTTTGGAAGTCACATTGTTATGTGTGTTCATGCCCTCAGGGAGTTGGTCATATTGTCATTGGAATGATGGGGGCCAGGAATGGCTGGATTATGTGAACGATATGCAAACAGGTTGCAGGGCAACCAGAGATTCTGGTACGTGGGCCCCTGGGAACCTTGCCAGGTGGAAAGGAAGACAAACTCAGGGAGTCATAAGAACATAAAAACTTCCATACTGGGTCTGACCAATTTAGTCCAATATCCTATCTGGCAGTGGCAGAAGTGGATGCTATAGAGGCAGAGCATTGAACCAGATATCTCAAGTGAGCTGTGCCTTATTCAATACCCTCCCTAGCATCTATCCTTATAGGTTTAGTAATGGCAGAGGAAACATCTTCAACCATTCTGTTGAATAGCTATTAATAGATCTATCATTCATGAAATAGATCTATCATCTATGATTGATCCATGAGTCTGGAGGCACCAATTCCCTTACTGCTGATCAGGTAGACTCTGGAGAAAGTATTCCAGGGGTTAGGCAGCCCAGCACTCAATCAGTGGGTTTCTAGGGAGTCAGAGGAAGCTAGGAGGGCTGTCAGGAACCACAGAGGTGGGGCTTTCATTAAAAGCCTTGATGTAATGTACTGTTCCTGAGAGCATTGCAATCCTCTTCCACTTGAAAATGCTGACTTAAATTTTTCTACAGAACAAGATTTGAAAGAGTTCAAATAGCAGGCCTTTAAGACAGGTATGCTGTTAACAGAAAATTGCTGTAAGGTACAATTTAGAAGGGCTGGATGAAAATTATCTCAGTTTGATCCAATAATTATAGTAGATATGATACTTGGCTCCCATACTAGGTTTTGTAGTAATTTTTAGGAGGACAGAAAGCTTACTTGAAGCCTAAAGAAATTATGGAAGTGACAGGAGCTAAAGAGGAAACAGCAATATGCTATAATATTATGTGTTAAATCAGGGCTTCTAAAGTAGACTGAGTGTGATTTGGAATCTCCAGTAAGTGCAAATTGAAACATACTTTCAGCATAAACATTTGTTTTGCACTTAACACCATCTGTTAGAGGAAAGCAGAAAGAGATAGTAGCCACTTTCCATTGCAATATGCATGTGCAGTCTAAAGAGGAGTTATGGAAATATTGTACCTTATTCAAACAGTAATATTCTCAGAACTCACTAGCAATTTTGAGAAAGGAGCAGGGTTTTTTTGGTTAATGAAAGCACAGAAGTGGGAATGAGGAAGCCCTTAGTCTTAATGTTGGGTTCCTCACCTTCTGTAGTCTTCAGCAATTCATTTAGGATAATTCTGTCAAGATTAGACATGTAAATAATTATTTAGGCACCTTGATAGTGGAAACATATACTTGTTCCATTATTTAAGTCCTCAAACATAGATTTAAATACCTAATATTAGACAAGTTTCCAAAAGATAGTGTCTTATTGAGATGTTGTCAAAATTAGACGGTGTTTGTAAACCATTTCTAATCTCTGTAAAGGCTAGGTGCTGAGTATTGAAGACATACCTCAAGAAAACAGATGCCAGCATCAAGAGCTGAGTGGAGCTGCCTGCCAATTGACACCAATGGCACCACAACCACACAGCAGACCATTTAGAGGTAAAGCATCTTGCCCTCAAAGCAGAGAAGTAAGAGTGAAGAAAGGAAAAGGAGAGGAATCCCAAACTGCAGCCTGCTCTACCCTGAAAAAAGACTTGCAAATTCTGTGGACAGATCTGTGGTTCAAGGATTGAACTCTTCAGTCACATCAAGACCCATCAATGAGCCATAGTATAGATCATCCTTAAATCGAGGAGTTCCCAATGATGACAAGCAAAGCCAAGCCAAGTTCTGCCATAAATGTGAGACTCCCATGAAAGAGAATTTGCATGAAGTTCTGCCACGATCACGTCAGGTAAGACATGGATAATAGTCCTATTAACTGGGATCTAAATAAAAAAAGCTAAAGGAACAGACTTCTGGGCAAGCAAAGGATTGATTTTCTCCTGTTACCCTTTATTATGAAACTTGCATCCCATTTCAGTACCAGAATTGTTTCTCTGCTGAGTAGTAGCACATGTCTGGGGCCTTGCAGGTCAGCTTCCCAGTGGAGAAGAAATCAACATAGCTCCTGTAGCTCAAACAGCTCCATCTACACAAAACTTAATGTCACCACAAGCATTGCTTTCAAGACTAAAAACTGAAAAGGGAACTTGTAAGACAATGTGTATGTCAATACAGTAAAATGAATATTTGTTGGCAGTACCTGCTAACATGGGTAACAATGGCAGTGAAGACACATTGGCATGTACTTTAGCATATGCTGCAAACAGAATACATACTCAGGGCCCTTGGAATGCATATATTATGATTACTAGTAATTATTTAAGTCAATGCCACCATGCCCATTGTTATCTGTCCTAGCTCGATAACAATGAGTTTAGTGCAAATTACACTCACAATTTCATTTTGCTGTGCAGACAAATGCTATGGCCCCAGCAGATGTTACATTTAAGATGTAAGATTAACCAGTTAATCACATTTTAAGCAGTAACCCGGCCACACCTTCCTGCAATTAATAGCATAGTAAAACAGGCAATAACTTTGTGGCTGCTTCCCATGACTCCTTACACTGAATATAGAGCCAGGCCAATCAGCTAAATGGATCTCTCACTCTTGGAAATGCATTGGAGGCCTTGGCTTCAGAGTATTCCTGAAACTGAAGTGCCAGTCATCTGATTGGCACTCCCACCTTCAGAGGCACATCAGAGCCCCTGATCAGCTGATCAGTAGCCCTGAAGCTGGGAGCACTAATTAGCTGACAGACACTCCCAGCCTTTAGGACACATTGTAGCCAAGGATTCTGATGCACCTAGGAGGTTGGGAATGAAGTTTGGGGGCAGAGTAGGGGAACCCCAGGGGCAGGGGGAAAACAGAGGGAGCTCTAGGGCTCAGGGGGGACCCTGGAATGGGAAGCAAGGAGGGGGAGGATTCTTACCTTTCAGTCCTCAAGGCCCCGGATCACCTGAACATGCGACTGCTCCAAAACTGAGCAAACACTAACACCATTCAATGTTTTAGAAGCTTAAAGTGTAATGTGTACCAATGCCCTAGCAACTCTACTTTGTAATCCCTGTTGCAATAGTAATCAACATCTGAGTAAAGAGATGTTTTAACTGTGGTTAGGTGTAAAGTCACCGTGAATGCAAGAAAGATGAAAAAAGTGGTTACCCAATCTTTTTGTACCTTTACATATTAAGAAGCAGATATCTCAGTGCTGTGTCAGTTTTTCACCTGTGGAAGAAAGAAGTAATCAGCCCAGACTCTGGCTCTAAACTCACAAGAAGATGGCATCAATACAGACAAAGTCCTGTACAGATCCTCATTCACTGCAGAGAGCTAAGGGCCAAATCCCAAATAGAATGTAGGCAGCTAAAGTGGAACCTAAGTGGAATTAAGGTGCTAAAATCTAAGATATTAACTCTGAATCACACCATTCAACTGCCACCTAATTCAAGAGGTATATAACCTCTCAGTTATTTCATGGCTTTGGGGTATTTTTTTTTTTTTTTACAATAGAATCTTCCAGGTGCATGAAGTTCTGCCTCTGTGCATGCCCACAGCACCAGGTCCTGATAAAGCTTGCCTTGTTGGCACTGGATTTATGACCCAGATTCCTTGTTCCAGGCAGACCCAAACCCTCAGACCTATCATGACTTCCATTCGATAATAGGCAAATTTTATTGATACACAGTGAGAGCAGATAAAATATGCAGGCAAGGCAAACAAAATAACCCCAACCCTGATTCTATTTCTACCAGTCCTAGGGCTGTCACAGAGGGAAGGTACATATGGCCAGTATGCGAGCTTCAACTTGTCTTGAATGCCAGCAGTCTGGAGGTTGAGGGCTGAGGCCCATCCCCCCCCTCAGTGGTGTGGGTGAGATGGGCTGGTGGTGTGCCCTCTTTCCATGGTGGCCTCAGGTTCCCCCCTAAGGGGGAACCTTTTTGCTGCTCTGAAATCCCTCCTCTGATGACTCTTCATTTCTGGGTACCATTGATTGGTTTCCTGTGGTCATCATACTGTCCACGTTCTGTTCTGTCAGCATACTCCTTTGTTTCCATAAACCTATCACATGCATACATCTTAATTTGGACATTTAGCAGTATCTTAATTTGGTCCATCCACCAAAACCAGAAATCCCAGGAACTTTATAGCTGGTCATTGTGCCCTGATTCCATTGTGGCAAGACTATCTTTTGTTAAGGGACACTATTTGAATTTCCCAGGATGTTTGTCCATTGGACTCAGACACAGTGTCAAGCTATGAACCTTTATCAGAAACAAGCTTTTAGAAACCAATTAATCCTTGCAAACCAAGATCCACAAATTAGATGTTTCTCTACTTATCCCATATCACATCAGAGGCTCAGTCGAGTAGGGAGGTTCTGAAAACACTTCCCATAAATCTAATGACTTGAGAACTACATAAAGTGACCTGACAGCAACCACTTTCTTTTTAGAAAGTCCAGCAGTTAAGAGTGCAACACCCAAACTGTGAGTAACCTTAATTAATTTCCCTTCCCTACTCAAGGCAATTCAAGCATCCTTCTTCTATTTCCCAGGAGACTGTCCTAACCATCAGGCATTCTCCAACCCTCCACTTGGAGAATTACCAGTATACATGAAAAATTCATGATTCACTAGGTTGGAGAATGCTAGTAGGAAGCAGTATGAATCAGTAGATTAATGTTTTGAGCACTTAGCTTTTAGCCTCTGCCTAATGACTGTTCCATGTAAAACTAAACAAAAAGGTCTCAGTGCAGGGACTGGAGTCCAGAACTGCCCTTTCCATATGATTCCCTAACAAATAGGCTACACTCAGTCTCCCTTCTTCCATGAAGGCTCTCTCCCTGGACTCAAAATATTTAGAATTCTTTTAGGCATAATGGAAATGATATACAAGTTGGAGTGAAGTATGCCACCATCATAAAACAATCAATAAGCTATTTGTTAGGGTGCTATCCTGGAAGGCAGGGAAATGTATGTGCAAATCTCTAAGCCAGGTTTCCCACTTCCTTGCTGAGTGCTCTGATCCCTGGGCTATCAGGTAAAAATACATAATATTTTTATATAATATACAGTGAAATGTGCATCATTATCAACTAAAATAAAACAAAACAAAGTGAGCTTTGCTTCATTTTTGAAAGCAGAGGGTTCTGAGCTGTGAATTTAAACTGGAGGAATACATTTCCAATTAATGCAAGTAAGATGCCTAGACCTCCAGAAAAGTGTGACATTTAAGAATATATTCCAATCCTTGGCATTCCCCCATTGACTAGCTCTAGGCTAGCCCCATTCTGAGGAGTTGAAATTTTCTGGTACATTGTATAGGAAGCTTATGCCAAACTCAAGGGAGGATATTCTATAACAGACACCTAATAAGTTAGATGTTCCAACACCTAATTTCCCTTTTTCTTTTTGGATATTGGTCATATGAGCATAAGAACTGCCTTACTCGGTCAAACCAAAAATCTATCTAGTACAGTATCCTGTCTCTGATAGTGAAAATAGCAGATGCTGCAGAGCAGTGGTCAAAAACCTTTTTAGGTTGTGGGTTGGAATGACTGATCTCAGGTCAGCGGCGAGCAGGCGCTAGGACCCAACTGCCATCATTGCCACTTCTCCCCACCATGCCCCAGGAAAAGGAAACACTTCTGAATCTCATCAAATACACCTTTATCTGTGGGCCAGCTCCAACAGCTCTGGATCCAGCTCATGAGCAAGAGGTTCCTGAGCCCTACTTCAGAGGACAAGTGAAGGAAGCAAGCCATATGTAAAGTGACTGAACACCTTCCCAGTTGCCAGAAGTCATAGGTTGAGAAGTTTCCTGAGCTTGCAGTGATATAGAAATGATAGAAAATTAGGATTGGAAGGGACCTCAGGAGGTCATCAAGTCCAACCCCTAGTTCAAAGCACGACCATCCCGAACTAGATCATCCCAGCTAAAGCTTCATCTAGCCAGGTCTTAAAAACCTCCAAGGATAGAGATTCCACCACCTCTCTGGGTAACCTGTTTCAGTGTTTTACTATGCTCTTAATAAGAAAAATTTTCCTAATATCTAACCTAAACTTCCCTTGCTGTAACTTGAGACCATTGCTCTTTGCTCTATCATCTGCCACCACTGAAAACAGTCTAGCTCCATCCTCTTACGAACCCCGTTTCAGGTGAAGGTTGCTATTAAATCCCCTCTCAGTCTCCTCTTCTCTATACTAAATAAGCTCAGTTCCCTCAATCTTTCCTCATCGGTCACGTTCCCCAGCCCCCTCACCATTTTTGTTGCGCTCTGTTGAACCTTCTCCAACTTGTCCACAGCCTTTCTGTAGCAGAAGGGAGGGGGGGCAAAACTGAACAGAGTACTTCAGATGTGGCCTCACCAGTGCTGAATAGAGGGGAATAATCACTTCCCTGATTATTCTGTTGTTTAATCCCATTCTGAACCCAGTTATGCTACTGGCCTCCACAAGAGACTATGGCAACGAGTTCCACAAGTTAATTCTGCATGACTTACTTCTCTTTGTTTGTTTTAAAGCTGCTACTTTAATTTAGGGTACCTTTCTGATTCTTGTATTACAAAACATACATTTTCCATATCATTCATGATTTTATAGGTCTGGTTCATATCCTCTGTCACCTCTCTTCCAAGCTGAAGAGTCCTAGTTTTTTCAGTCTCTCATGTGGAAGTCATTTTATACTGGTGGTCATATTCGTTTACTTTTTCTGCAACTTTTCTAGTTCTACTATATCATTTTTGGGATGGCATAATAGGAACTACACACAATAGTCAAAATGTAGGTGCATTTTGTGATATTTTTCTGTAACTCTTCACCACCAACTTAAGATTTGAATATCCAGAATAATGTTGTGCCATCTGCAAACTTGCCACCTCACTAGTAACTCCTTTTGCCATGTCATTTTATGACAAATATGTTTAACCACACAGGTCCCAGGACAGATCCCCACTCTTTACCTTCTTCCATTGTTAAAAAAGTATTTAAATGCAACCAACTTTCCTATTACCATTCTGAACATAACTATTTCCCTTCAAGTGACTTGGCTGTCCACACAACGACTTCATTTAGAACATAGAACGAAACCACACAGAGAAGTGTATCTTTAACATTTCTTCTCCTCTGGACAGGGGCCATCCTTTTAGATGGGAACTCAATATTAAGTAGAACTGACTCTCATCCCTGTTACACACACGAAAGGTAAACATAATTTTACATATATGTAACTACAAACATGATGTTACATGTCAGCTGGGATAAGGAGAATACATAAGAAAAAAATACCCAAATAAGGGCAATTTTACATGTACTTCAAAGGTGGAGGGTGGGGCGCTTTAACTAGAGCAACTCAGCATCTTGTGTATCAGCATCCCCATGCTTGAAAATGGTGGCAGGGACACTTAAACTGAAGCTTGTTGAACAAATTTTAAGTCAAGCCCCCCTGCCACCATTTTGAAGTGCGGGGTTTTAAGTCAAGCACCCCTGCCACCATTTTGAAGTGCGGGGACACTGATACACGAGACATGGAAGCTGGCTGGAGTGCAGTAATTGCCATGCTTCAGAAGACTTGACTAATCAAGCCTGCTTTGATACGCTCTAATTACAGCACATTGGAGCAGCCTCTAAGTCACTGAAGAAATGATCTTTTGCACAAAAATAACTAACACAACTCTTTTCCAGAGATACCATAATGATAAATTACTGTAATTTATAGCTCGAAGGGTGCTATAACAATTCTGGATAAAAAGGATCAATCATAAAAATGTATGTCATCTTTACATCCAGACTGTCAAAACTGAGAATGTGAACTAGGAAAAACAATTCCTACAAATTCAAGACATGTTTACTATAAATAAGGATATGCCATTTTTCTTTTCCATTTGCAGCCATCATAGTTTGCTAGCTTTGATGCAAGCACCACTGGTGCAACCACTGTCAAAAAAGCAGCAGAAAAGAAACAGAAGAACATCAGTAATTACAGTTAGGAAAAAAAAAAAAAAAATCGCACAATCAATGTCCTGGCAAAATTCAGACTTGGTTTGCATGCTGGTGGCATAAA
Source organism: Alligator sinensis (assembly GCF_000455745.1). Taxonomy (NCBI): domain Eukaryota; kingdom Metazoa; phylum Chordata; order Crocodylia; family Alligatoridae; genus Alligator; species Alligator sinensis. Next base: position 4,755,749 of record NW_005841871.1, read on the forward strand.
TTCTGTATGAAATTAATGTTTAAAAAGTCAGGAAGGAAGCCCTTTAAAGAACCATTGTTTCCCTGGGGAGCACATTGGAAATCCACTCAACTGTATTATGTTTTGGGAAAACAATATCCCTAAATCATGGAATTAGGAAGGTTAGTGAGTAGGGCTTTATGAAATTTCACCTGGTGTTTTGTTTCAAAGCTGTTTTGATGTGTTTCAAGCTTGAAACAGTGAAATCAAAATGAAACAAAAGCCTTCGAAACAGCTTCAAAATGAAACAAGGGCACTTGAAACATTTTGAAAGTTTCTAAATGTTTTGAGTTTCAAAGCCAGGCTTACTTGGCTTCAGCACCGGTCCCAGCCAGCAGCACCAGCCTCCTTTCATCCAACAGGTAGATCATGGGCTCACCCGCACCCCCGAAAGGGATAGGGGGGATGTGCCAGACTCCTCCTGGGGGCGCCGGCCGCGATCTGCCTGCCAGATGACAGGAGGCTGGTGCCGCTGGCTGGGGCCACTGGCAGCACCAATCTTCCTGGTGCTGGTTGTGTAATAGCTTGTGGGTGAAATGTTGAAACAGCATCAAAACAGCGAAACAGTTTCGACTGAATGAAATGGAACAGTGCTTTCTGAATGAAATGAAAGTCAAAATGAAACACTGTTCCATCGAAACGTCAAAACAGAAGTCAAAGGGGAACAGTGCCATTTCGCGCAGCCCTATTAGCAAGTATTTGTTTGCTTGCTTTATTGTGCATCTTAGTTTAGCACAAAAGGCTTGTCCCCTCATCCAAAGAATTACTCAAAACAAATTAAATATACACATTGCATGTGAACTGTTTTAAGCCATGACTTATGGATTATGGGGAGGGGCTGAATACTTGGCAATATAGTCTGTATTTGTGCCATACAAGCCATATAAAAATATATGCAAATAAAAGTAAGAGAGTGTAAATATCTCTCTGGCTCAATTCATCAGACATTCATGTGTTTTTCCAGAGGCAGGACTTAAGAAGCACAGCTGCTACATTGCTGTAAATTCTTGTGCTTGGAAGATGCTTCAAATGACCAGCAGCAGAACTTCCCATCTGTCAACACCCCGTCACTCACAGATGTGGCTACAGGCAGTTTCAGAAAGGTTTTTCTTGTAAAAAAGGCCTAGAATGGTTCCACACCTCAGCACCTAACTCCGGAGTTACTGATGATAAGTTTGCATTTACATTCATTCCTATCTGTCTGAACTTTCTGACATCCACTCTCCAACGTTTACAAAGGATGCAGCTGTAAGCTAATTGTGTCTCTAGTCCACTTAAAAAAGCCATATGCCATGTCTACCATGTTTTTAGATGGAGGGAAAGCCTTAGTATTTTATTTTTTTCCAGTCCTCCAGGATTTTTCAAAAATAATTGAACAATTTATAATTGGTAAATTCATTTATTTACATATCTGGTATACATATTATCCAGACCTGCTGACTTCTGTTCTAGTTTTCCATGTGTTCTCTCACTTGTGCTAGAACATGGTGACGGCAGCTAAGAAAATAAGGGAATGCTTATAAATATAGCTGGGGAAAAAGTACAAAGTTCACTTTTACTCTCATGTGTTTGGTCATCAGTTCACAAACCATAGTGTCTGCTCCTGGCTCTAATTTCTCCCCTTTCAATTGGACGGTGACCTCCTCCATTTTAACATGGCAAGTCAGATCCTGGATTATGGAGTCTCTGAAAATTCCCATTGTTAAGACCCTACAGCAACCCCCATATATCCTGTCCCCTCTCCCCATCACCAGTTATTAGTACAGGCAGAACCTGGAACCTTCTGCACCAAAAATTAAAGGAGAAGTAATTCCATTAGCTGGCAGAAGACTCTATCATGTGATCCAAAATTGTCATGTAAAGCCAAAATATTAACATTTTTCACCAATGTTGGGGTCACCAAATATTATTTTAATATCATTGATAAGAGTTTGAAACATTTTATTTTAACTGTGAAAAATAGAACAAATTAGGGTAAATTTCAAAATGAGCGCACAGGTAGGGGCATGTCTGGGGACAAATCATAGTGGCAGAAATATGTGCCACTGCTATTTTTTCTGTGGGGAATGCACATGCACACTTATGGGGATGCTCCTATTCAAGCTATATCCACACACTCCAAAATGGATTCTTTATTCCAACCCATACGGCAACCCTGTTCTTTCTTCAGATTTCTCCCTTACTCAACTTCTTCATTAGTTTGGTCTCTGCCAAGACACCTGTTCCAAGTCTCTCCTTGACCTATTTTTCTGCTCTAAACACATTTATCTCCAGTCTATCCATCCATTGTACTCTCTGCTCTTCCATGTCTTATTACTCATACTAATCATCTCCTCCTTCACCGTTTCCATTAGCAGAGGTAGAGAACTTTCTGTATAAAGCCACTGCATACTTCATTCCT
>NW_005841871.1:4758198-4769152 GCF_000455745.1 Alligator sinensis
CCTGCTCCCTCTCGCACATACTATGGCTCATATCAGGACTGTTAATTTAGTACAAAACACACTGTGTTGTCAAAGACCAAAAACCATGAGACTCCTACAAAAGAGTTAGCTAAGGGGGAAGTTTCTCATTAGCATCAGATAAGTGTTTTATCTAAATGACAGATATCCAGGTTGTAGCCATATTGGTCTAGAGGAAAAGGCCATCAGGACTCACAGATTGTAAGGCTGGAAGGGACCTTGGAAGATCATCGGGTCCAGCCCCCTGCACTCATTGTAGAGATGATCTTTTATTAGACCAACAAGATTTTTGCAAAAAAAAATTTGCAAAAATTTCCTCTAGACCAATACAGCTACAACCTGGATACCTAACACAAGGAAGATATAGAATTTTAGCCAATTTTTAAAATTAAATCTTCATATTTACCCAAGCAGCAAGCAACTGTGACCACCTGAAACCTGAGATCCTGTTCCTGCCTTTGTTTCAAGGTAATTTTGCATCATCACAGATCCTCACAGGAGGTGAGAGGCTCCATACCAGCTATGAACTGACTGCCTGGAGGAGTTTTCCATCTATTGACTCCTCTGTGAAATCCTAGGAAATATGAACTTTCATTTCTATCCAGGAGAACTTTTACAATTTTTTCTCCAATGCCTGACGAAAGGTGTTTGTGCCCAAAAGCTTGCAATCAAAGAATGTTTTTTGCAAAAATCTTGTTGGTCTAATAAAAGATATCAGCTCTACTACGAGTCCTGATTGCCTTTATCTAAATGACATGAGTTAGAAAAAACATTATCACAGAAAAGCAATATTGGGCATTCAGATAGTTCAAGCCTTCTACTAACTAACCTTCATAACATCTCTATGAATTAGGCAGGTGAGATATTTTGCCTCTATTTTATAGATAAGGCATTTGAGCAGAGAAAAGAAGTTACTTGAAGGCTACATGCCAAGTCAATACCAGAGCCAAGATTTAAATCTCAGAACCTCCTAATCCTCACCAATGGGCTCATTTTGCCTTGGCACATTGGATATCAGTTTATCTTTGAACAATTTAGTCTTTCATCTGAAGTTGCTTCAATGCCTTAGTGTTTGCCACTTGCTTACAGTATATAATGGGCTGTCCCTGTTAATGCCATATCTCTCACTAGTGACTGATTCTCATTATTATATAGATTGCTAGTGACTCATGAATGGAGTTCCTTTTCAAATCAAGTGGAATGACTTTGTGCTTTTGGTGGTTCAAAGGAAAAACAAACAAACATACAACCCTAGGGTTTTTTGGATGATGAAGGTTTGATCTCTACTGATGACTACAATGTCTGTAGGTTGCATATAGACATGGTCTGTTACACTTACACTATGCCAAGTTCTTCTGGGAAGAACAAAGACTAAAAAGGATCAAGATAATTAGAAATCACCCATGCCTATAATTAATGGGGAAAACAGATTGTTAAAAAAAAAAAAAAAAAAAAGATGAGGCTGTGATTTGTTAGATTTAATAACAAAAACAATATGCTATTGCTCTGGTTAAATTACCAGATGTTTTAATCACGAGCACCAATTATTATTAGTTACTGCTTATATTAATTTTATCATTGTAATTTTAAATTTATTTCAAGTCTATTTTAACTACAGAGAATATGATATTAGTGGTCATTTTGTTGTACAGATCATAAGCAATGTTGATTTTTTTAAAATGATTACATGAAGTTGTGGCTATTTTTGTTTTAACCTACACATGATAAATATAAAACCATAGACTCATAGAAAATTAGGGTTAGAAGGGACCTCAGGAGGTCATCTAGTGAGTCTAGCACCCTGCTCAAAGCAGAACCAGCCCCATCTAGGTCATTCTAGCCAAGGCTTTGTCTAGCTGGGCCTTAAAAACTTCTAAGGACGGAGATTGCACCGCCTCTTTAGGTAACCTGTTCCAGTGCTTCACCACCAGTGAGAAAGTTTTTCCTAATATCTAACCTAAACTTCCCTTGCTTCAACTTTAGATCATTCCTTCAACCTGAAACCACTGTATAGACAAACCACATAGTTGATACGGGATATTATACAGAAAACACATAATCTGTAAGTTAGTCATCATAAGTGAGTTTGGCAAGTCATCTCAAACCAGTGCTAAAAAGTATTTCACATGCAACCATAACCTTGGGCCTTCTGTATCCACCATATAGTTTGTATGAAAACTAGCTTGAAAACATCTTTATATAGCTTAACAATACTAGACTGGTTTTTATGTTGCAGTGCCAATTAAGAATTATCAATTCAATGGAAGATCTTCAAGTGAAAGAAGAACATGTACACTTTTAACACTTCTAATAATAATGTAAAATAGTGCTTCTATATGTAAAAATATTGGGGTTTTTTTGGTTCCTGGGACTTCAAGGGCTAACAGCAAGTATTATGCCATTGGAAAGGATGGAACATTTGTAACTCCCAATGGCTTGAAGCTATCACTGCAAATATGTGATATTCACAAATGTGCCCATCCCTGTGTCTCCCTCCTCACTGCCTACAATAGCAGCTAACTGAAGTTACCTGGGGTAAGGATAAATCTCAGTGAAACAGTTCAGTACATCCATTTTATTCAATTGTCTCCCCAGCAGCCCAAATCTTCAAACTTGGGGATATGGATCATGAAAATCATCAAACTGGATTAATAATCATGAGATTAAAAATAGATTTGCTGATGTTTTAGTTGTTTTCTGAACCTTTTGGCTGCATTCAGGCCCTATTTTCAGGATTTTCTCCACAATATGATCTAAAAAATTACAGGGACTTTTATTTTTTAATGATGGCTGATACTTTCCCATAATCACTTCTCTCCAGGAATAGGAAGCACCATTTCCCCCAGAGATCTCCTTAACCTGCTACAGCAGGAGCCTGTCTTCTTTACTGAGTATTACAAAGCATTCCCTGCTGTTGCTACCCTCCACCCCTAATGCCCCCCAAGCGCTGGTGCTCCTTTCTACAAACATTTCTTCTCTCTGAGGCTTCTGTTCTTTCAAACAGTAACCTGAATATTTTCTCCAGATTAAAAAAAATAGTTCTGGCCAAAAATTCTGAGCAGTTCTAGTGTCTAGGAGTTACTGTAGTACAAATAATAGTAGTGTTAGAAACCTCTATTGACTTTACCAACATTTATCAGGCTGGTTGCTGCTCATGCCAATAAATCCTGAAACGTATGGAACTGACAAGGGAAATGGATCCAAGAGGTACCATATACTCTGTCCCTGGTGTGAGCTTATAACCAGAAGCATAACTAGCCAGTGCTACACCCTGGACAATATTGCACCCCCTGAGCCACCATCCTGGCTCAGGCTCCAGCTCTGGCTCTAGCAGTGGGGAAGGCAAAGAAGTGCATGTGCATGTGTAGGGAGGGGCAGCACAGGAGGGTGAGTTACCCTCTAGCTGTATTCTTGCACTCTCAACTCCTGGGCACTGCCTGGGGCTCATGCTCTGCTCACTCACCCATTGCTCCTGCAGGTAATTCCTATTAAAGTGGAGGAATAACATATACATATCAATGTATCAAAAAAAGATATACTTTAGTATTTTGTATTGAATGTTAATGAAGTAAAGCTACAAATGTGTTGCTATTTTTGTACTTTTCAACTTACTGCATACTTGCTAGAAGGAAAAAAGGCTCCAGTGATATACGTAACGGGAGGTAGAATGTGATTCCAGCTTGACCGTGGGTTCTGAATTATGGATGACATTGTGATCTTAGCACAAATGGAAAAGCAAAATAACAACTTTTAATTTGCAAAGGAATCACAGTAAGAAACAAAAGTGATGTTAAGTTCCAGACTCAGCAATTTTTATAGGAGATTGGAAAACAAACCCTACCAACAAAGACTGCTTTAATTTATAAGTTAGGAAAGAATGCTGAAAGAAAAAAAAGAACCCAAAACATGAAAATACAGAGAGGAAGAACAATGAGGGGAAACTATGCATTAACGAGTAATTTCTTTAGTTATGTATTGAAAGCATTCAGATATTAAACACAAACAGTGCAGTTATTTCCTAATAATAGGAAAGTGCCCCAGAATATGGAATATATAAAAAAGTGAATTATTTCTGAAGGATCGACCTCTGAAATGAGATTGAGTGAAAAAATACAGGGGGGAATGTGAAGCCCTGCAGCGGGGACTTTTCCTGACCCACGGTTCAGTCAACAGGCTAGGAAAGCCCCGCCCTGTCCTTGCCCACCCGTGGCCTCTCTGAGAGGCAGGAGGGGACAGGGAAGAATGCACCCCTGGCCCAGCACTGGCTCCCTAGCAGGGGTCTGCACAAGGAGCCCCCATGGGTGGGGGCTTTTCCCTGCAGATCAGCAAGCTAGGCTAGGAAGTCGCCATCTCCCTGGTTTGTGGCCTCTTTGAGAGGTTGTGGGGGGAAAGGAATGTGCCACTGGCCTGGCACCAGCCTCCCTCAGCAGAGGTCTGCATGGCATCCTGCAGAGAAGGGCTTTTCCCTTGCTTGCAGCCCCTCTGAGAGGTGTGGAGGTCAGGGGGAATGCACCCCTGCTGGGGGGAGGCCAGTGCTAGGCCAGGGGTGCGTTCCCCCCACCTCCCTCCTCTCAGAGTCTGTGGGCTGGGAAGGGGTCAGGGCTGGGACTTTCCTAGCCTGACTCCCTGGGCTGGGGTGAAAAGCCTCCCCATGGGGGGTCTCATGCAGACCCCTGCTGGGGGACTGGTGCCGAGCTGGGAGTGCATTCCACCTGTCCCCACTGTCCTGCAGAGAGGCTGCAGGCTAGCAAGAGGGTAGGGCTGGTGTGATCTCAGCCCAGCTCCCCTGGACTGTGGGAAGACAAAAAGCCTCCACCATGGGGGCTTTCCCTCCTGCCACTGTGCAGACCCGGGCTAGGGGAAGCTGGGGGTTTGTTCTCCTGCCCCTGTCCTGCTGGGGTGACACACCCAGGCATGAAGCAGGCTAGGGAGCAGAGGGTTTACCACCTCAGCTCTGTGATAACTGAGAGAAGGGCTGGCCCTGCTTTGTTGGAGCGGATGGCACAGCCCAGGGCTGCAAAGCATCCTGGGATGCTGGGGAACTGTGAGATAACTTGAATCGGGGATCTGGTACAGAAGTTCCATAAACTGGTTTAACCCAAATCAGGTAAGTCTGATATTATATCCATTCAGATTTATCTTAAACTGGACTGGGCCATTTTGAAACCTGTTTATGTGCACTGAACTTCTTTTATATTACAGGTTTTAGACCAGTTTCTGATTACTTAAACCAGTTTGTGTGTAACTTCTGTCCCTAGCCATTATGTTCAAACGGTTGAGTTAACGAACAGAAGCTGAAGCTTGATAGTATTGTCTAGGGGATTCCCACACTAGGAGGGTCCTCTCCTAGAAGTATGGGCAACTTTTGAGTTGAAACCCATATTTAAATTCATCTGGCTTCATCCAGTCACCCTGAACTCCCAAATTAACCTAAATAAGGCACCTTAGGCTACATTTATACCTTCCATGGGTGAGGCCTCTAAGGCTTATCTTCAGCTAACCTGGACTATTCAAGCTACCACTTCCAAAGTCTCCACCCACTCCCTGACACCAGAGTAGCTGGTTCCTGTCATATGACCCTACACTTTCCCCCATATAAGTCCAGAAAAGGATACAGGAAGTGTCTGGGCAACAGGGCCTTTTCTGAACTCAGACTGTACCTCTAGTAACTCTGCCTGTTTTTTGATCTCCTGATGTTCTGACTTAGCTCAATTGTTGGCTCTGCTCTCCATTTGATCTTCTGGTTTTCTGACTCACCTTGCTCATAGAATTTGCTCACCTCACAATCTGGTCTCCTGATCCAGCTTGTCCCTGAACTCTGTTTGCCCTCTCTGACTCTGGCTGGCACTTCTATCTGGTAACCCAGATCCTCAGTTGGCCTCCACACCTAGCCACCTAAATCCCAGCTCTGACACCATCTAAACACTTTTGGGACACTTGTGGTTTAGAAGCTATTCTATGCCAATATCCCTCTAACAGTGTAATGAACACCCTGTTTAAAGTAAATAGACAATGCTACCACTGACTGCTACAATCAGTGGAAATAAACATGTTTATATCTTTAAAGCTATCTACCTCTTTTCTTTATTTTTACTTGTTTTAAATACATTAGTCAAAATTTCCAAGAGAGTTGAATGGGGAGGGAATGTACTTAAACACCTTAAATATTTCACCTAGGGCTCATAAAAAATTTCCCTTGTTTCCTTTACCATTTCTAGATAGCAGCATTTTTCAAATGCTCAACACATCTAACTTAAATGATATATAAATAAAGAAAGCTGGAGGCACTCAATGAATTGTTTAAAAATATGTAGGCATTTTGGCAAGGTCAGTAGATAGTAGCTGTCTGAAATTAATGATTATGAGTGGAAGTATTGACATTTTTTTGAAAGAAAAATGAGCCCACAGTACCCTGGCATGTCTGAGTGCCACTTCTACATGGGTGCCTTGTTCAGCTGTAGGCTTCAGTCACACTTTATTCACACATACTACTCACACATAAGTATGTTAGGATAATGTTACAATTCCTGGGTGCTTTTGTTCCATTATACCTACAGAAGATAAACACTACCTACAGAGGATAAATAGAGCTGTTCAGACCACTCACTATGGATAATTTACCATATTAGGTTTGACATTTTATTTTGAATAACATTGCAAAATATTTATTCAAAGGTGATGCAAAAATGGAACAAATACCCTAATCATCCAATAATAGTATCTGACCACCCAGAGAACTAATTGGATAATAACAAAATTTAGTTTATTCAGAATCCTATTAATAGACTAGCTCTGCTAGTGAGAGCTTAATGTGATTTCATCTCTATCTTTGTATTATAGTGTTATATCTTATGCTATTACCTGGATACATCACCCATGCAGTTTAGCCAATGACTATGGTTAAACTATGCTATGCTGCCATGGCAACTGCCATCTTGGCAGACATGGGGTTCTGAATCAAATACCTCCAGAGCTAAAAGCATAAAAATCTCTATAGCATGACCTGAAAGAGTAGGCTCTGTAACAGGTTCACATACTTAGCAGATCAGACACAGAAGAGCAATCATGCACTAACAGCTAGGTTATACTGAAAAGTTAGGCGAATCCTCATTTCCATTCTAACCTTTTGTTCTGCAGACTTCCCTTTTTGGAGCAAACACCTGAGATATTCTAGACATGGAAAGATGCTCATCAAGTATTTTAGTGAGTCTACTCACATGCCTAAAATCAGGCAAATATGGATAGAAATACCTGTTGGACTGGATAGAACCTAACTAGGTCAAACGAGCTAAGTTTCAGCTAGTTTATCTATATGGACTGTTATGGAGGGCTTGTAGCTGACCTCATTATTGACATAGTGCAACCAAGCATAAAATAGAGGGATCACATTAAGTGCATGAATGGCAACAATGATTTTTTTTTAACCCTGTCCCCCTGCCCCCTGTTCGCTTTTCAATCACTCAAGTAGAAAATACCTACGGCTAAATTTTCTAAATTACATGGACCAGTGAATAAATAAAGCCAGAACACATACTATGTGCCCAGACAGATGTTCATGGAGCAGTTCAGATGTTAGTTATAAGTCCATTCTAAACTGATGGTCATATTTCATGCATAGTCAAAAGGAGGAAAATGTGGGTGATAAACTAGTAGTTATAACAATGTGATTAGGTTTATACTGAGTCACATGTATTGTTATTATCTGAGCTTATTTAAGCCTTTTTTACTGAGGTGCTAATCTAACAAGTGTGTAAAAAATTTGTCACCATGCTACATGGACACCTGGGACATTTCAAATATGGTAATACCCTGAAGAAGGATGGTGCAGTGGTTACATCATTTACTAAGACTCAGGAGATCTGGGTGAGTTTGAATCTTTGCTCTGCCGCGGAATTCCTGTTTGGCACTAGGCAATTGGTTTAATCTTTAATTGCTTCAGTTATCCATCCTCACAATTGGGATAAGTCTTCTTTTTCCCATCTTATATATTCATCCCACAGACTGTCACTTTTTCTGTGCATATACAAAAGCTAGCTCAATGGAGTCACAATCTGGAGTGTGTGCTGAAATTACTGGTGCAATTAGAAATTAGAGGTGAAAAAATTAGACATGAAAACACAGGCTTTTAATCCACATGCATAGTATTTCTTTTGGTCTAAACCAGGACAAAATCAACATTTTCTAAGTTTCTAACAAACTTATCTCCCAGGGTTTTTGCAGCTGTCATGCTCTTGATATTATGGCAAGGAGCATGGAAGCATTAGCAGTGATGGCAGAGTTGAATTTCCCAGGGTTTCCATGCTCCTTGTTACTGAGACAGGTGGTTAGAGATGTTCCATGCAGTGGTTAGAGCTGGGATGTGATTCTCAGCTTCATATCAGAGAGCCCAAATTCCTAACATGGCCCCAGATGCATAGGGCCAGGAAGACCTGAGGTCCTTGGCTCCAGAGCACTCTGCCCAGCAGACCTAGAAGTAAACCTTCCTGAAAGCCAGCAGACCAGAGTCTCAGCAGGTTTTCCATGGAACTCTGCCTTGGATTTATCAGAGGATTTTGAGGCAAAAAGTTTTGGATGCAGAATTTCAGGTCCCACGAATCAGTATTTTCTGATTAAATCATTTTGACAAAAGTTTCCAGCCACATGTATCCCCATTACTGCATCTGTGTGACAATCTCCTTGGGGTGCTTACTACACCCCACCCCCACTATCATTTAGGGTCAGACTGCTGAGAACTGTATTCCTTATCACCATATTGGCGTGAATAGTTGAGTGGGTGAAGATGCTTTTTTGCTCATTTTGACTGTGCTTACATAGGATCATTGGAAAGTAGGGCTGCAAGGAACTACAAAAGATTATCTGGTTCAGTCCCCTGCTCAAGGAAGGATCATCCCTGACTAAATCATCCTAGCCAAGTGTCTGTGTAACCAGCTCTTGAAAGTTTCCAAGCATGGAGATTCCACAACTTCTGGCTCTGCCTTCTAACATTTTAAAATGTATAAGGATTTTAATGTTGTCACAAAATTAGATAAAAGTTGTACTCACCATGACTGGGTGAGTGTAGAGGTCTCAGGTAGAAGGACCCTTAACTCAGGAGTGCCAAGGAGTCTTGGGGAAAAGTACAGGTAGGAGCTTTTCTAAAGGGATGGTATTATATGTCACCATCCAGCCTTGTAAGAAGTACTGCTAATATACAAATACTTCTAGGGGTTCAGGTTCTGTTACCTACGTGTTTCCAGAGAGCTGAAATCTTTGGAGTAGTAGCAGGTTAGATTGAAATCTGTGCCCACTAGTTCGTAAAAAGGTGGAATCCTTCAGGTTGCTCAAGGTCTAAAAGTCTAAGGTTGCTTCTACTATTAGAAGTGGACAGCAGAGCAAGAATTCCTCCTCCTTCCCCCACAACTCACAGCAACCTCACAGAAACATACTTGTTCCATAGATTCATAGATTGTATGGCCAGAAGGGACCTTGGAAGATCATTGGGTCCAGTCCCCTGCACCAAGCAGGAAAGATAACTGGGGATCAGGTGACCCCTGCAAGATGACTGTCTAGTCTCCTCTTGAAGATTTCCAGGGTAGGTGACTGTACCACCGCTGGAGGGAGCCTATTTTAGTCTGGACAACCTGACTGTGAAGAAGATGTTCAGCCTGAATCAGTCTTCCAGGAGTTTGTGGCCATTACTCCTAGTTTTCCACTCGGGTGCCCCGGTGAACAGGTGCTCACCGAGCCCTTGATGTACTCCCCTAGTGTAGCAGTAAGCTGCTACCAGATCCCCTCTTGGCCTTCTCCTCAGGCTGAAGAGTCCCAGATCCCTTAGCCTTTCCTCATATGGCTTGCTTTTTAAGACTGTGATCATACGGGTGGCTCTTCTTTGGACTCTCTCAAGCTTGTGCATGTCCTTGTTAGTGTGGTGTCCAGAACTGGACGCAGTATTCCCGCTGCGGTCTCACCAGTGCTGAGTACAGCAGAAGAATTACTTTCTTGGTTTTGCTGGAGATGCATCGAATGATGCGCGCCAGAGTATTATTTGCCTAACTGGCTATAGCATCGCGCTGCTGGCTCATATTCATACTGTGGTCTATTATTACCCCCAGGTCCCTTTCATTCGTGGTGCCAGTCAGTTTGGTGCTAACAAACCTGTCGGTGTGTTGGGGGTTGCTCATCCTGAGGTGGAGCACTTTACATTTCTCAGTGTTGAACTTCATCAGGTTTCAATCCTCCCAACTTGCTAGCCTGTCTAGGTCCACCTGTAACTGTAGCCTATCTTCAAGAGTGACCACACATCCCCATAACTTGGTATAATCTGTGAACTTGGCCAGTGAGCTCTTCAGCCCCACATCCAAATCATTAAGAAAGATGTTGAAAAGTACCGGACCAAGCACTGACTCCTGCGGGACACCACTGCCCACTTCTCGCTAGGATTACACAGATCTGTTCGCTACGACTCTCTGGGTCCTATTCTGCAGCCAGTTTCTCACCCATCTGACTGTCTCAGAGATTCAATTTTCTCGTGAGAACATTGAGGGATACTAGATCAGAGGAGTTTGGAAAGTCTAGGTATACAACGTCAACCTGCTCTCTCGTGTCCAGGTGGTGAATTACCTGGGCATAGAAGGAGATGAGGTTGGTAAGGCAAGACCTGCCCACAACGAAGCCAAGATTCTGTCATTCAGAATCTTACCTTCTGCATGTTTATTACAGATGGACTCCTTGATGAACTTTTCTACAATTTTCCCTAGGATGGAAGTGAGGCTGACTGGCCTATAGTTTCCCAGGTCCTCCTTCCTGCCCTTCTTGTAGATGGGCACAACAATGGCTCTCTTCCAGTCCTCAGGGACATCTCCAGAGCATCACAAGTTGTGGAAGAGTTTTGCCAGGGGTTCCACAATGACTTTCTTCAGCGCCCTCGGATGAAAATCATCCAGTCCTGCTGACTTGT
>NW_005841872.1:0-10398 GCF_000455745.1 Alligator sinensis
CCCAAAATGCCACACCCTCTCTGGTGCTGGGGTCCCCACGCTGCAGTGGGCCCCCAGTGAGGCCTCCTCCTTCCCTAACTAGCCTCACCCAAACCACACATGTTATGGAACCACAAACAAAACACAAGCCCCTGGGCTATAACACAATACAAAAGACAAGGGTGTGCTCTGCCCCTTCAAAAGCATTGAACTCCTTCCCTGGCACTAAGTATCTAGTAGGCAAGGGTACCTGTGGAGCTCATGGAGTCCCATTAGCCCTGGGTGCAGCATATTAGGCAATTGCTGCGTCACTGGGCACTTCCTCCCTGAAGACTCCTTCCCCTCTGGCTGCTAGCAGAGAACTGCCTCCCTTAGTTTCAGCATGGGGTTTATATGGGCCCAGGGTCCTGCCCCTTCCGGTCAGTTGACCATGTGCTGGTGCAGGCTAATTTGGCCTCTAGCTTGTTACCCTGGTGACCTGCACCTGGGCTTCTGTCTCTCTCTCTTTGGGCTCTCTCCCCAGGCAGTTTCTGCCCTTCTAGGAGCAGGGCACCTTAGTGCCCTGCGACAGAACCATTGGTCTAACCCAGTATGACACATCTTATGTTCTTATGGAAAGAGTCCCTTTAGGTTGACCTCTCTTCTTTTTGTCTTGGGGCTGCCAAAACAGGTCTTGTTAGAGGAGCCATTATTTCAGAACATTGCAAAGCAAAGAGCTCAGCCAAAGAATCTACCAAAGGAGAATTGGGGGGAGGGGAGTGGGGGGGGGCAGGGGGGCTCATCATAAAATAGCCTAGAAAGAGAATTGAAGTGACTTTAATGAGTGGTGTTAGACAATAACTATTGTGGGACAATCATTTCAGAAGAAACAGCTTTGAGCACTGTTAATAAGCTTACTTTCCTGAACTGTGCCTTCCAGAACTCCGGTGACTACATTTATGACAAAGCAACTCAAATGAATAAAGCAAACCCTGCTTTTTGGAAACTCACCTCGTTACAGAAACCTAATACCACAAATCATTACTAAAACATGAGTCATTAGAAGCAGTGTGCTAGCTGTACTCCTATGCAATCTAGCATCATTGAGAAGTTATAAATCTATAAAAGGAAAAGTCAACAACTTTTAATGTGGATGCCTGCTCCAGATATCAGATTATAATCAGACAATTAACTTCCATTGCTATTTGTCAAATTGCTCCCCATGCTGAACCAATTTGGAAGGCTTGGAAAAAGAGGAGATTCACACATGCATATTTTGGGAACAATATATACAGAGATATTGAAACAAAGGGGAGAAATGGATCTTGAATTCTTTAGTCTAGTCCCCTGCTCTGTCAGAAAACCTTTTCAAAAAAGGGAGGAAGGAGGACCCAGGAAACTATAGGCCCATTAGCCTTACCTTGGTCCTAGGGAAGCTCTTTGAGAAAATTATCCAGGTGCACATCTGCAAGGGACCAGCAGGGGAGATTATGCTTAGGGGCAACCAACATGGGTTCAATAGGGACAGGTCCTGTCAGACCAACCTGGTGGCCTTCTACGACCAGGTCACAAAATCCTTAGATGCAGGTGTCGCGGTGGACGTAGTCTTATTGGACTTTAGGAAGGCCTTTGACACTGTCTCTCACCCCATCCTCATTAAAAAATTAGGTGGCTGTGGTGTCGATGCCTACACAGTCAGATGGGTCGCTAATTGACTGGTGGGCCGCACCCAGGGTGTGGTGGTGGCGGGTCATTTTCGACCTAGCAGGGTGTGGGCACTGGGGTTCCCCAGGGCTCGGCCCTCAGGCACAAACTGTTCAACATCTTCATCAGTGACTTGGACGAGGGGGTGAAAAGCACCTTGTTCAAATTCGCAAATGACACTAAGATGTGGGGAGAAGTGGGCACACTAGAGGAGAGGGACAGGCTGCAATTATATCTGGACAGGTTACAGGGGTGGGTGAGTGAGAACAGGATGGGTTTCAATACTGACAAGTGCAATGTATTGTACCCGGGGAGGAAGAATACCTCCCCAGCATACCAGCATACCTACAGGCTGGGGAACTCCCTTCTCGTCAGCACAGAGGCAGAAAAGGATGTTGGAGTCATTATTGACTCCAAGATGAACATGGGCTGACAATGTGAGGACGTGGTCAGGAAGGCCAACCACACCTTGTCATGATCCACAGATGCATTACGAGCAGGTCCAAGCAGGTGATTCTCCCCCTCTATGTGACATTGGTCAGGCCACAGTTGGAGTACTGCTTTCAGTTCTGGGTGCTGCACGTCAGGAGGGATGTGGACAGCATTGAGAAGGTCCAGAGGAGGGCCACTCACATGATCAGAGGGCAGCAAGGCAGGCCCTATGAGGGGAGGCTACAGGACCTGAACCTGTTCAGCCTCCACAAGAGAAGGTTGAGAGGGGATCTGGTGGCCATCTATAAACTGGACAAGGGGGACCAGCAAGCAACTGGAGAGTCCCTGTTCCCCCCCAAGCACTACTGGGAGTAACAAGGAATAACAGCCATAAATTGACAGAGAGTAGATTCAGGCTAGATATCAGGAGGAACTACTTCACAGTCAGGGCAGTTAGGATCTAGAACCAACTTCCAAGAGAAGTGGTGCTCACTTCTACCCTGGGGATCTTCAAAAGGAGGCTAGATAGACACCTAGACAGGGTCATTTGACCCCAGCATTCTTTCCTGCCCGTGGCAGGGTGTCGGACTTGATGATCTGCTCAGGTCCCTTCTGACCCTACCAACCATGAAACTATGAAACCTTTCAAAATCCTGTTCATAAGTTTATTAACCTCTACTTTAAAACCAGTTAGATTTTTTTGCCTCCATTTCTTTTATTAGAAGTCTATCCCATAACCCCACCCCCATCAGTTAGAAATCACCTTCTCACTTCCAGCCTAGTATGTATCCACTACAGGTATATAGTATAGTATATTTATTCTTTAATCGACATTAGTGGAAGGCCCCACCTATGACTTGAGCCCTCTGCCATTGCAATGTTGATAGCTCCTGAGCACAGCTTGCTTTGTGGCCAGCAATGATTCCAAAGTTACAAGGGAGCAACGGAGAGGTGTAAGGAAGAGGTGGACGAGTGGGGAAAAGAGCCTACTACCCAGACTCCAGAGGTCTCGACCAGCAGTGAAGAAGAAAATCTCTGCAAGGTATAAGGCAGAGGTGGGCAAGTGGGGTGAAGAGCCTACTACCCAGACCCCATAGGTCTTGGCCAGCAACCAAGAAAAAAGCCTCTGCAATTCAGAAAAGAAAATTGAGCCTCAGCTTTATTTGTGGAAGGCCCCAACCTGTGCCCCTAGCCCCTGTAGCAATGAATGAAATGCACTTGCAGAACTTGTCCAGCTCATTTTGATGCAGGATATGGCCAGTAACCAGAAGGAGGGTGAGGAGACTATATGAAATAAGCCTGCAGAACTTGTGCAAATCAAACTAATGCTCAGGTCAAAGCCAGTGAAGAAGCCTCAGCTTCTGCCACTGCAGTGGTCATAGCTAAACCAGGAGGAGGGTGAGAAGACTATAAAAGGCAGGGAGGGTTTTCCCCAGCAAGAAGCTTTCCCCCAGTCAGGAGACATGTCCCCTGGTCTGAATTTTCTGGGACATGGCTAGTAACCAGGAGGAGGGTGAGAAGACTACATGAAATGGGCCTGCAGAACTTGTGAAATCATAGATTCATAGATATAGGGTTGGAAGGGACCTTGTAGATCTTCTAGTCCGACCCCCTGCCCTGGGCAGGAGAGAAAACTGGGCTCAAATTACACCAGCTAGGTAAACATCAAGCCTCCTCTTAAAGACCCCCAAGGTAGGAGCCAGCACCACTTCCCTTGGAAGTTCCAGATCCGAGCCACCCTGACTGTGAAGTAGTGCCTTCTAATGTCTAGTCTAAACTTACTCTCTAACAACTTATGGCCGTTATTTCTTGTTACTCCAGGAGGTGCTCAGAGGAACAGGATCTCTCCTAATCCCCGCTGGTCCTTGCTAATAAGTTTATATATGGCCACCAGGTCCCCCCTTGGTCTTCTCTTGTGAAGACTGAACAGGTTAAGGTCCTGTAGCCTCTTCTCGTAGGATCTGCCCTGCTGTCTCCAGATCATGCGAGTGGCCCTCCTTTGGACCCTCTCAATGCTGTCCACATCCCTCCTGAAGTTCAGCATCCAGAACTGGACACAGTACTCCAGCTGCAGCCTGACCAGTGTTGCATGGGGGGGGGCCCTCCTTGTGATGCATCTGTGGATGCTCGACAAGGTACGGTTAGCCCTACTGACCGTGTCCTCGCATTGTCGGCTCATGTTCATCTTGGAGTCAATAATGACTCCAAGATCTCTTTCTGCCACCGTGCTTTCAATAAGGGAGTTCCCCAGCCTATAGGTATGCTGCTGGTTCCTACTGCCTAAGTTCAGCACCCTGCACTTGTCAGTATTGAATCCCATCCTATTTTCATTTGCCCACCCCTGTAACCAGTCCAGGTCCCACTGTAATCTGTCCTTCCCTTCTAGCATGCCCACCTCACCCCAAATCTTGGTGTCGTCTGTGAATTTAAACAGGGTGCTTTTCATCGTCCAAGTTGCTAATAAAGAAGTTGAACAGCACAGGCCCAAGAACTGAGCCCTGGGGGACTCCACTGCCCACTTCCCTCCAGGTCAAATATGACCCATCCACCACCACTCTCTGAGTACAACCTCTCAGCCAATTTGCAATCCATCTGACTGTGTAGGCATCAATGCCACAGTTGCCTAGCTTTTTAATGAAAATCGGTGGGAGACAGTGTCAAAGGCCTTCCTGAAGTCCAGAAAGACTACATCTACTGTGACACCTGCATGCAATGATTTTGTGACCTGATCGTAGGAGACAATCAGGTTGGTCTGACAGGACCTGCCCCTAATAAAACCATGCTGGTTGCTCTTGAGCATCATCCCTGATGCTGGCCCATCACAGATATGCTCCTTGATAATCTTTTCAAAGAGCTTCCCCAGGATTGAAGTAAGACTAATGGGCCTATAGTTGCCCTGGTCCTTCTTTCTCCCTTTTTTAAAGATGGGGACCGCATTGGCCTTCTTCCAGTCATCCAGAAATCAAGCTGATGCTCAGGCCAAAGCCAGTGAAGAAGCCTCAGTTTCTGCCACTGCAGTGGTCATAGCTCAGGAACACAGATTCCTTGGTGGCCAGCAATTATTCAAAAGTTACAAGGGTGCAACAGAGAAGTGTAAGGCAGAATCTTTCTCCCTTTTTTAAAGATGGGGACCGCATTGGCCTTCTTCCAGTCATCCAGAAATCAAGCTGATGCTCAGGCCAAAGCCAGTGAAGAAGCCTCAGTTTCTGCCACTGCAGTGGTCATAGCTCAGGAACACAGATTCCTTGGTGGCCAGCAATTATTCAAAAGTTACAAGGGTGCAACAGAGAAGTGTAAGGCAGAAGTGGACAAATGGGGAAAAGATCCTGCAGACCTGGACCTGCTACCCAGATCCAAGGAGGGAATTTGCTGGAGGTCCTGGCTAGCAACCATGAAGAAAGCCTCCACATTTGTGGCCAGCAACAACCCTCTAATTCCAATTCCATAATATGCTCATTAGCAAACAGGGCCAGCAACCGGGAGGAGGGCTAGAATAATATTAAATGGATCTGCAGAATTTGTGCAACTCTTACCATATTCAAACTGATGCTCTGGCCAAAGCCTGTGAAGAAAGCCTCCACAATTCACGTAGTACACAGAAGAGAAGCCTCAGCAATACTTGTGGCCAGCAACCAGGAGGAGGAAGTAATACAAATTCAGTAAGGGCAATATATAAAGCAGAAGGGATATATCTCTTCTCCATGGGAATAGAGGTACCTAGGGAGGAGCTTAAACCAGGAAGTGGGCATTTCCTACCCCACCATGGGGAAAGAGACAAGGAGGGTGCATAATCACCTGCCTTATGCTCACTATCTGCATTTCCATCATAAGGAATTGAACTGTAATTGTAAGACTATATAACATAAGTCTATATCATACATTGGCTATGATATAGCCAATATATGGCTATATATATGGCCCAGAATATATGGCCCAGAATATATATATTCTGGGCCTCCACCATATATATGGTGGAGGCCCAGAATGTGTATGATGTGTGCAGCATGATAAGGCAGATCTACCTGCTTTGAAATGATGTGATACAATATCTTATTAATATATTACTATTGGAATTAATACTATTATTGACTCCTATTACCTGTTATTATATTATAAGTCTATATAAGTCAGGATAAAAGTCAACTGTAATTATAATACATAATAGTTCAGTTGCTGAAAGAATCCTGAAAGAAGTGTTGTCATCCTCTTCATCTTCCCTTTCTTCCTTTCTCTTTCTGCCTCTTGTCACACCAACAGGGATCAATCAGCTTGCAGCTAGCAGTGGAAGGAGATCTAAAAACTGGAGGGAGAGAGGATTGAAAGAGCATCTTAATATGTATTGGTGCCTCTTATGCACCTCATATACCTTCCTTCATGCCCATAAAAGTCCACCAGTCCCATTTACAATGAATTTGAACTAAGCAATGCATCGCCCGCAACCAGAGATGCCCTTAGCAGGATGCAGGGCAGTGGTGTACTGGTGGTGGTAGGCGGCATGGCTACCCTGGCATGGACACAAAGGGGACACCATTGGCAGGTGTGAAAGGGTCACCACCACTCTGTGCTGCTCACCCACTCCTCCCCCACAAGTGCCAAAACCGCCAGAGAAGATGACTTGTCTGGGGCATGTGGGGATGAAGGTGGCAGCACCCTGGGCTTGTTCCCTGGGCCCTGGAGACCCACAGTAACACCACTGGTGCAAGGCCTTGGGAAAATTAGACCCCCCATCCCATGCATAGCCAATCCCGTGTGCTGCTGTGGTGGCAACAGGGAAGGGGAGTTGGCGAGCATCTGGATGCAAGGCCAGCAACAGCACTGAGGAGTTGCCCCATCCACTCTGCCCATCTCTGCGGGGCCCCCAAAGCACTGTGCCCGGCGCAGTCATTTGTACTCATGTCCCCTTAGGGATGACCCTGCCACTCAGGGCACAGACAAGTGTCAGGTGTCACTTACCAAAGGTGGCATGTAGCACATCGCCATGTCCTCTTTCGAGTCACATGTCACAGAGGTATGGGCATCAAATAGCACTCGAAGCTTCACTACACCCCACTTGATCAGCCTGCAGTCTTCTCGAACCCTGGATTTACATTACAATGCCCCCCCAGAGGCAAGTCTCGTGACTGGGATGAGTCCTTCTCTGCCCCACTGTGCTGTTATCCCTCACCCATCTCAAACCTCCCTTGTTGATACAGTGAACATGCACCCCAACCTCTGCTCCCCCAATTTATAGTGCATTAGTGGAGCAACTCCCCCCCTTTGGCAGGGCACTGTTTCCGCCTGCCACTTTAAGGGCCTGGAGCTGGCAGCTGCCAGGTGCCTGATGAGGGTAGCCATTTTGAATCAGGGGCTGCCCATTTAAACAAGGCAGTTCTGCTGCTGGGGGACAGGTAACAACATTGCCTGGCTGCAGAACTGTTGGTGTCATCTGGAGGTAAGGGAGGAGCTGGTCAGGAGGCTCCTGTTCCTGGGTATGACCTAAAACTGCACCCTGTTGGGAGTGGGTGGCCTGGTGGGGCTCTCAGTAGTGCAGGAGCCCCCAGGAAATGACAGGCCAGTTACCACCCCAGTGAAAGGCGGGTTGGGGCACCTTATCCCCAGCCCCCACAACCGGGTGGGTTACCCCTTTGTTTGGAGGGTCTGGAAGGTGGACCCCAGAGGAAGAGTGTGAGGCTACGGACTCATGAACCTGTCTGACATTTCCCCCAACTGGTCAATGCTGGGGCCAGGACCAGAAGGGTCAAAGGGCCAAGGGCCCCACCACTAGGAATACCCAAGAGCTGATGCCCTGGGGTTCCGACTGGCCTGGAGGTGGGCCAGGGCTAGTAGCCCAAGGTCCTGGGGTGGGGGGGGACCATACCCATGAGGAAGAAGCAGCTCAGGGAGCCATGTTTGCCGAGAATGAAGGCGGATTAGGCTGCCAGAATGGAGGTATCGTAGAGGGGTTTAATAGTAGGATTCTAGGGCCCAGTGAGGGGCCGGTGATTACGAGAACTATGGATGCCACCTGCAAGGCTTGGGCTGCGGTGCAGGGGGGGAAAGGAGCCACAGATAGCACCCCCTGGCATCAGGGCAGGAAATGGGCAGCCTCCCGCTTAATATATCTATTAATCAATTAACAACAGGGTGTGGCAGGTGAGAAGGTGGGTGTTTAGCCCAGAAACAAGTGGGCGGGCCACAGTTAAATCAGCCCCAAGAAGGCCACCTGTTACACCCCCCCCCCCCCCCAAGCCTCGGTTTGGTGTGAGGAAAAAAATAAACCAGACACTGACACCGGGCTGGAAAAGAGTGTGAAAAGAAGGCAGAAAAAGGTCTTAAACCCCACACTGCCCCCACCCCCCACCTTCAGCCTCGCTTTGGTGTTCCAAAACAAAGGAAACAGTGCCTGGCACCTGGCTGGAAAAGATCATGAAAAGAATCTTGGAAAAGTGCATTTTCAAAGTTTCCATCTAGGGAAAATGCAAGGGTTGTGAAGGGTGAGCCAAAGAGCCTGGGAAGGCATGAGCCCCTGTGGGAAACTTTGCAAAGTGGCTGGTGGCTTGCAAAAAAGCAAGCCAGGCTGCTGGGGGGTGACACACTACTTCCCTTCTGTCAACTAAGGGAGGTGAAATCAGAAGCAGTAAGTAAGTATAGACTCAAAAGTGACTTTACAGAGTGGGCGCTGCCTTTGCAAAATTCAGGTGTGCAGGCCAGCACTTGTGTGTTGCAACCCACCCAGGCAGCCCCCCCTGTTTACCTCTGGAGTCTGCTTATGTATCTATGCAAGAGAGATTGCCAACCCCTCCCCCCAGCACGATGCAGCAAGTGGCAGGAAAAACTAACAGAGAAATTAACCCAAACAATGAATGAAATCCACCTTTGCAACCAAGCAGTGTTAGGGTGGATATGGAGGCAGATGCGGGAAGCCAAGAAACCATGAAGTTTTATTGTTTCCAACACACTAGTTACTTGTGCTGCTTTGCCTTCACCCCACCATGGCCCTGAACTGCTCCTGTCTCCCTGAAATGCAGTGGCACCCTCCTGGCCCTGCTGGCAGTCATACAGCCCTCCTGTGACCCCACTGAGTTAGGAGGAACAGGCTCGGCTATAATTCTCTGCTTGTCTTGCATAGAGGCAAGACAAGTGGACTAACTTTTCATTTTCAGGTGTAGTACCCATTTATTTAAGAGGTACTTCAGGACACACTAAAGGTATCATTGAAACTGTCCTGTGACCTCTGTAATTCAACTTGGGACTCATCCACCATGTCTTTGAAATTCTGCATGGTGTCTCATACTTCCTCAAGGATGGCACCATCCTTACACACCAACTAATGGAATTCATCCCACCAGGCATCTGTGCATTCCATCCTGGCTACTGAGGAGTCCACCAGAACCTCAACTGTGATTTCATGGAACCATCTCTGCTTGCTGTGAAAACTTCTGCAGCACTCAGCTGTAGATTCATAGATTCATAGATGTTAGGGTCGGAAGGGACCTCAATAGATCATTGAGTCTGACCCCCTGCATAGGCAGGAGAGAGTGCTGGGTCTAGATGACCCCAGCTAGATGCATATCCAACCTCCTCTTGAAGACCCCCAGGGTAGGGGAGAGCACCACCTCCCTTGGGAGCCCGTTCCAGACCTTGGCCACTCTAACTGTGAAGAAGTTCTTCCTAATATCTAGTCTAAATCTGCTCTCTGCTAGTTTGTGGCCATTATTTCTTGTAACCCCTGGGGGCGCCTTGGTGAATAAAACCTCACCAATTCCCTTCTGTCCCCCCGTGATGAACTTATAGGCAGCCACAAGGTCGCTTCTCAACCTTCTCTTGTGGAGGCTGAAAAGGTCCAGTTTCTCTAGTCTCTCCTCGTAGGACTTGGTCTGCAAGCACTTAACCATACAAGTGGCCCTTCTCTGGACCCTTTCCAGGTTATCCGCATCCCTCTTGAAGTGCGGCGCCCAGAATTGCCCGCAGTACTCCAACTGCGGTCTGACCAGTGCCTGATAGAGGGGAAGTATCACCTCCTTGGATCTATTCATCCTGCATCTGCTGATGCACGATAAAGTGCCATTGGCTTTTCTGATGACTTCATCACACTGCCAACTCACACTGCCGAGTTCGCTAGGACTCCAAGATCCCTTTCCACTTCCGTTCCACCCAGCAGGTCATTCCCTAGGCAGTAGGTGTGCTGGACATTTTTCTTCCCTAGGTGCAACACTTTGCATTTCTCCTTGTTGAATTGCATTCTGTTGTTTTCTGCCCACTTGTCCAACCTGTCCAGGTCTGCTTGCAGCTGTTCCCTGCCCTCCGGCATGTCCACTTCTCCCC
>NW_005841872.1:11146-28853 GCF_000455745.1 Alligator sinensis
TCCTTTACTTGGGATGCCATCCTCAGCTCCATGGTAGCTTTGGCCCGTCTAACTGCCTCCCTACAAGCGCGAGCAGAGGAGGTATATTCGTCTTTGGTGATCTTCCCTTTTTATGTGCTCCCCTTTTGGGCCTTAGGCTGCCCTGGATTTCTCTGGTCAGCCAAGGAAGCCTCCTGGCCCCTTTCCCTCTTTTTCCTCACATTGGGATCATCTCGCTTTGTGCCCAAAGGATCATTTCCTTAAGACACAGCCACCCTTCTTGGGTTCCCATCACTTCAAAACTCCTACTCTGCAGTGCATCCTTGACTAATCGCCTGAGTTCATTGAAATCAGCTTTCCTAAAGTCTAGCACTTTCACCCTACTAGTTACCTTACCCACTCAATGTCTTATGAAGAATTCTATTATTAGGTGATCACTGTCCCCCAGATGGCTACCAATCTGTAGTAGGTCCCCTACCATGTCATCCCCCATTGCCAATACCAGATCCAGTAAGGCATTCCCCCTAGTGGGACCGTGTAGTGAGAGCGGGGTGCCATTCTGGGCAGCCATGGGTCATGGTGGCTGACAAACAAAAGAAAAAAGCAATGATTGCCTTCCCCCACAAGAGGAGGAAAGTACACACCCCCACCATGCAGTACATATAATTCTGGCAGGCATGGAAACAGACCCCACAACAGTGGGGCACCACTTGTACTGTCCAAAACTTACAAGTACTCCCTTTGGAAACAGGTGCCATTCTGGGCAGCCATGGGTCATGGTGGCTGACAAACAAAAGAAAAAAGCAATGATTGCCTTCCCCCACAAGAGGAGGAAAGTACACACCCCCACCATGCAGTACATATAATTCTGGCAGGCATGGAAACAGACCCCACAACAGTGGGGCACCACTTGTACTGTCCAAAACTTACAAGTACTCCCTTTGGAAACAGGTCCATGACTGCCCATGCTAGCTGCAAAAAAATTAATTAAAGCATATATTTAGTTTGACATCTGTAACATTATGAGATATTGAACCCATCATGCAGCACCACCAAAAGAACATGGCAACCCACCTACAGCAATACATGAATTTTTCCCTGGCCCCCCCAGCCCCCCAAACCCAACCAGCATGAACCCAGGAGTTGCCTGGCAGTGGCAAGAGGCACATTACAAGAGACTTACCAGGTCCAGCACATTCTTGGGTCTTGGTAACACTAGATGATGCATCGACCCCATGGTTTTCTTCCTGACTCTCCACCTCCTCCACTTCATTATCTGTGCTAGTCTGTGGAACGGGGCTAAGTGGCACTAAGTGTATGGTGACCAACAGTTCTTTCTGCCACCCATGGTCATCAGGGAGCAGTCTCGGTACAGCTGAGGCATGTTGCTCATGGTTTCACCATCAGGTGGGGCTGCTGGCACCTCATAGTTTCATAGTATTAAAGCAGCTTTAATTGCCTTCCAGCCAAATATGGCTTTGCAATTCTGTTGAGCTGTTACTCTGAAACAGATCTCTTAAACATCTGAAGGATTGTATTTTTCTTAGTCTTGGTCTTGGTCCTTCTTCTCCTCCTCCTGTGCAACCCTAGTGCTGAAAGTCTCCATACCCGGGTTGTCGCTCACATCCTTGGAGAGAATGATGGATAGCTTGTCATAGAACGGGAAAATTGTGTGACCTGCCCCAGTATAAGAATTCACATCTTTGGCTCTGTAAAATGTTGATCTCAGTGCCTTGATCTTCTACTGAACCTGGGTCCAGTCACAATTGTGCCCTTGCGCCTGCATGCCTTTTGTGACCTCGACGTAAACAGACTTATTCCTCCTACTTGCAGCCTGTCTATGATCCTTTGCTCTGACCAAATGTCAATTAATTCCTCCAGATCTTCCCAGGTCCAGTTGGGTCCACAGGTGTTGGTATCAGCCTCCTGGGCAGTTGGCTCCATACTGCTGGCCTTGGCTTTCTGAGACAAGGCAAAGCAGTTCAAGGTCAACAGCACAAGCAATTTATGAAAGGGGGCTGGCAAATTTTGGTGGGGGGCACCTTTATAGTCAGGCTGTGCTGAGAAAATTCCAATGATTGTGAAGTCATTACCTGTAAGTGTCAAAACACCCAAAGATGATGAAGCACCCAGTTTAACAACAAAAAGACCTGGTGATGGGGTAAATAAGGCCATTGTAATTTGGGATAGCTGCTCAATGGCCTGGAATGTTGCAAAATTGTATACCTATCTTCCTGCTTGTACAAAATAATTTTATTACAGAAGCACAGCCTGTTTTCTCTAAAGTGGCAGAAGTTTTGAGTAGCCTATATTACCAGGAGTGGAGTAGACAAAACATTTTTTGTTTGCAAGCTTGATTACATCAGAACACCATTGGCTCCTAAACTCAGGATGAAAAGATGTGCAAGAGCCCCAATACCTCAGGGTTAATTGTTTAAAAAGCAGCTACACCAAGCTCCAGACCACAAAACACCCTACAGTCCCTGCCCCCTGCTTGGTGCAGATGGGTGAGAAGCCAGTACTGATGGAGAGGGGCACAATGGAGAATGAGGACAAAATACATGATGATGGAGGACAACAGAGTGAAGAGTCCTCCCATATGAAGTATATGGAGGACATGGGTGAGCAGGAGGAGGAGGAGGTGGCAGTACTGCTTCTGCAAATGCTGTTTACCTGGGGATTACTGCTGCAATGCTTGAGAAGGATAGGAACTGTGCTACAGTGGTCACTGGCAAGTTGTGTTCCTGGTTTAACAGCATTAATGACAATAAGAAGATGATACAGGTACCCAGAGGACTTGGAATACACAGGAAAGCAAAGACGTGGAATTTGACCGGGCTCTGTTGAGAAACCTGAGGAGGACTAGAATCCACACGGTGTGGGCCCACGAGAGCAGCTCAAACTGGTGGGAGCAAATTATGTTGATGACTTGGAATGACCAGCAGCGGCTGAAGATGTTCTAAATGAAAAGGGAGACATTCTATCATATTGTCTCGATGCTGGGGCCCCACATCATGAGGCAACACACTAACATGCATCGGGCCATTCCACCAGACAAGAGGATTGCAATGGTCACCAGGAAACTGGCCAGCCCATCCAGCCTCTGCTACACTGTGAACCAGTTCAGCATGGCTGCCTGCACAGCTGGGCTGGCAAATCATGAGGTATGCCAGCTGCTTAAGGAGATCACTGCAAACAAAATTATCCACCTGGAGAATCTGCAGCAAGTCATAGATGGCTTTAATGAGAAGGGGTTACTCTAAATCAACAATATTTTATGGTATCATAGGTATCATAGCAGTTATCATAGCAGGTATAGTAAAGAAAAGAAAAACACATATGTTTGTAACATGGTGGGATGTGTAGGAAAAGGAATGGGAGGGGAGGATTCAAGCAGCTTGTCTTTGGGATTGGGATGGGGTCTTTGGGATTGCGTACTGACGGAGAGAGACTAGACTAACTGAGCATAGGCAGGTGCAAGTGTCAAGAATTTTGGGGTGACCATGACCGTGCCCAGGGGAGACTCATGCCTCCTGCTGTAATACATTAGGAAAGACATTACAGGGGGTAAATTGGTATTCAACTCCCCCTACTGAAATTTGCAGGGTATGACACACGAGGCTTAACTCGCTCAAAAGCACCATTCATGCAAACAGAAATGCCGTGTCATGCAAAAAAACCCACACTGCGCTAAAAAAAACCTGAATTTAAAATTTTCAGGCACTCTACATTAACACCCGTGTTATCTACACACACCCCAAGAATCTGAATAGGAATTCTGTGTATGAAGAGATGACAAGATCATTCCTTGGGCCTTTTTAGATTCACCATTAAGGACAATAGAGGTTCACCATTAAGGACAATAGAGAAATGATTTCCACAGGAGAAATATAAAATTATTCATAAGCATGAATGGGTGATATATCATTTATTAGCCATACCAAAGCTTGCTTAAGGTCTAGCATATAAGTATGTCCATGCTCACTGTAATCATGGTAGGAACTTTAGAGTGGGAGCTAAAATTATAAAGGTATATTGAATGGGCAAAAAAGGAAAAGGCGAGCAAGTAGACCTGAGACACACATGTACTAAGAAGCCATATATGCATGTAACCTGGGTGTACCGGAGTGTGTACTCCCTTCTCCAATAGAAGGGGATGGTCAGTTGGGTGTATGTGCTGGAGATGGAAACTGAAGCTTGCTCGCAGTTTTCCCTTCTCTGGTGTCTCTATAGAGGAAGACGAGGACACAGTAGCTTAACTATATACATGGTTTATTCAGGTGCAGAATAAAAGGGGAAGGGATAGAAGAACTGGATAGATGATAAAGAGAAATATTTACATATAATGTATTCAAGTCAGCAAATAACAGATCAGGTAAGTATAGCAGTCCCCAAGACCCATGAGAGAAACCTCACCCACAGATCCTCAGAGAGTAAGTATGTCCCAACAATTGATGGGTAAGGACCCCAAAAAATAAAGCACAACAAAGAGTCAATAAACACTCCAAAGTATGAGACACCGCAAGCAATTAATAAACTCAAAACATGAGATGCAACAAGCGATTAATAAACACTTCAAAATATATGGCAATCCCAAATGCCCCCTTCTCTACATGAGTCTCTCTTTCTTTAGCAAAAAATCCCTCTGATGAGGCTATCCAATGTGTCCCTCCCCAGTGGGAAACCCCTATCCCAAGAACTCTCACTTCCCAGCAAGTGTTCCTGGTGTTTTGTCCCCAACTAGGTAAATGGCTCCTGCAGCAAGTGTCCTGTCTGAGTCCCCTTGTGGGGTACATGATTCGTTTACACACCCGGATGGCTTGACCTTCTCAGTGGAGCCTTCTCCCCGCTGCATAGCCTACGCTGCAAATGGCCCCTCGTGCCTGGCAGTGGGGAATGGGGCCCAAATCATCCCCTACCCCCTCCAAGGGCCCTTGGCCTGTCAATGATTCACAGTGCAGTGGCGTCTGCACTGGTGCCAGCCTCATGCCGGGGTTGCAGACCCAAGCCACCTTGAGTAGCTCCCAAGGTCCTGGTCCCTCTCAGACCCTCTGTGCAGCAACATCTGCACTGTCCAGCCTTGTGCCAGGGTTGGAGACCCAAGCTGCCTTGAACAGTTCCCAAGGTCCCAGTTCCTCTCCAACCCTCTGTGCAGCAATGCCTGCACCATCAGGCCTCATGCTGGAGACCTGAGCCACCTCGAGCAGCTTCCAAGTTCTGGTCCCTCTCAGACCCTCCGTGCAGCGACGCCTGCACTGGCCCACCATGCTCTGTCACAGCGAGGGGTTGAGGATGTGGCCACCTGCCACTTCCATATCATGGTGGAGTCTTCAGGCTCTTCAGGGCAACTGGAAGCACCCCCTGGGTAGCTCTTGCCCAGCTCTTCCTCAGCCCTGGCTTCTTGTTTCTTCTCTGTTCCTTGTTGTCTCCTCCACATGCTGTGCACACAGCTCCTTATATGCCCCAAGATTGAAGACTGGCCAATGTGGGGGGAGGAGGAGCGCAGTCTTCAATTAAGTTAGCTCCTCACCTCGCCCCAATGTAGGGGCACGGCGAACTCCTCCTGAGGTCCCTCCCCTGCTGATCCTGGGTTGGTGGGTTTGCCCCACCAATCGCTTGGCAATTCTCTAAACCTGAGGAACCAGGCAAAGATAGGCAAGCCCGCCACATGCAAAGCCAGGCAAATATTTTTGTGCATGCATGCCCATCTGTGTGTGTGTAAAATTTAAGTTAAAAGTTATGGGTCTAATGTCACTTTAAAATGTAAAGTATTTTCCCTGGTGCATGTATTTCAGATATTACACATGCTGTACTTTTATCTTTCAATGGTGTCCACTGAACACTGTCCAAAATTATAAAGGAAGCAACACAAAAGTAGTTTTCTTTCTTTCTGAGACCAGGAGGTAAATAATACAGAAAATGAACTCCTGCTCCAATACTTCAGTCCTGGCCAATGCTGATTGAATCCTGAAAAATCTTTGCCTAAGGAAGGTTATATTTAGCACCTTCAGTTTTCAGAGGAAACAGGGGCCATGTCCAGACAAGCACAGCCATTTGTTTCCCTGGGGACAAGAAGCAGTGGGACACCTTGTAGTGCTGCTACTTGTCCCCAGGGAGCACCCATGCTATGCATGCTCTGGTGCATGGCAGGTTACCCCGGATGGGGTAGGGGAGGCTGGGGCCAGCACTGTGCTGGCCCCAGCAGCCTTACCTGGGTTCCTGGGGGGCATGGGAAGCTGCAGTCACAGTTCCCCTGCAGCTGGGAGCCTAGCCAATAGCTGGAGCATGGCTCCAGCAGGCCAGGCTCTGGTTTTGGGAGGCGCACACTGCTGCCATGTGTACCACCCCACTTTTTTAAGGTGTGAGCATCTCTTAGAGTCAAACTTACCCTCCCCCCCAACACACACTGCAAGGTGGCAGTGGGGGGAATGCCGGGAATGCCTGCATGTCCAGTGTGTGGCACTGCAGATAGGTCTGCGGCACCATATACCACAAGTATGCACTGGTCTGGACATGGCCACAAAGTGCTTTCTAGTTACTTCTATGCAGAGTTATTTACTGTAATATTGAGTTCAGAAAATCCAACCAAACTGAAGATTTATGCCAGAGAAGTAACAAATACATTCCATTTCAAGAGAGTAAGGAGTTGTATTTTTATCCTTTTCTCTGCCTTATTTGCCTATCTTCCAGACAGCCAGGTAGTTAACTGGAACTTTGGGAGGGAGAGCCCTTCTTCTTCACACACACATTTAACACTCTCCTGAAGTTCTTTCCCACCTACAGCAGTATTATTTTTAAAGAACTAACCTACCATCCCATTTTATTTAAGATTTACTATTTTAGTTTTAGGCAGGGAAATGGTGGGAGAAGGTATGTTTTTAAAACTGGATATAAGATCCAAAACATTTCCTGGCATAAACGCAAAGTCCAACTGAATTGGCTAGGAGAGCCAGAAGCTGTAAAAAAAAAATATTTAACATGGGTGTGGAAATGCATTTAGGGTGGGTGGCAGCGGCAGTGGGAGAGGAGCTACAGGGGGGGGCTGCAACCACCCTAAAATTCACCAATTACCAATAAAAAGCCACCTTAAAAAGTCAATTACCAACACTGTCAACTTTCTTTATATTGGTGCTGATCTGATTTCGGGACGATGTATCATTGCCCCTCTAGTTGGTATACATACTCACATACAGCTATGTATGTGTACCCACTGTGGCTGTGTAAGTCATGAAATTGTAGTCAGCCTGAAATCCATGACTAATGGTGAGGGAGGGAGGGCCTTCCTTTCTTTTAGACCTGATAGTAGTGTGTTTAGAACAATGGCCCAGGAAACAGGATGCCCAGGTTTTAGGCTCCCCTCATTCAAAAGAGGTTTGAACTTGCATCTCTGACTTCTCAGCAGAGTACTCCAATCAGCATACCAAAAATTAGTCATCATTATCTAGTCCACTGTCCACTACAAGGTACAGCAGCTCATCTTAAAAAAATGCTGGAGAGGGACTTGGCTCGCGTCATGGTGATTTGAGCACAAGCCTACAAAGTCAATGATGCAGTTTCAGAATCCCTTCTGGGCAAAGGTGACCTAGGGCCCAGATCTCTCACTTCTTGGGCAAGTCCCCTAACCATTCAGTTGCTGAGATTAAAACATGGGAAATATTCCCTTCATCCTCCTTTTTTCTTGGACTTGCATTTAGCTACATGCATACCTGCCCAGCCAGCACATAATCTACTATGAGTGGTCAGTCATGGGCCTCTTACATTCCTTTTTACCCAGCATCCAGTTGCAATGGGAGGGATGGAGGAATAACAGGAGACCTAGGCACTGCCCTCAGTAGAACAGGACTGCTCTTCTGGCATGAGAAGAATGGGTTTTGGCTAAGCAGTTGTGTGGCTCAGACATCTAGTATGTGGAATAGGATCTGGGCCACTATGTCTGGCATTCCTTGAATGGAGAAAGGTAGTTAGTCATGTTAGTCTGAAGTCAGGAAAAAGGCATGATAGATATATACACCTTATAGACTAGTTAAATAAGATATATGAAAGCATAAGCTTTCGTGAACTTGAGTTCACTTCATCAGATGCTGTGAAAGAACAGCATTCACTGAATAAACAATAGTTGTTATGTCCTGCAGTCTTTAAAGTTTTAATTAAAAAAATCCAAAACAATGATTCTAATGTTCTCAAAGCTAAAACCATTCAGTCCAGAAGGGTTACTGTTCAAACAACCATAATCCAAAAAACAAACAAGACAAATCAAACAGAATATGCTTCACAGAGAGACATTTAAACTCCATCCACAAATGCTACATTTC
The DNA here is from genome assembly GCF_000455745.1 of Alligator sinensis. Taxonomy (NCBI): domain Eukaryota; kingdom Metazoa; phylum Chordata; order Crocodylia; family Alligatoridae; genus Alligator; species Alligator sinensis. Next base: position 19,438 of record NW_005841872.1, read on the forward strand.
TAAAGCAACTTGATTTCAGCCATCATTTGCATCTTCACCCCTTCGTTACAGTATCTGTCATGATATTACCTAGTCCTTCTACCAGAAGTTATTCTGATAGTGCAACATCTTCACAGCAGTTTTGCTCTTCTTATTATAGTGCATATATTGGTATAACTACACTGATTTCAGTGACATTTCTCTCAATTTATCACAGAGCACATAAGAGGAAACTACATTTGCAAACGTTGGAATAAGTTGTCTTTAATTTAGTTCATTAGCTCCTTTCATATTCAAGATTTGTTTCTGCCTTGGTTTAAAGAAAATTATCTCCCCCTTCCCCCATATCAGTGAGAACCTGATTTTCAAAATCACCAAACACTATCACCTTGAAGTGAACGGGAACTATAGATTCTCAGTACCTGGAAATAATGTTCATATCCAATTTGTACCAACATGAAAAAGCAAAATATACTTTGCATTTAATGTTCCATCCTCTATAACCAATTATTTCCCCTTCCCAAATTCCTCCTGTGTTTTCACAGCCACTGAACTGTAAAATCATTGAAGAAATCAGCATGATTATATTGGATGGCACTTTTTTTTACATTTAAATATCTTGGAAAATAAAAAATGGTGCTTATCCTTAAAAAAATGAAGTTTATTTTGAATGGATTGAGAACATGGTCCAGCAGAAATATTATTCTTTATGAGACTGATCCAAAATTCATTAAAATTTCTGGAAAAACTCCTACTGATTTTCAGTGGTCTTTGGATTAGGCTATATGGAATGAGATTTGGATACTTATTTAGACCGTTGCAGTTAACACAGAAAAAAAATAACCTTTGATTACTTTTATTCTTAGCAAAATATGAGGGAAGGATCTCATTGAAAGTTCATGTACCAGTTCTGTAAAAGACTCCAAGCATCAGCAAACCAAAAAATGAAATATTAAATTTCTGTAATATTCCAAAAAATGAGTTTTCACTGCTCAGCTTATATTTTTCTTTAATGACTTCATGTAATGGCAGACAGAGCACTAAATAAAAAAGCACTAAACAAAGAGCATAGCTTTGGATGAAGAGTTTAGGGCTGAGATGAGGCACAAGCAGGATTGTGTCTTCAATTTGCTGGGAAAAAAGAGAGGTTAGGACCGAGGAACTGTGAGAATGAACAAATCAAGCTGATGAAAGCAGTCCTTATTTTACTCACCATAGAATCAATTAAACCTGTAACCACAATGTAGTACTGATGTCAAGAGCTCAGTAGAATTTGAAAAAGGATGAAACCTTTGCCAGTCCTTCCTTTCTCTGCCCCTTGCCTCTAGTGAGTTTCATGAGAGTAGATCGTTGTACACCACTGGCTATAGAGTCTATAAATTCTACAGTATACTCCTCTAAGGCACCAGAGGGTCCCACTCCATGGAGCAACTTGCAAGGGTCAAAGTTAATATGAAAGTCACACTTTCTTCCCTCTCATCCAAAGCAATAACCTGTCACCACAACTTATTACTAGTGACAATAATTAAGATAGAAAACAAAGATGTCCACTTACATTTACTACACTTAATCATGAAAATTTATATCCTTAATATTTAACTGTGTGATTGGGGGCGGACAGGGGCGCGGTTTGAGAGAATGATTATTCCTTTGAAATAGCTCATACAAACTATTGGTGGAGACACTGAGATTTTCAGTTAGGCTAAGATATAGATAAGCTAAGGCTCTGAAAAGAGCTTAGGAAGATCAGACCTTACTGATCACTGAATGACCTGATAAAAATGTAACAAAATAAAGTCACACGAATGAGCAAAAAGATGATCCAAAGAAGGAAGTAGCAAAAGAAGTAGCTGGATGATTTGAGAAGTAATGTAAAAAAAGACTATTAATAAGAAAGAGATAAATAGAACTGAAAATGCATGTGTGTTAACTTGGCAAAAGAGACAAGCATAAATGGACATTTCAATAGAAAGATAGATAAACATTGCACAAGACTGAGGCACTTTGGGTATAAACACAGGTGCTGTGAGACTTGTTTTTCATAGTGACCCATGGGAGCATAATTCACACATGGTGTTGCTACCATTGTTTGGGGGAGTTTTACTGGGTTGGGCTGACTACTAGACAGCTAGGGCACATCCCCACAAATAGGAAAGTGTGTCACTCAGGGACAAATAGCAGTGGCACATACTTGTGCTGCTGCTAGTTGTCCCCATGAAATGCCTTTGCATGTGTACTCTGGCACACAGTAAGTTGGGGTGGGGTAGGGAAGGCTAAGGCCAGCCCCTGGGCTGAACCCAGCAGCCTTATCTGGAGGGCCTCCTGAGGCTCCACTAGAAACAAACCAGGCACACAGAGCCTGGCTTGCAGCTGGAGCATGGCTGTGGTGGGCCAGGCTCCAGTTTTGGGTGGTGCACACTGCCGCCACATGTGCCATTCCAATTTTTTCTGGCATGGGTTTTTTTGACACTAGGATCTCCTGGTGTCAAAAAAATCCACTGCACTGAAAATTAGCAGTGTGGTGAATGCCTGTATGTGCAACACATGAGGTTTGCAGTGCCACAGAAAGGTCTGTGGTGCCGCAAACTGCATGTGTACTCTCATCTGCATTTGCCCCTAGTGTATTAAGTGACATAAACCTCCTTGAGCTTTTCACCACCAAAAAATAATTTGAGTTGTTCTGTCTGCATCACACCTAGACTCCAGAAGGCCACTTGCTAGTAGAAGGCTCCTCAAGTGCACAGACTCCAGCATCCTGAAGATTGCGAAAGACAGCAAACAGAAGGCCACCCAGGCTAGGGACAGAAATTACACATAAACTGGTATAAGATCAGAAACCGGCTCAAATCTGTAACACAGCAAAAGTTCAGTGCACATAAACCACATTAAAATGGCTGAAACCAGTTTAAGATATACTTGGATGGATGTAGTATCAGACTTAACTGATTTTAGGTTAAACCATTTTATTGAACTTCTGTCCCAGATCCCCTCCAGAGTCAAGTTAACTCACAGTCCCCCGGTATCCCAGGATGCTTTGCACCTCCCCTGCTAATCCCTCCCTCACAGAGTGGGCAGGCTAGCCTTGCCCCAAGCTCTCTGCTCCTGCTGAGCAGGGAGGCCTGCTCTAGCACCCCCTGCCTCCTGGCCTGGGCCACTGCAGGCATGTGGCTGTGTTTCCAGAGTCAAAAGTGAAGTTTTGTTAATTTGCTTATCAGTTCAATATATGCAGCTTAGACTAACCTGAAAAGATTGAATCGATTCAACCTCAGGCTTTTTGACTGTGTGTACTTAGCTTCAAAGACCCTATGCCTCAGAACAACAGAGATGTGTGGACCCAATACATTATAGTAAATCTTATTTTAATTATAATGATGCAGAAGCAAATTAAAATGCTCACCACAATATAATATTATGTCTAAAGCAGTATTTGCATAATTAAAAATAACCAAAAAAACTCAACAGTGATGTGTAGAGTATATTCTGGCCCTAGTTAAACACTGCAAGCTATTGACTGATTGCCACAAAACACTGTAAAACATTTCTTCAATGCTAATTTTTTCATTTCTATCTGAATTTTTAGCTGGCTTTCTGGCTGTGTGTTTGAAAACTCAGCCATGTATTTCATTCAAAACATGTTTACATACTTTCAAAATCATTACACAACATTGTGTTCCTGAATTGCTTTGTATTGTGTCCTGTCTCCTATGATATCCTCCTCCACTTAACAGAACAGATGCAGCTCAAGACAACCATTTGGCAAAAAGCAGAGCAAGGTTGTCTATTTGGTTTGCATTTGCTCTTTATTTTTTAATTTTTAGACTCTCCCAATGGAAACTTGCATTTCCTCATTGTCATGTTTTTGCTCTCTTAATCTTTGCATGGCTGACTCACAATTTTGAAGCTTGTCACAGGATATATAAAAATTTGCCACCCTATGTGCTAAGTGTTACCATTTCAAAAAAATTACCTTCTTTCTATAAAGACAAAAGATTCCTATATAAAATGTTTCCCTTTGGAAACATTCCTCTACAACAAAGACCCCAAGAATCTTTTAGCTGAGGATTCAGGACAAGTTAAGCAACTGAACTGCCAACTTGCTCATCAGCATGAATTGTTTTCAATTTCTACCAAATTGTGTATGACTGAGAAAGATCTCCCCATAAAATATAGTTTAGCCTCTGAAGGATCTAAATCTATGTAACTCCCAAGGCACATGTAGAATTTCACCAGAAACACCTCACACATTGCAACATTAGGGGCCTGCATTTCCCAGATGATTCTGAGTGCTAGAGGAGGGGGGAGGGGACCATGGGGGGACCCCCACCAGTCCCCATCCCAGTCCCCATTCCCTGCCTGCTCCCCCAGCCCCCTTGAGCATCCCCTGACTGACCCCCTGCCTGCCAGCCCCCTACCCACTCATGGCTGTCCCTTTAAAAAAAAAAAAAAGTCCTGCACTCACCGGCTGCTGCACTGGCTATCAGGGCCTCTGGGGGCTCATGGCAGAGCTCCCCCATGCAGTGCAAGGCAGTGGGGGGTGGGGGGTGTCACCCCCTCCCCACCTGGCAGGAGCCGGTGAGTTTGGGATTTTTTTTTTTAAAGAAGAAAGGTTTTTAAATAATTTTAGCCTCTTATGAAGAATGCAAAAATTAAACTTCATTGTTCATATTAGCACCCCTACAATATACATTATGGGGGCTGGAACAGGAGCAAATTTGTAACCTGCTATTATCAGTAAATATGTAACCTACTATTACGAACAGGTGACACACTGCCTGGTCAAAGGAGATGAGGTTGATGTAATTTATCTGTATTTCAAGAAGGCCTTTGACTTGATCTCCCATGATGTCCTCATGACTAAGCTGTGGAACTGTGGCCTCAACCATCTCATGTTCCAATGGCTGGGGAACCGGCTCCAGGGTCGGACCAAAAGTTTGATGGGAACGAATCAACATGGCACAAGTTTACCAGTGGAGTTCCCCAGGGCTCAGTGCTCGGGCTGGTACTCTTCAAAATCTTCATTAATGATCTGGATTTCGGCATCAGATGTGGACTGGAAAAGTTTGAGGATGACACTAAACTATGGGGGAAGGCAGTCACACTGGAGGACAGCCTGGGGATACAAACTGACCTGGACAAACTTGCAAAGTGGGTGGACCAAAATCTGATGGCATTCAATGTAGTGAAATACAAGTTACTATACCTTGGGAGAAAAAAACAACATCATACTTATAGGCTTGGCGGTTGCTTACTTATACGCTTGCTAGCACCATGACCGAAAGAGACTTGGAGGTCTTGATTGACCACAAAATGAACATAAGCCACCAATGCGATGCCATGGCCAACAAAGCAAACCAAATTCTGTCATGCATCCACTGATGCAACTCAAGCAAAACCAGGGACACCATCCTCCCACTTTACTTGGCCTTAGTGAGGCCACAGCGGGAGTACTGCATCCAGTTTTGGGCCCCCCACTTCAGGAGGCATGTGGATATGCTTGATAGAGTCCAGAGGAAAGCCACCCATTTGAACAAAGGCCAAGAGAGCAAGACTTATAATGAGAGGGCATGAGGGACATGGAACTCTTCAGCCTGGCAAAGAGAAGGCTCAGGAGGGCACTTGGTGGCTGCCTATAAGTATATAAGGGAGATGCATCAGGATCTGCAGGAACACTTGTTCACCAGTGCCCCACAAGGGGTAACTAGGTCTAACAGCCACAAACTTCTAGAAGGATGATTCAGACTCAATATAAGGAAAAACTTCTTTACAGTCTGAGTGTCCAAGGTCTGGAACAGACTCCCCCCAGAGGTGGTGCAAGCACCTACTCTGGACTCATTCAAAAGGTGTTTGGATGTTTATCTTGCTGGGATCATTTGATCCCTGCAGACTTCGTGCCTCTGGAAGGGGGGCTGGACTCGATCTCATGAGGTCTCTTCCAGCCCCTAATGTCTATGAGATCTATGAAATCAGTGGAATATTGGAAAATATACCTTTAAATGCCTTAATTTCAGAGGCAGGAAATCAGGAAATTCATCCTCTACCCAGGAGAGGAAGCTGGAATTGAATACCGAATAAACAAGACATCTTTGAAGCCCTCTAGGCCCACAGTAATCCCAGAATGCCAGAGTTCGGAGAAAATCTGAAAATACTTATGAAAGAAGGAAAAATAGAAAAAGTGACAAAAACTAGATCTTGCTAAGCATTGAGTCAGATCAGGAGAGTACTAAACCACTAAATCAGTGTAGGCCCTAAGAGTGATTATGAGAAAACTGCTGCAGAAAAAGAAGAGAAGCCAGTGAAAGACCTCATGGGAGAGGGTTATGTTGTCAGAGTGATTTGCTGAAGGCATATTCCAAGGATATTGAACATGTTTGAAAGGTAAAATTAGAAATTTCTTTCAATGACAAAATAGGGTACATGTTATACTTTCTCCAGAAATGTATGGAAGGTACTTTGAACATTAATATCGTTTACTAGTAACGCTAGTTCTGTCCAAAAGAAAAAACACAATAGACAGCGAAGATGTCCCAGGAATCTCTTCAGGAGGCTAGTTGTGTAGTAACATCTGGAATGATCAGACCCCACCTGAACATTTTCTGACTCTCTTAAATAGCCTGAATTTGTTGGCATGTAGCATATACTCTGAAAGTCAACTCGGGCAGGGCTTCTGAGGAGGGCTGATGGTAAGAACTTTATTTGGAGGTAAGTGAGGTTTCCTGCTCTCTATCAGTGGTGCATTAACATTTTGAAAGCATTTGGTCGTTCGGTAATATCATAATTAACTTTCAGCTTAACTGGTGTTAAGATTCTAAGAGTCCTATATATAGATGTACAAATGTTTACTGTGACAACAGTTTGGAAGAATTGCCAGAGTAGATCAACCTGGACACTAGAAAATGGACTGCAAGCTAATATGTACATATATACTATACTTGCTTGAGATAAAAAGCTGGAAATTAAATATACACGTAATATACTATTGCATAAACCACTTGGATGAGGCTAATTTTATAAGTCCTTGGCCAATGTTTACTTAACCACTGTAAACACACCGCAAATAAATTAAAGAATTCTTTGTTTCCTTTCTAGCTCTGTTTTGCAGAGCTGGTTTATTGTTGTTGGGTGGCAGGTCATTAGGAATTCCTAGACTGGCTCATTTATTTTATTTGGCTACTGGGCCTTGTTGCCTTTTAGGAAATGTCCTCATTTTAGTTGTAGTTTTTCAGCAGCTTTCAGAGGCCTTTGAGTCCATGCAATTTAATGTTTAAAACTTGTCTTATTAACAGCAGGGATCCTGGTTTTCTCTGATAAAAAAAAAATCCCCAATTTTCAGATTAAATAAAGTAACCCAAAATCCACATTTTTCCATGATTAAAGTAAAGCACCAGTGTATCTCATAGATATCATAGATTTCATAGACATTAGGGCTGGAATGGACCTCGGAAGATCATCGAGTCCAGTCCCCCACCCGAAGGGCAGGAAGTCAGCTGGGGTCATAGGATCCCAGCAAGATAAGCATCCAATTTCATCTTGAAGGTGTTCAATGAAGGCGCTTGAACCACCTCTGGTGGCAGGCTGTTCCAGACCTTGGGGGCTCGGACAGTAAAGAAATTCTTCCTTATGTCCAGCCTGAAACGGTCTGGAAGTAGTTTATAACCATTCAACCTCATCATCCCTTGGGGCGCTCTGGTGAACAAACATTCCCCCAGATACTGGTGGTCACCCCTGACAAACTTATAGTCAGCCATCAGATCACCCCTGAGCCTGCGTCTTTCCAGGCTAAAGAGTCCCATGGCTCTCAGCCTATCATCGTAAGGTCTGTTTTCCTGACCTCTGATCATGCGCGTGGCTCTTCTCTGGACTCTCTCAAGCTTCTCCGCATCCTTTTTGAATTGTGGAGCCCAAAACTGGACACAGTACTCCAGCTGCGGCCTCACCAAGGCCGAGTACAAGGGGAGAAGGAGGTCCTGGGATTTGTTTGAGAAGCATCTATGGATGCAAGCCAGCATTTTGGTCGCCTTACTAGCTGCAGCATCACATTGAAGGCTCATGTCAATGATGACCCCCAAGTCTCTTCCTTCCGTAGTGCTAGCCAGTGTTGCACTGCCGAGCCTATAAGGATGCTGCAGATTTTTCCTCCCAAGGTGGAGAACCTTGCATTTTTCAGTGTTAAACACCATCAGGTTCTCATCCACCCATTTGCTGAGCCTGTCCAGGTCAGCCTGGATTGCTCTCCTGTTTTCAGGTCTGGATGCTTTGCCCCAGTTTGGTGTCATCGGTGAACTTGGCCTATCCACTTCTGACTCCAATGTCCACATCATTAATGAAGATGTTGAACAATATGGGTCCAAGGACAGAGCCTTGAGGGACCCCACTGGTCACAGGGCACCGTGACGATTGACTTCCATCAATTACCACCCTCTGGGTCTGACCACAGAGCCAATTCCCCAGCCAGCAGATCGTGGTGGAACCAAGGCCACAATTGGTCAGATTTGCCAATCATGGGATACCAGATCAAAGGCTTTTTTGAAGTCAAGATATATGACATCAATCTCTTCTCCCTTGTCCAGGTGATAGGTCACCTGGTCGTAGAAGGAAATGAGATTGGTCAAGCAAGACCTACCCGCAACAAACCCGTGCTGGCTATCCCTTAAGATGTTGACGTCGGCCAGTCCATTAAGGATGGCCTCTTTAATAAACTTTTCTAAGATCTTCCCCGGGATAGAAGTCAGGCTGATGGGCCTATAGTTAGCCGGATCCACTTTCCTCCCTTTCTTGAAGATAGGCACCACATTGGCCTTCTTCCAGTCTTCAGGCACTACACCAGAGCACCAAGAGTTTTCAAAGATCCGTGCTAGAGGCTGGGCTATGATGCTCACCAGCTCCTTGAGTACCCTGGGGTGAAGATTGTCAGGGCCAGCTGACTTGAAGGTATCCAGCTTCTCAAGATGTTCCTTCAGAAAGTCAGCATTAATGGAGGGCAGGGGATCACCCTCACCCGGACTTCCCGGCCCTGTAGCGGGCATGGGCGTCCCATGGGACTGATGAAAGACTGACGCAAAGTACCCCTTTAATAGGTTGGCTTTTTCCTGGGCGTCAGTTGTCAGTTGCCCAAACTCTGGGGGGAGTTTGTTCCAGACCCTGGACACTCACACTGTAAAGAACTTTTTTCTTATGTCTAATCTAAATCGGCCTTCCTGGAATTTATGGCTGTTAGGCTTTGTTATCCCTTGGGGAGCTCTGGTGAATAGCTGTTCTCCCAGGTCCTGATGTACCCCTCTTATATAATTGTAGGTTTCCACCAAGTCCCCTCTGAGCCTTCTTTTCTCCAGACTGAAGAGTCCCAAATCCCTCAGCCTCTCCTCATATGGCCTTCCCTCCAGGCCTTGGATCATATGAGTGGCTCTCCTCTGGACTCTCTCAAGCTTCTCCACAGCCTT
>NW_005841872.1:30510-53567 GCF_000455745.1 Alligator sinensis
TGTACCATGGTTAGGGCAGGGGCGGGCTCCCTTAAGTGCCTTGGCCTGCTGGGTTTGCAAGGGTTGCTCAGCTGGCCAGTAGTAGTGGTAGTCTCCCTGTCCCCCAGTGGGCTTAGTTTAAAGCCCAGTGGAGCAGGTCAGCCAGTCTGAATGAGAAAAGCCTCCTCCCCAGTGGAGAGAGGTGGAGGCCATCTCTTCCCAGCAGCTCGCTGCCTCTCTCACCAAAGAGCGGGCTGTGGTCATGGAAACCAAAGCCTTCCCGATGACACCAGTGCCGCAGTCTTTGGTTAACTACCTGGATCCTCCTCTCCCTCCTCAGCCCATACCCCAAGACTGGGAGGATTGAAGAGAATACCACCTGTGCCCCCAGACCTTTTAGCCCCACTCCCAAATCCCTGTAGTGCCTCATGACCTGGCTGGGAGCGCTCCGAGCTGTGTCATTGGTGCCCACATGAATAAGGAGCATGGGATAGTGGACTATGGGCTGGAGGAGCTTAGGGATCTTCTCTGCAATGTCTCGGATGGAGGCCCCTGGAAAGCAGCAGACTTCCCTGGCTAAGGGTCGGGGCAGCAGATTGCCCCCTCAGTCCCCCTCAGGATGGAGTCTCCCACAACAAACACTTTACATAAGCTCCTGCGGGGCAGGGGCCTTGGTACAGCGGGCCATAGGGCCCTTGACCACCTTAGTCCATCCCCTTGACTGGACAGAATGGGAGGTCCCTGAGTCTTCCCTTGTCCTTATCTATCTATCTAGATATAGATATATATATTCCATGAATATATAGAGAGATATATATTCCAATATATATATTTCCATGATCAAAATGAAACCCCACTATATATATATATATATATATATTGGTTTTTCATTTTACTCATGAAAAAATTTGGATTTTGGATTACTTTTTTTAACCTGAAAATTGGCAATTTTTTTTTATCAGAGAAAACCAGGATCCCTGCTTATGACCCAACTCCCATTCTTGTTTTCTTTTTATTTGTTCCATAAAATAAGTTGGTGTGTCCCCAGTGGCCTCCCTCCCTTATAGTTTTCCATGATGGGCCTAAGCCCATCACCCAGTGGCACATCTGATAGGCCTGTCTCCAACAGTGGCAGAAATAGATGCTAATGGAAGAGTACTGAGTTGGATAGAACTAGTGTGATTTATCCTCTATTCATTACCCTCCTTGGAATCCACCATTATTGATTTAAACATCTCCAATTGTTCTGTTCAACAACTATTAGTAGATCTATCATCCATGAATTTGTTTAATCTGTTTTTGAACCTGGCTATGCTGTCCTGTGGCAATGAATTCCATAAGTTTCATAGTTTCATAGTTGTTAGGGGCTGCAAGGGAACTTACAGATCATTGGGCTCCGCCCCCCTGCACTTGGGCAGGAAAGGTTGCTGAGATCAGATGACCCCAGCAAGTTGGGGACTCACTGGCGACAGAACTTCTCTCTGGGGTGGTCTGTCAGAGCCACCATCTTACCACAGTGCAGAGACTTCATCCAGCTCACTGTGCTGTTTGTCCTGGCTCTTGAGCATCTCTCTGGACTTGCTTATCTCCTTTGTTTGAATCCTTCTACAAAAGATTCACAGCTTGCAAATCTAGTTAACTAAGCATTGCATAAAAAAGGACTTTCTCTTTTTAGTTTTAAACCTGTCTCTAAAACTTGCAGTGGGTGACTCCTATTTCTAGTATCCTGGGACTTGGTGAATAAGTCTAATTTTAAAAAGAGGCAAAGCGCACTTTGATGACATCTTTAAGCATTGTAAAAGAGCACAAATGTACTATGGAATACATATTTTTAAAAAAACCCTCATATGAAAACACAGTAGTAGCTACAGTTTGACAGGGCAGATATGCAGCTCCATATTCATTTATGCTGAACAAACACAAGTCATGAAATTCTCTCTGATCCAAAAAACCCCATGACTCACTATTGTGAGAAGGAGGGAGTGGATCACCTCAAGTTTCAACTCCAATAGCTGCATGTTTAGGGCACTCATCTGGGAAGCAGGTAGATGTGGGTTCCAGGATCCTTTCACACAGAGGTGTGTGAAAGTCAGGTTTTCACGCCCCCATTAAAATCAGTTGTCTACTGAAATAGTTTTATGGAAATTACATGCCATTAATTGTCTTCTAAATGCCACTATGACTAATTGCAAGGACATAGCTTTTCTATGAAGCAGTTACATCATGACTAGAGCTGGCCAAGAAGCAGAATTCCCATTCCATTCATTCCATTCTAGTCACTGGAAAGATTTTTGGAATATTTTTTTTATCCTGAATGATTCTCATTAACATCACTCTTCCTATTCTATTCAGCAGCTGCAAGTTTAAACAACCTTGGTGCAGTTTGTACAAAGATATGGAACAATTCCTTTTCTTAATTTCACTAGTGTAAACTTGGCAACATACCCTTAATATAGTGATTCTATATTTACCTCAGAATTAAGAACAAGATTGGAATAAAGGCAACTGTTTTCCACCTAGACACTTCGCCTGAAGGGAAAAACCATTTGACAAAAAAAAATCATAAAACTATAGGGTTGGGGTTTTTTTTGCTTTTTGAATCATTTAACCTCATCATCCATATTGAAACCAGTTTTCTTTTTTTAACCTTTGATGAATGTATCACTAATAGAACAGGACAAAACAACAGTTTTGAAAACTAAAGTTTTATTTGTGCATAGAACAAGTGTAGCAGACATTTCTCTGCTTGGATGACTAAGAAATGATCGGGAGGAATCACTAGCATGAATTAAAAGGTCACTGAATGTCCTGGTGTTCTTTACAAAGACTGGCACCAAAGGTACCATCTAGTGCTTACTGTACTGTTGACTATAGTTGTGTTTTTTAAATTAGATTTGGGGAAAAAAACAAAAAGCTTTCAATAGTCATGTTATAGTTACATTTGCTCCTTGGTTGAGATTGATATACCTGATAAGGGATAAGCAAAGCAGCTTCTTGATTCCATCACATAAATGATAAATCAAAATGAGGCAGTGCTGAGCATGCCATTTTAATAATTTTTGGAAATGCTATTTATATTAAGAAATATTTTACTCATTGTAAAATGCTCAAATGTCATTAGTGTGGAAATGTTTGCCTGAGTATGTCACAAAGAAAAAAGCATGGAGTCTAAGAACTTGAGGCTGCTTTTGTGGGAGAGACTTTAACTAGAACTGATGCAAAACTTGACAGTTGAACATTGATATGAACTGAGCCTATAACTTAAAATCACACTGCTCTGAACAGGACTATCAGGGTTGTACAAGGGCTAATGATATTGGTACCAGTTGTCCATGCAAATAAATAGACTCTGTTCCTGAATAAATGAGTCATTACATATGATCTGAATGTAAAATCAGTTGATGACAAATGGGACTGGTAAAAATGCATAAATAATGGGAAAAAAATCTGTTTGAAGGACACAAATGGAAAAAGTGCTAACAAATGACCAGGGAAAAGAAAAGTCATTAATATTATTATGTACAATTTAAACATGAAATGTTATTGGAAGTTGTATGTATAATGTGATTAGAAATTTGAAGTAATCCACTAACAATTCCTTTCAAACAACAAAAAACTCCTTTTTCAATGACTTTTTAAAGATGGAAAATAAGAATTTTAGAATTAATCCCCAATCCTCAGGATTATTGCACAGGAGCAGAGGACTGGTGTCAGATTATTAGCATCCTATCTTACTTTAAAAGTTCCATAAGTGTGCCTGGCACTTTATAAATATGAACAATAAATGTAGACATTTATAGACCTCATTCAAGTCTTACTTGAATATGCTGGCCCCTGTAAGGCAATCAAGCATAGTTTAACTTTAAGGATGCTATTAATTGCAATGACTTCACATGTGTTCCCATGGACTATAGACATGCCAAGGACTGACTGGGTTTGAAGACTAAATTGTCTTTCATTCTTACAGGCTAAGGTTGATGTACATTAGCCTGTAAGAATGTGGGACAGACTAGAAAGTCATGCACTGCATGTGCTTGAAGATAAGCAGAAAACTGGAGACCCTCCTTGGGGGCTAAATCTACTTTTTTTTAAAAGGCAAAGGCCATCTGTTAGCTTCTGTAGCACTTTTTAGGGGTGTTGAGAGGCAGGGATGCTAGAAAACAGGATCTACAAGTAGCAAGAGGTGAGTGTATCACACCACGATATGGCCAGCCAAGTCTGGGGATCAAGGCATCAATAGGGGTCATGATAGATGAACCAAGTCTCAGGACAAACTGAGTCAGGGAGCTGGGAGGTCAGTCCGTGAGTAGAATTCAAAAGCATTCCTAGCCAAGAGCACATGAAGGGTAGATGGAGAGCTAGCTTACCAGTGGGCCAACTAAGAGATCAAGTCAAGAGCGGCATCTAGAAGCAAGCCAGAGCGAGCAACAGTGGTCATGGATAGAGCATTGTTGCCTGGATACTTCCTGTGCCTGCCCAGGAGTTTATATGTGGGAAGTGGAGGGTCACTTTACCCTAGCCAGCCACTCTAGTGACACTCCAGTGGAGTCAGTGGCCTGACATCATCTCCCCCCCACCCATCCCCCACCCTCTGGCATGCAACCAGGGATGGAGCCCATAGTTTGTGAAAAACAGACTTTTCCCAGTTGTCCTAAGCTTAGAGTTATTGTATCCAAATTATGTGATCTTTAGAAGTGAGAACCAGTTATTCTGGTGAAAATTAAAATGACAGTAGAGGTCATTTTATTTCTGTTTCTTTAAGACCTAATTAGTTCACTTGACCTGGCCATTATTCTGGGGATGGTAGGCCAATGACAGATTGGTGTATATACCCAATAGGCACAGGGCTTCATGCCAGAACCAGGTGATGAATTGGGACCCATGGTTTGATATAATGCAATCTGGGAGGCTGTGGATGACTGTGTAGTCCAACCACAGTTGGGCTGTATCTTTTGCTGAGGGAAGACTCTTGGATTGTTATGTGGGCCATTTTTGTGAGTTGGTCCATTATGGTTAGAATTGTAGAACAGCCTTTCAAGATTGAATGCTGTATGATCCAGGGAGATTGCTGATAACAGCCAAGGTGGAGTGGGAAGGGGTTTGAGGAGTCCACAAGACTTCTGAGGGGGTTTCTCAGTGCAGGAAAAAACACCACAAGAGTGGATGAAGGCACAGTCTTGAACAGTTGTGGCCACCAAAGTAGTGGGAGGTAAGCTAGTAGATCTACTTGGTTCCAGGGTGGCTGCCAATGGGGAGTCATAGCTTAGGCTAAGGGTGATTACTATTAGAGTAGCCAGGCATAGGCACATCTGATTCTAGGCACATAGATCCTACTCCAAGAAAACATGATCCCCATCTTGAATCTGGGTCAGTTATTGCACAAAAATGGCCTGCTCTTCTTGGGGTATTTTCTCTCAGGTAGTGGCATGGAGGAGGTAGAACCTCTTTTTTTTTGGCAGGGGGGCTTTTATGACATGTCTGTGCCATAATCAGTCTTCTGGGAGAGGACATCTGTCTTCCCATTTCTAAGCTTGGACTAGCAAGTTATCTAGAACTTGAACAGGGAGAAGAGTGCCTACCTCGTGGGTACCTTAGCCTTCCAGAAATTTTTCAGGTTCTTATGTTTGGTGATAACCTGCATCCTGTACCACACCTTCAAGGTAATGTCAACACTTCCCCAAAGCCATTCTGATGGCCAAGAGTGCAGTCCAAGACCTTACAATTCTACTGTGGTGAGCTTGTGGGAGAAGACAGCCCAAGATTGCAGTGCCTGTTTCAGGCCCTGGTGTTTTGAGAACACCACACCTATTGTGATGCTAGAGGTATTTGTTTCGACCAAAAAGGTAAGGCTGGATTGGGGTAAGATAACGAAGAGGTGGAGGTTAAAACCTGCTTCAGGCACTCAAAGTCTGCTAGGCTTCAGCAGACTAGTAAAACTGGATACTTTTACATAATCATATGGTGAAAAGAACCACCCAGGCAAAGGTGGCAATGAACCACTGATAGAACTTGGCAAACCCCAAGAATTTTTGGTAGCAAGTGGAGGAAAGGGAAAAGGAAGAGATGCCATGCATCAGTAGGGTTACCATATTTCCAGCAGCAAAAAAGAGGACACCTGCAGGGGGGGGTGGAGGAGAGGGGAGGGGCATATGGTGGAGGGGGCAGTGATATGCCCATGCCCTGCCTCTGCCGCTCACTCATAAGCTCCTGCTCCCCCAGCCCTGCCATCCCCCTCCCCCACTCCCAAAACACAGCACCCTGCTCCCCAACTCTGCTGGTGCCCCACACTCTGGACCCACAGCTCCTGCCCCTACCAGCCCTGCCAGTGCCCTAACCTAGATATTTAGTGTAAGTAGCTAAAACTCAGCAGTTAGATCAATACTTAAGTCCTTTGTTTAACTAGAGACCACAGTGAGTGGGGAGTTCAAGAAGGAGTTTGCCCAGAAATTCTCTCCATATCTCTTCTTTAGGCAAACTGCTGAAGGTGGGGATGAAGACTTCTGTATGCTGCCAGAGGTCCCAAGCTTCCAGCTTCCACCTTCCTGGGAGCCCAGGTCCTCTTCCTTCTCCAGCACTGCCTCTGGCAGCACTGCCTCTGGCAGTCCTTCCTTTACAGTCCTGGAGATCTCTACTAGCACTGAGTTGATGAACTCCTCATGCCTGAAGATGCCTTGGAGCCTCACCACCTCCTTCTGTAGCTTTCTTGTCTACTCCCGGTGGGATACCACCAGGAGCCACCACTTGCATTGCAGGCACTCCCCCAGTTGGCTGTCACTGAAAGGAACCTTCAAGCCATAGTTCCCACAGCACCAAAGCAGGACCTGGGTGCAAGCCTTGACCATGAGTAGTCCTGCCTAGACAAACACCTCACAAGTGTAAGCAGAGGAAAAGCTGGTGTAAATAGTGGCTCTGGCATTGTGATGCCCTCCAGCCATTTCTCTGGGTCTCTTAAATCCACTGCCTATCTTGCCCTGCCCCTCTCTCCAAGCAGACCTTCCCTAAAAAACTCCCCTGTAAGTTAGCCAGTTCACTGCTCCTTGTTCCTGAAAAAGTTATTTTCCCTTGTTAACCTGCTCTTCTCACCAATCTTACACTGAAAGAAGGTGAGAGAGAATTTCTGGGTAAACTCCCTCATGAACTCCCCACTTGCTGTGGTCTCTAGTTAAACAAGGGATTTAAGTATTGATCTAACCACTGAGTTTTAGCTACTTACACCAAATATCTAGGTTAGTTACTCTTAATTAAAGAACAAACTTACCTTAAAGGCTCCCCTTCAAAGGGAGTGGTGGCAAACTGACCTGTGAACTGACTTGCAACAAAACTCTAGCTTGCATCTACCCATGCATCTTGAGCAAGACCCAGGATGTTATCCTTCCACTGTACTTGACCTTGGTGAGGCCGCAGCTGGAGTACTGCATCCAATTCAGAACTCCACAATTCAGGAAGGACGTGGAGAAGCTTGAAAGAGTCCAGAGGAGAACCATGTGCATGATCAGAAGACAAAAGAACAGGCCTTATGACGAGAGGCTATGAGCTATGGGACTCTTCAGCCTGGAGAAGCACAGGCTCAGGGGTGACTTGGTGGCAACCTATAAGAACATAAGGGGTGTACATCAGGATCTGGTGAAACGCCTGTTCACCAGAGCACCCCAAGGGACGACAAGGTCCAACGGTCACAAACTCCTCCAAGACCATTTTAGGCTGGACATAAGAAAAAACTTCTTTATTGTCCAAGCCCCCAAGGCCTGGAACAGACTCCCCCCAGAAGTGGTGCAAGCACCTACTCTGGACACTTTTAAGAAACATCTGGACACTTACGTTGCTGGGATCCTTTGATCCTAGCTGACTTCCTTCCAGCCCTAATGTCTATAAAATCTATGAAATCTATGAGATTGTACTAGAATCATCACTCCAATTCATCCAACATAAGGCAACAGTGCCCCCATCAATATGCATGGGTTCATGAGTAGCAGCGGTGGGGTGGGGATACAAAGGAGTAGTGACTACCTTTTTTCTCCTTCCATTTCTAGAGACAATGTTGATTCACACTGCCAGTCTGTGAAAGCATTACATACAAAAAGCATTTCATCCACTCCAGTTTTCTTTTTACCTCTTCCCAAAAACCCCACTAGAACAGGTAAAGCTGGGTTGCCTCATTCCAATGGGTATCTGCGCATAGGGATGGAAACAGAATGCATATGCAGTAGCAGTATCCTGCCCCTGATTAAGGTTCCTTAATGCAGATTCCATTGTCCAATCCCAGTGGAGGTCATCAGATATAATGGAAGCTTCTCAAAGGAATGCCTCCCAGTCCTGGAGGACTCTCATGCTCCACCAGTGGGGAGACCCAATTCAGGGTTTTCCCCACCAGGAGACTTATGTCCTGTGTTAGGCTAGGAATAAAAGGCAGCATTAGATAAGAAACCCCCTGAAGCACTGACAGCACCCATTGTACCTTTTGGGTAATGGGAGGCACCAATAAGGGACATAGGACTCCATGGCAAAGGGTCACAGCCACTGTGCCTCCTTACATCTGGCTATTCTGGTGGCATGCCACCTGAAACTGGAGGGATTGGTTCCTGCCCAGCAACTGCTGCACACAGGCTTCCAGGCCTTGTCAGGTGAAAGCAAACCGGTTTGGTCAGTCCTGCCCAAATCTCCTCAAGCTGTGACATTCAGCTTCAGCGAGTCCTATGGCATAAGCAAGGGACTGGGCTCCATGCCAAATCCTCTTTACCAATCAGATAGTCTTTAGGGGGCAAACTGTGACACCAGGACATGGGTGGCTAGGTCTGGGGCTTTTCAGGATCAAGGCACCAACCAGGGTTGGGTCAATCAGAAAGTGAAGTCCAAAAGCACAAAAAATCAACAGGACCAGAGGAGTAGATGGAGAATGAGGTTATTAAGGAGCCATGTTAGGAAGCCAGGAGATCAAGCAGAGCGTATATAGTCTAGGAGCAAAATGCAGCAGCAGAGTGATCATGGGTCAAGGAGAACCCTGTTGCCCAAATACTTCCTGTTCCTGCTCAGGGCTTTATAAGTGGGAAGTGGAGGGTCAGTTGACCCCAGGAAGCCACTCCAGTAAAAGGGAGTGGATGGAGTGTTAGGCCTTGCTGGAAGCTCCAGACGTGCTTTGACCAGTCTGAGTGATCAGCAATAGCATGGCACACCTACATAATCAGCCATATTGGCCAGACTGAGTCTTTAGGATTGAGGCTGTGGCCTGACATGGAGTGGCTGTGAATAACATCTTGATGGCAAACCTTCTTTAGAGCATGGGGTACATACATTAACTGCCTCACTTTAATCTACCATCTAGTGGCTCAGTTGACTTAAAGTTGTTAGTATAGGTCTGGATGTCTTTGTGACTGAATTGGCCCCTGAGAGCTTTGCCCCTCTCTTCTAACCACTTCAGTAATCTGCTTGCTAAAAACAAATCCTTGGCTTTTGGCAAGTCCTTTCTTGAAACATCCATTTCAAAATGTCAACTTAAAAGGAAATATTCCTATCCCTCTTCTTTTGTGACCTTTGAAACCAAACTTCACAGCAATTGCATTGGCATTGGCATTTTTGGTTTAAAAAATCCTTTTCACTTAATCTTATCCTTTGGCCCAGAATAAGCATTATCTAGTTGTTTATATTTTCTATCCATCACAGAAAGTGATTGGGTCAGATTTATAAAGGCATTTTCCTTCTCCTTTGTCCCCACCCTTCTCCCTCCTTCCACAAAGCAAAGTTGCCCAATCACTGTAATTCGCAGCAGCAAGCTGGGGTTTTTGGTTTTTTTTTAATTGGTGTTTGGAATTCTGAAACTTTAAAATCCCCCTGCTTGTACTAACTATGTTTTAATAAGAACTCCAATAGGTAGCAAATGCCTACAGATCTGTAAATAGTACTAATTTAAACAAACCTTTACAAAAATTCACATTAATGCCCACTGCAGTAAAATATGAAAAAGAGAAACTCACTTTACCTCTCTTTCTGCATTACCAATCTCCTTGTGCTTTCTTCTATATTAAAACCATTATTCAGTGTTGATACAGCCTATCACCAGAACCTAACTTTATATTAACCATAGCCCATATGGAAAATTAATATATTCCTCATATCTTGATTCTAAAATATAGTATAGTCAGCCATTGTAAAAAACATGCAACCAGTTAGAATGTGCACATAAAATATTACACAACCAGTCAATATTAATGTTATTTAAAATATACATCATGAAATTATAATTGTGAAATCCTAATATGTTTTATAATCTACATTGTGCCATGGAAGATGTTATACATAACAGAAAAACTCAGTAATAGCGCAATATTTTAAATGCATCTACATAATGTCACATATATTTTAACATATGTGCAACATATGTCTGCTAAATTAAACAAATATATGAAAAATATGTTACTTTTGCTGTCGGAGGATGAGTAAGATTAGAAACAAGGGGTTTTGTACTGAATTCAGCATCCAGAACCCAACTAAAGTATTACATTTATCTTCTCTTATATTAGATGTGTCTGGTTATACAAAGTATAGAATATACATGTTCTGGGGTGTAGAAATCCATATTAAATAATATAGATTATTTTTTCTTATTTTTCATATTATTTCAAAAATATTTTAGGGCTTGCTGTTAAAGTCCCCTGAAATCAGTAGGAGTCTTTTCAGGGGGCTTTGGATCAGTTCCTTAGAAATCACCATTCTTGTTGATTTAGCACAATTTGTTCAAATTGTAGGTGGGGACACTAAGGTTAACTGTTCTTAGATGTACATTTTTGGGGTGGGATTTTCAAAACCACCTGGGGAATCTGCACACACAATTTTCATTAAAGCTAATAGAGCTTGGGCATCCATACCCTTTCAGGCATTTTCAAAATGTCAGACTTGGGGGATATGAGACCAGGGCATTTCTGGTGATGGATATGGAGTTCACTTTCCTTGGTCAAACAGAGCTGATTTTGTTCCTTTTTCAGGAATGCTGAGGCTGAACCTCAGTTGGGTAATAAGCCTACAATGAGACAACTAAAGATCTATTTTTGCAAGCCTTTTTTGGAGAGCTACATTGAGCTGAGAGTATGCCATTTTCCCTTGAAAGTGGTGCAATGCATGGCAAGAGTAAAATGATGAATCATTTTTTATTTATCTTTACATTTTTTAGTTGTCCACATTGAACTTGGTGAGGATATATAAATCCACACATAAATAAAAATTATATTAGCAGTACAAGAGGTAGGCACAGGTTTTTTTTGCAATATTGGCTCATGCCTGTGGGAACAGCTGGGTGGCACATTTTCATGTGGTATAAAAATAAAGCTGGTTTAAATGTTACTGAGAGCCAAACAAACCAGTAACTAAAGTACATTTTGTTTCCTAAGAATTTCCATGTTGGATTTTACCTCCTGTTAGCCACCTAAAACCACTAACTAAAACTCAACCTAGCCTGCTCATTCTGCTGAATTTAATTATTTATGGACTCTTCTAAAGTACTTAGAAGAATCTGATAATAGATTTGTCCCCTTCACCTGCCTACAAGGTGAGAAGATGATTTATCCATTTAACAGACAGGAATTGAGGAACAAAAACTTTAGTTGACTTGGGGCGTGTCTACATCTGCATTAGTGTGCTTTAGTTAATGTGCATTAAATCTAATACTTCTATTGTGAGGTACTAGGAAAATGAGCATTAGCCTGTTTTAATGCACATTAACTAAAGAGCATGAGATGCCTATATATGAGTGTGGAGGCTACTCTGACATGTTGGAATACCAGTGCATCAGAGCAGATTCGATTAATTGAATCTGCTCTGCATTGAATGAGCTTTATTTCAAGTACCCCCACCACCATTTTTAAGTGTGGGGCCACTGATATGGGAGATACAGTGGTGCTTTAATTAGAATACGGTGGTGCTCTCTGAGCCACTTTAATTAAAGCACCCCCGCCCATCCCCAGAGCATGTGTAAAAGTGCCCATGATTTTTAAGTGAAGCTTAATGCACATTAGCCTATTTTAATGCACATTAACTAAATAGCGTATATTTTGTGATACTTTAATCACATTAAAATAGGCTAATGAATATTAAAGCGCACATGTAGATACACCCTAAAGTTACTGGCAGAGCTTGATTGGAGAAGAACCCAGAACTTCTAAGTCCCTTATCAGTGTCTAAAGTGCAAGACTACTTTTACTTTCATCCCCTTAGTGATTAATTTATTACAAAGTGTTCTGCACCTATAGTGGTAGTAGAAACATCTTCATGACTTATATAGCTGGATTCTAGTAACTATCTCCAGTATCAAGGCCATATGAATACAAACTGAGTCTAGTCCCAAAGCAGCACAAAAGTGGCTAACTGTGTGCGAGCCAGGTTTGGAGATTCAGGTTAGAGAATAACCAGCATGTACAAGTACGTATATGAAGCCTATTGAAATAAACTGAAGCCTCAAGAATGCAGAATCTCATGAGAACAGGCTTTTCAGTTCGATTTCCACTAGTCCCTGCTTCTTTTTATGCCAGAAATACAACAGACACATTCTTTGTTTGGGTACGTTTGCAATTCAAAGTTCTAACTGGGGCCAGAAGCAGAAGTATATAAGCACATCTGAACACAGAGGTACACAGAAGTGAAACATAATGGAAAGAAATCACATTTTTATTGATACTTATGAATGGTTGGGTTTGAGTTTGTGTGCACACACACACACATGTATCTGATAGTTTCCATCACAATTAACTCACCCTGCATACAAAGAAAAGAAATTCACCACTCATTTCCCAGCAGCACTTCTTGTTGAAATGCATTTATTAACGACTTGGTCCTGCATGAATTCATGAGGAACCTAAAGAAATCAGAAGGAGTTGGAGCTTGTGTCAGAATCAGAGCTTCTAATTCATGTAATAGAGGTGTCACACTCAGTGAAGATGAAGGCAGCTCCAACTTACTATTCACCAACCTATGGTTTTGGCAGGTTTTCTTGTGTATTTGCTTGGTTTTCTTGTGCATTTATATCTTCCTAGAAGATGATGACTATGCAATACCTGGAAGTATTACCTCCAGTACACAATACCTCTGACATTGACTGAACTGGAATAACCTATTCACTCTTTTTAAGTCAGCATTCACAGCAGTTAGGCCCCCACTGAAAAATATGGGTGGGATATACCCTTTATAGTTTTGGTCTGCTTGCCCATATAGGATAGTGAAATGCCATCATGTATCTACCATTCAGGAAACTAATTTGCTGAACTTTCTTGAATTTTTGTAAAATGTGTCGCTATTTTTTCTCTGTGTCACATACCCAATATCCAGTGTGGTATTTTAAAAGCGTCTGTGAGTCTTCCAGCTTCCACTGACATTACCTGGGGATTGGGTCCCAAAAGCATTTTAGAAAATCTTACCCTTGCTATTTTATCTAGGTGAGTTCACAGGAAAGCATTTTCTACCCTACTCTGGCAGCTACCCAGCTCTTAACCTGTAGTCGTGGAGGTATTTAAGATTCAGTCCTTTAACCATTCCTGCCCTGCTGAGTCTGCTTATTTTTCCACTGATATCAGCTGGTGTGATTCCTTGTCTGCTAGGACAAGAGAGTATGTTAATCTTTCTGCTGGCATTGGAGCTGTGGCAGTGTAAGTGGGCACAGATTTACCATATGCCTTATTTTACTACTCATGCCCATGTGACTATTTAATTGGGTGCTATAACTTGATACTTGCTTTCTTTAGAATTTCTCCTACTTCTAATAAAACTATTCAGTACATTTCTCAACCTTTTAACACTTATTGCAAAAGTAAGTGAATTAAATGCTAAAGAATTTTCATAAGAATGTGCTACTCTTTTCAGCATAAAATAGATATATGGACTTGCTTTGTACAGCCCAGTCTTTTTTTCATTTTTTGCATTTGGTAGATATTATTGTTGGTTTGGATTAGCAATTTTAAATTAATAGATTTAACACATTGCATGAAAAATATTTACCCAGGTTTATTGTTCACAGGCACTTTTTCCCCTTTCACTGCTTAACTAAACACATAGGAAATTAACAAAGTCTGTGACCTAACAACTGGCAATTCATAAATTCATTAGATTAAAAAAGACTAGTAACATAGCAATCCATTTAATAGGTTTCCTTCCAATCTCTAATTTACATTTCTGCCTGCCTTGGCAAAGATATTACTTCATTAAGATTTTTTTTTTAAATTAGAGAAATTTTAATGACTTCTCTTATTTATTGCTTCCATATGTAAGTGGTTATCTTTCTTGCAAATGGAAATGAGACCCAAAATTGCAACAAATGGGGCCAGGCCGCTGAGTGCATATGTTCCCTTTTGGAGAAAGTACACATGCCTGATCGAATTAACTTTAACCTCTCTGTCCATTGAACAGACATCCTCTAATGTGGGGGCTTTTAAAACCATTCTCGTTAAATTTATTTTGAATCGCTGAGAACACTCTATCACAGTTTCAGCAAATAACCTCTGATAATATTAAACACCTGGTAAGCTCAGTACCCAAGGGACCCAGTGCTGCTGTGTTTGACCTATAACCTCCTGCAGTGAAGTTCGGCCCTTATGATCCACTTGGATTCAGACAAGAAAGCTATTCTGAAGGAAAACACCTGTTTGCTAGACTGACCCCAAGCCAGTGCATGGATGAAAGAAGTCAGCTGGGTAGAACGGGACCAGAGCCCCAGTGCAGGTGTTTCCTATAGCACCATGATGCTAAAAAAGAAGAAAAGATAATGTAGGGGTAATAGTTAGGTGTTCTCTAAATGGTTCCTTTGGGTCTGCATAGGCAGACCCTCCTTAGCTAGATGCTTAGAAAATTAGGAAGAACCCATTAGTTTTAAGCTTTTCAGATCTCTCTAGGTTGCAGCATCACCATCCATTTTTTCTCATTCTGTCAAAGTCCAGTGGAATATAGAGAAGAAAAAAGAAATTGGCTGGTTCAACAATCCAAAATCAAACGCTGAGTAAGTTATACTTCCCCCATCCCCCTCTCTTCTCTTCCTGCTACCCACCATTGGTATTTGTATTGAGAAAGAGCAGTATGGAGACAGTTTGCCACTCAAGAAAATTCCTAAACCCTTCGTGCCTTCTGTAACTGCTTTTCTTTTTTATACAAAGATATTATGTAATCCAATTTAATCTAAGGCACATAGTATAATTGATGGCAAAAAAAAAAAAATACAGCAACAACACTGGAAGAAGAAAGGAAAAATGCTACCTTAACTAAGTTAGAATTTTTACGGCATTTATTTTATGCAGTACTATACTGATCCTTTTTAAATACAGTGGACTTTACTTGCTTGCAACATTTTCTACTCAAATGTCACATTACTCATTTTTGTCAACAGTGACGGGGTAGTGAAAAGAAAATATTTAATCTATCTTTTTATTTATTGAGTGAGTATCGTGAAATAAGATGACAGCACTTGAAACCTAACCCTTTTTAAATTCTTCCGTTAATTTCTTCGAACACTTTTTTTTTCCAAGGTCACTTTAGGATGCAGGACTTGAATGTCACTCACTTGCACACTCGAGGGCTGTCAACACACCTCCATTCACCTGATGAGAGCACCTTCAGCTGGCCTCAATAAAACCCTTCCATTTCCTACAGTCTCAAGCTCTGGAGCTCTCAGATATTAAACAGCCAATTTTGGACCATTTAAAAACAGGAGAAGAAGGGGGGGATGGCTGTTTCTGTGCAACAGAAATTCAGCTACGACTTGTCAGAATTCATTTCAGCTTTGACCATTTATAGCCTTCAGATCCAAATTGCTTTCCATCACTCTGGCTGAGGCAGGATTTGTATGCCTGTCCTAGACGTGAAAGGTCAGTGCAGTGTGCATTGTGCAAACAGTCTCATTAATGCAACCAGATTCTTGAGGAAAAAAAAGATTATTGGCAAGCACAGTGGCACTAACAATTTGCCTTCATCTTTTGCCCAGCATTTTGGGCCTGATAAAGACCAACATCTGAAACCAATCATTGAAGCATATTAGGTTTTTCCAAGCCATATCAAAATACAGTATAATAATGAGACATTTATTCTGCAGCATTTTAAGATTTAAACAATTTGCAATCTACTTCCAAGATGACTGAGATGGAAGCGGGAAGAACACAAGTTCTTTAAGTAACTTCCTCACTTTTCCCTAGTCATACACTGGGAACAACTGACACCCAATTGCATTCACCCTCCTGGAAGTAAATGCAAGTCATCACTTCGCATAAGGCTGTTGGTATGATTTCTGCCAGGGCTGATAACAATGTCCTATTGTTGATGAGCCTCCGTCAGTTCCACTTAGCAGTGAGAATGTCAAATTGTCAAGTGTTTTTAAGACTGGAAGGCGAGAGACAACCAGTACCAATTTCACTTGGAGCCAGAGGGTTGAATCCCCCCCAAATGTCCTCACTATACTTGGTAACACAATGTGATAGGAGGCTATAGCCACTGGAAAAACAGTGAAGACATTTTTTAAGATTACGCTCCTGGGAGTGTAAAAGGACAATATCTTTGCTTATTCTTTAGAGAAACTCCAGGCTCTCTCTAACGGCAGCATAACAATTAAATCAAATCCAGACAATAGGCCCGAAAATTTCCAGTCTGTTTGTAAGTACAATGTTCATAAGGGACTTCTTTCTGGCTGTCTACCATACTCTCACTAAAGCTTGGCTAGCACTCCTCAACTGGTGGTGCATGGTCTCCTACTCCTTGTGTGAGGAAATCTGACCCAAAAGCACTGCAACTGGTAATCTCAGAGTTGTCCATTGGGTTGTATAAAAACTCCTGGGGTGCTTGGTCCAGTTTTTAGGGAACAGACATCCACTAAATCCATCTATCGATTTATCAATCTATCTATCAGTTATAGACGAACATATATACTGCTAACTAACATCCTGGTGCTCTGAGTAGAGAGTCTAAAGCCTAAATGAGCACGGAGACTTAATGTCCTTCTTATCTCTTGAGGTGCTTCCTTTCAGACAGGGTTGAGATGTACAGGGGAGGGGAGTCACATGGGTAAGTTTTCCTGCCATCATCCATACTATAGCTCTTCTGTAGATAGAGAGGGCCATAGGGGCTGTTGGTCTGCTGACATTCACAAGCACTAAATTAATTCTGATGAAGTAACATTGAGGAAAAAATAGTGCTGTAAGGAGAGGGTTTTTTTTTTCTTTTGTGTTATTTTAATCTTTAAATTGCCTACCTGCTTTACCTCAAGAAATCAGCTTTCAGCACCACCTGTTTTAATAGCCCTATATTCTGCTCTCCAACATTAACTGTCTGCTCCAAATCTACTTCTGCATAAGCACTGGCTGACTACTGTACACAGACAGCTTAACCTGCCTTGGTCCCAAAGGGACTATTTTTACATTCTACAGTTCTGCGTCCTGGATCTCTGCTTAGTTTCTTCACCCGCACCTTAATCATCTCTGTGATGCCAGGGCATTCTTATGGATTCGAGCTGAGGACTAATCCAACCAGGGTCTATTCCATAAACTTTTATTTCCAATTTAGCAATTGAAATGAAAGGATTTTTCCAGTTTTGGGGTGTTAATGAGGATTGGGGGGAGGGAGGGAGGTGGGAGAAGGCCTAATTCTTGCAGAAATTAGTTCCTCCTTTCTATTTCATCTGTCTCTCATGCTCTAATGTGTTCTATTGAACTCAGAAAGTTTCAGTCTTTCATTTTGCATTTGAGCTATATTTTATTTGTTTTGGGATTGTATGTGTGTGTTGGGGATTTTTATTTTTACTTTTGATTTTGCTCATTTCACAACGAGGGAAGGGGAAAAGGGAGGTTTAGATGCAATTATCCTCAACAAACAAAATCTAAGGATAATATTTCAAGGTATAAGCATCAAAATGATAAAGTAACAGAGTTTGTGAAATGGTATGAAACCATATTATTCAGAGCATAAGCCAATTTCTAATTAATGGTGGTTCCAAATAATACTTTCTTGCAAGTAGGTTGTTTCACAGCTGCTTAATGTGGGGTTCCTCACATATTCCCATGAAGCAGCTATAAGAGACACCAGAGTATTTGGACTTCTGTTCCAGTATGTCTGGCCAGTATGTCAGTTCCTATATTCATACTTTTTGCTCAAAGCTGCTTTTGCTGTTCAGAACAGTTTGGTTAGCAATATTTTCTTATGTTTCTGTACTTTCTGGTTCTGGCTAGGAGCAGAGGAAACAAAATACTAATACTGTCCAAATCACTAATAATATCTCAACCATGAGGAAAAACTGAAGATCTCATGGGAATCCTGCCAGGGAGATTTCCCAATATCTCCTGCATCCTCACTGTTTTCATTATCATGGGAGTTCCTGATCTCCAGCTTTTCGTATGAACTTTGCACTTGTACAACTCAAGGGGGAGTGGGAATTACCTAAAAAAGAAGATTCATTCTGAATTTACTGTGTAAAATATACTCAAAGCAAGAGACAGAAAACTCATTGGTAGGCTTTGAAAGGAAAGGCAGCATCTCTTCAGTTGTTCTCTAATCAGTTGCAGGTACGGTTCTACCATTTGATCATTCTGTTGGGTTTTTCCAGCTTTGAATAACTATGGCAAAGCAAAGAATCAGAATTTTGTTTTCTAGTGGCTGCCAAACTCGAGATTGGTGCCATTCAAGAAAGAATGTTTCTCTGCTCCCCATTATGCTGGCTTGGCCTTTGCTCTGTGGAAAAAAACAATCTCCCTGGCACCAAATCTGATAGTTTATACCCTTTGATTTTATGTCCTCTCTATTAAACAACACAGGGTGAGTGAAACATAATCTCATTAAGTACTACATGGAAAGTATAATCAAGTAGAAAAGGTCTGCCAAGATCCTCTGTAAATAAACATGTAATGATTTAAAAGACTGTCACATTCAAACTGTTTTCTCTGCTGACCTATTTGCAAAAGCCCTCTCTGCAACAAAAAGTTCGCTAGAACAACATTAAAGGAAAAAGAAGTAAGGTGCAAGAAGGTGTGTAAATTATTGCAGCCCTGGGGCAGTGTGAGAGTTTTACAGGGCTATTTACTTTGCTTTTCAATAAAAATGTATAATAGACCCATTGGACCTATAACTTGCCCACTGGACCCATTACCTAGATTGAACAAGGGTAGTGTAGCTTTAAGAGGGGGCTGAGTGACAGCTGAGATTCCTCCAGACCCGCCAGGACTGCACTACGGCAGCAACCTTTCTGCAGCCCTTGCATGTCTGGTTCACACCTTACCTCGAGTGAGAAAATGCAAAGACAGGCAGATAGGTTACAGGAAGCCCTGGCGCCAGAGTGGCAGCACAAAAGTACATTATAGCAGTGAAGAAAAGCAGGTGTGAGTTATTTGTTGCTAAGCCAAGTATCTTCATGGCTTGAAGTAGTTTAGCGAGCCTGGCTCAGCAAGGTAAATTGTGTAGCACAGTTGCACCATGACAGAGACTCATGTAGTAGACAGGGATTAAAAAATAACGCTGTGCCTTAAAATACTTCTAAGGCTTGATCCTGCCAGTCGCTGAGCATTCTGATTATGATCCTGCAAAGTATTGCTAAGCCCCGGGTCAATGCTGAATTCAATGAGGCTACTGACATGTTTAAAATCAGACACAAGCTTAAGTGATTTTCAAGGCAGAGGCCAAAGCATTCAGTGATTGGCCGGACTGGGCCCATAAAGTCTTTCACCTAAGGAGCATGATGTGATTTTATCCTTTTTTTACGCATGCCTATGCCAATCAATGCAATGTTAATAACTGATGAATAAACATATAATTTAGAAATTCCTTGGATAAATATCTGAGAATTATACAGCAATGTAAATTAGTTATTAGTTATCATCCTATTGCTGTGTCTCAGAATTCACTATGGAAGAGTAAACTGAGGCATGAAGTGTTTGGCCCATACTCACAGACTAGATTCATTCAGAACTGGAAGAGAACCCAGTAGTACCCACTGCCAATCCCTTAGAACTCTAGCCTCCTTAGAGAAAATAATTTAAATAAAAGCCATGTAATGTAGCCAGTAGCACTTTCAGAAAAATATTTCAGCCACAATTACTCAGTTGCTCAATGCAGTTGGCAGGGTCAGGCAGATTTCTCTCCAAGGGGAAGAAAAAGCAATTTTCATTATAAAATGATTATAAATTCCCAGTGATGAGAATGAAAATTTTCTTCAGGGCAGAAATTTTGTTGCACCATAATAGTATAAACTGCAGTTAGTGCAGAATCATAAATTCTTAACCTGAACTAAAGAAGCAGAGGGGTTTATTAGTATCATTATTATTTTAAATTAAGCTCTGGTTTATCAAGCACAGATTTCATATGCCATCATATCAGATGCTACTCTGATAGCGAAACCACACATTCATTTTTCAATATAGTCAAACATTCTCTACAGAAACAAGATAGTAAGGGGACAAAAGAAGTATAATAAAACCTAACTCCTAAATAGAAGGAAGTATAATAAAATCCAACTCGTAAATAGGACCTGTTGTGTGTGCATTTTAAATTGTTTTACAAAGAAAGTAAGTGCCAATATCTGCATTTTTCAGCTAGGAAAACTGAGATACAGAAAGGGGACATGACTTATCCAGAGTTACCCAGAAGGCTGAGGACAGAGATTGAACTAGAACTGCTTGAAAATCTAAGATGCAAAGAGAATGTCCTCATTTTTATTGCAAGCAGTCTCACTGGTGTGCACTGCTGTCTCCAGACAGGAAGGCCTCCTTTTGACTTTTGATAACTGTATGGTCAGGGGTCCCTAAGGAGCTAATGGTCATTGTGTATGCAAATATCTGAAGTCTATATACATTTTTAACAGGAATTTGAAAAGGGTTCAAGTACCAGAACTAGAGTTCAGATTTATTTTTTTTTGCAATAATTAATGACTCTGTAACCTCCTTTAGGCATTGATGATGTCACCATCACAGATTCTGTCCTGGCAGTTATATGTGTAAATGAATCTTTTCAATGGTTTGATTTAAAATTGATTTCTCTTTAAATTTTAGAGTGCAATCAGTAACTGATTTATCATCATTGGCAATACTATAGCTCACCTGTAAAAAAAACAGAAAAAGGATATTATTGCAAAGCTTTCTGGTGAAACTGGAGTCAAGGAGAGGAAAGAACAGGGCTGGTTGCTGCCGTTTGGTAACAGAGACTATTAACAATTGGAACTGACATTTCCACAGTTTTGTACAACAAATATACTTGAGATAGATTTCTAAGCTCTTGCTTGACAATTTGTGAACAATGCATATAAATAATTTATATGCATAAATTATTTGTGATCATATAAATAATAAATTGTTTATAATAACAAATTATTTGCTATAATCTATTAGGCTGGTTCTTATCTCCTGTCTCGAAAGGGTTAAATGGTTGTGTTCAGTACAACATTCAGATACAGAAGGCAGAATAGATATGTACTTTATAGACTAAATAAATAAGATATAAACTGGGAGCACAAGCTTTCGTGGGCTGAAGCATACTTCATCAGATGCTGTGAAAGGACATGCAGAAAACAGAGTATAAGGAGATAAAAATTAGAATTCAAAAGACAAGGCAGGGAAGGGAGAGAGAGACAGAAAGGAAAGAAAGGAGGAGGACACCACTAGGAAAGACAAACAAGCAAAGATTAAACCCTTAGGAACAGATGAGGTCACAAAAGCTGATCTAGGTAATGAGATAAGAATCCAGAGTGCCTGTTTAAACCATACTTAGCACAGTTCTGTTTCTTGATTTTTTTCTTGTTCCACAATTTTCCATTCAAACTGGTTTGTACATTTTTTTTGCCTGAGAATGGCAATCCCAAGGCAGCAATGGAGTGTCCAGGGAGGTTGCAGTGTTCTGCCACAGAATGGAATTGATCTCCCAACTCAAAGATAGGTCAGAAAATTGCAGCAGCTCTGTCCATGCCCATTAATTTTGCCCATAGGTTAGAGAAAGTCATGGACTACTGTATTCATTATTAGAACTAAAAGAATAATTTTGGCTTTAGTTAGCTTACTAAGCCAAAAATTAGCACTACAACCATTATTATTATTATTATTGTTCTTCTTCTTGTTCTTGTTGTTGTTAATAATGATATTAATAATAATATGCTAGCCTGAAAGGAAAACATTTATTTCTTCTCACTGACATAAAATACCATAAAATTTTGTTCAACATTTTATTTTGGAATGTGAGTTAAAGTGGAGAAATCAAGGGGTATGTCCACAAAACAAGCAGGGAGGAAGAGGTTTGCCCAACCTCTCCTGTCTGCCCAATATTTCAGTCACTCACAGGATGGGTTCCCTCAACTGTCTAAAAAGATTTGAACCCATGCATCCTCCCTTCTGAGAGACTGCCCCAAACATCTGGCTGTAAAGTATTCCAGGGAAGACTGATCTCATAGTCCTTTGTTGATGTTATGTCACTCTGTATACATTATTTAAATACCCACTGAGGCAGAGTTTGGACCCCTGATGCCTCCCCTCTTGTGCAGGTGAGTGTCTAACCACCAGGCTATAAAATAATTTTCTCTCTTTTTTTCTGGGTATGTCTACACGACCATGAATGCACCGTAATCAGTACCACTTCACAGCAGTGCTAGCACATGCTTTTTATGTGATGCTAATGCACAGTAGACTGATTCTGGAACTAGTCTACTTTGCATTTAGCATCTTGTGGCTTTCCTCCTTTGAGATGGCAGGTCAACTAGATCTGCCATGCTGCATGTTCTTTGGCCCCTGCCGTGCTTATCCTAGACCTGTATAATGTGGCAACTACCTTGCAAGCATGAAACACCCTTACTCCACTACACTTGCTGGTCCAAACCCCTGTCCTTTTACTCAGATACACACCTTAGTGTTTAACAAGTTCAGAGAACGTTGTGAGTACAAACAGCTCGTTAGTTTTTTCAGCCTCTTCCAGTATAAATTGGAATATTCATCTCTCTCTCTCGGTCACACAAACACACACAACCCCTCAGCACTTAAACAGTGTAGAGCCCCATGAGCCCCCTGGTTTCTTACATACACCTATCATTGGTTAATTGAAACCTCTAAAGTGCAAGTAAGAAAACAGTAAAGAGCAATTTCTGGTTTTCCAAGCAGTTCAGC
>NW_005841872.1:53598-77997 GCF_000455745.1 Alligator sinensis
TGGAACTGGAACATTTTGGATTATTGAAGATTAACAAAACATTAACACTTTTAAAATTAAATATCAAAATGTTATAAACTAAAAAAAATCATGAGCTGGTTTGCACACAGTGAGCAAGAAGCCAAGCAAATTGTGTGGCACCTAATGACATGCATTCATGGAGTATCCCCTCAGGAGTCACTGACACTGCTACAAATTGCTCCATCATTTCTGCTCAGTTACAAATGCAGCAATGCAAATATGGCTGGAAATCACACACACACACACACACACACACACACACACACATCTGACGTGCACTATACATTTGCATAATGTGCTTACGGACATAAGGAATTATTTAAAAGACTAATTACTACCACAGCCTTTTATACTGTCCTAGAGATTCAACAGAGTCCTTGAAAACTGAGTTACTCGTCACAACTCAAATTCTTATAAATCACTGAATTAATAATATGTGCTATGATTTGGAAAATAGAGTAATGTGATTTTTTTTGCTATGCATAAAAGCACCACAGAAAATAATTGCTATTTCTACTGAGTAAATGAAAATCATGGTAATATCCTAGTACATATGTGTTTTATGCTGCATATCAATGGAAATCAGATTTTATGTATGATTGTGGCATAAAAATAAGCCCACTGAACACCAGATAAGTAGTCATAGATAGGATATGCAGATATTAAAGCCTTTGCACTTGTATCTGTGAATTTTATTTCAAAACCAAAAGAAAGGTCAAAGAATCAGTACAATGGGACATAAAAACAATGCTTGCATTCTTTACACCAAACTTTTCAAATAGCTTTGCCTCTCTGGATGGGAAATGAGTGATATGGCTGGTGGGAAGCTGGGAGATGGCCAGAGAATGTACAACTCCAAAGTTGTCAGAAGAGAACAAATGAAAAGGGAAGGAACTAGGATGAACAAATCCATAAATTAAGTGTCTACTTTTTTTTAGTAAAAATAAAATAAATCAGATTAGCTCCTAGGCAGGTCTAATTTATGCAGGTGTTGGAATACCTGTGAAAACTAGAACCCAAAAACGTATGGGTCAGGTATTCAGTAAATGGAGGAATTGCTAAAAATATACCTGCCTTGTCTTGTATCTCAGCAGCATCATTAGCTTTAACAACTCTAAATCTCAAATAGCTTAACATTGCACAGGTATAATTTGGGAGGAATGCGTGTATGGATACAGAACTGTCACCTCTCCCTCACAAATTGGATTGTGTGGACATTGACTATGCCTTCAATGTCTGTGAACAACAGATCATTTGCATTGAGCTCAAGGACAAACTCTGCCTTGACTAGACTGGGTGGGAAGCATCTGATGCCCAAGATTGTGTCCATGTTCATTCTAATCAGGAGCTTATAAATTTAGTTCCCTCTGCTGGCTGTGTATTGGAGCTGCTCTTTGAGCACACACTTGATGTTTCTGTTTTGTTTTGTTTTGTTTTTAATTGGTTCCAGTTCTAATTATGATATCCATATACTATGCATGTGGCTAATAAACAATCTCTGACTCTATGCAGCCAAGAGCTGTAACAGTCAGAGGCAATGTTAGTTTTAGTAGGAGGGCTTTCTATTGAAAACTAGTTCATTAGCTTCCCTTCTTTTACATATATTTCTTTCCCAGTTTTCATTACTTCATTACTTTCAGTCTCACCTCTACATTACTAGCTTCTTTATCACCTGTCACCCAAGCAACGTTAGTGCCCTTTCCATGCTCAGAGCAACAAAACAAAACAAAAAAAAGGGGGAAACAACAGCAAAGGGGAAGAAAAGCAAAGGGCAAGAAAAGTCAATCTTTGTCATGACAAATGTCTACATGCAGCTAAAGTTGCCATCTGCATATAGACATTTTGCAGTCATTGCTGGTCATTCAAAACTGGAAAAAATGGCATCCCAGAAGTCTGTTTAGCCTCCCATGCCTGGAAGTAGAGCTCAACAGTAGTCAAATGGTCTACGAATACATCTATTAACCCACAGAGCCTAACTTTTGCTGATTTATTGTTGGTTCTCGTTGCCCTCCCATTCTTCCACCATGACTGCCTGTTATCTGTGCTTCTTTCTCTTATTTGTCATGTGGAGAAAATAGAAAGTTATGACCTGGTGTGTGACAAGGAAGTACAAGTAGATAAAAAGTGTAGAAGTTGCTTGTCCAGTTTCTTCAATTTTCACCAATGCAAGGGAACTAAGCGGACAGTTTGCTCCTGAGACCCCATAAAGCTGTTTCTCCAAAGCACTTTTATTTTAGCTACTGTTAATTTCAAAGATACAGTACCCAAACATGAAAAGTCAATTTTTCATTGATTCTATTGAGATTTGCCTTAATAAGTTTTCAGGCCTGGGCTTGCTATAACACACCAGCAAAAGTGGGAAGACTTGTAGGAAATTTAGCTTGCTAATGTTTCTGTCAAACACTCTGTGACAGATCTGAAATTGCTATGTATACTCTATAAAATACTGATGTGTAATAATTGGATAGGTATATTATGTAACCTGGTGAGAGATGTAAGTTATATGTAACTAAGTACAATTTACTGTATACATCTGCTGATCCAGCTTAAAAGAGGGATGTGGAAATATCAAATAGAAGAGCAATATAATAAATAGGAAAGTAATAAATCTAGGTCAGGATGTCATAGAAAACACTTGAAATACAGTGGGGCAAATTCTTAGTTTAAAGAAGTGTGGCTCCAATGACAAACCAGTCTGGGAACCCTGGGAATAAAGGAACATTAAAGAATATGCTTAACAGGAAGAAAATAATGGCTTGCTGACCAAAAGTTAACAAAGGCTGATTAACAGAGAAAGACAGGGAGACTGCAAATGGAGTCTAAGAAAGTGGACTTTCTAGATCCAGAGAATGGTAGGCTTTCAAGAAATCTATATCTGCCTAAAGTCCATTTTAGTGTTACATCTGTTTTCTCTGGGATGTGTTTGCTCTAAATAAATAATCTTATGCTTTAAATACTTTGTTCTGTTTTTGTTTGTATGTTCTTTGTCATTGAATTTCTGTGAAAACAGGATGATAGAACTGGGCCTGAGATAAGCAGTTTACTGCAACGTGGTGGTCAGCCTGAAAGAGAAGAATCACATTGTCCTCCCAGAACTAGGTGACAGTCCAAGGCCTGAGACCTGAAAAGTGGAGCACTCAATGAGATCAGCAAGTCTTATAAGACTCTCACAGAGCTGAATACACCATATTGATTAAAAATTAGGACTGAGTTAACTAAGAAACGCTTCAGCATAATACTATGCAGCATTGCTGTAAACGAACTTCTAGGTACCCAGTAGGTACCCAGCCCTTAGAAGACATAAACCTGATTTAGGCATCTAAATTATTTTTATAATGCATGGGGAATGTAGGGCTCTTAAAAATGGAATTCACAATACCTAGTATACCAAGTGGTACCTAAGCTAGTGAATAAGACATGCCAAATTGAAAGTACATTTGAGATTCCAGCTTTCTCCTAAATGTAGATGCCTTCTGCAGCTCTTAAGTGCAACAGCACAGGGCACTGTCAGGTAAAGATAGCTGAGCTGTCTCTATCACTGGTAGCTCCCATATTGAAATCATTGCAGTTGCACTTGTATGGCACTGAGCCCAGGCATTTCTGGATGACACTGCCTTGCATCATGTAGACATACACTACATGAGATTGGGATTCCCAAGTCAATATCCCTTCAAGGATTTATGAACCTAAGTTGTTCCCTTGAACATGAATGCCTCATGCATCCTGAGGCTGGGGGGGTATGGTGACTGCCCAGAGGCAGGGGTGGCAGTCTAGGCAGCAGGGGAATGGTGGCGGCAAGCAGGGACTGCCCACAGGTGGCCGCGGTGATGTCAGCAGTGAGGATGGACCGAGTGGGGACTGCCCACAGGTGGTCGCAGTGGTCTTGGCCAAGGGGGTGGCGAGCGCTGAGCGCTGATCGGCAACCACCCACAGATGCCTCCGGCAGTGTCGGCAGCAGGAACAGGAGGAGGGTGGTGATCTGTGACTGCCCGCAGATGCCGCCAACAGTGTTGGTGGCAGACAATCTCAGGGGAGGCCCGGCCAATCTCAGGGGGTGCACATTCACCTGCATGCACCCCCTAAATGTTGCCAATGCCTTTTAATACAGAGGCCTGGCTCAGTCGATTCTTCTATAGAACTGCTGGTGCTACTTCCTACCTTGCACATATGAAGACCCATGATTACAGCCTCACTTAAGAAATTCTGGGTTCTTTTCTTACCTCAGCCTAAGGAGATTCAAAACTACATCTCCCACCTTCTAAAATAGAACATCAAATACCAAGCAAGAGGCAAGGCTAGAAGGAAGATTCTCTCTACCCCTCCTGTTGAAGCTCGGCATCAATAAAGCCAAAATGCAAGCTTCAAAGAGCATAAACAAAAGGGACAGTTGATTCTATAGCTCAATGATGAAGACACTTCCCTGGGAAGAAAGAGTCTTGGGTTTTGGTCACCCTTTTAGAATTATTTATGATTATTTCTGACTATGGAGACCTAATCTAATCACTGTTTAGTGAAGTATGTATAAGACATCCTGAGAGTACAGACCAGGACCCAGGGATCTGGAACCCAGGATAGTTGCCTCATCACTTTTTGGCTATATGAATATTACACTTTTATCCACACAATAGGACATCTTCAACAGGAAAGGTGAAGAGTGCGGAAAAATAGTCTGTCTCAACAAAGGGTGTGGAAAGTCCCTGCACTCATCCCTAGGCTCTAATCTGGTGGTTAGAGCACTGTCCTGGGAGATGGGAGATGTTGATTTGAATCCACTTGGGCTAAGGAAGGCCTAGACTACAGTTATTCAACCTCCTGGGCAAGTACTGTAGCCAAGCTTTTCTCTGAAAGTTGTGTAGGCAACATGCTTTCCTTCAACCATGATTTTGAATGGAAGTGCTCATGGCCAGTTTGCCTTGGGCTAAATGTAGTGGGCTGAACTTAACAGTGTGCCTTGGGCCAGAATGTTTTAGTCAGATTTAGTAAACATTTATTGGATCAAGTTTCTCATGGAACTGGTATGTGAATCCCAAATAGGTTAAGGCATGAAATATGTGCCAAAATGCTTAGCTCAGCTAAAATGGAGGCTATTCTGGACATGCATAACAGCAGACCTGAAGGTGCCTAATGTTACTTTACTGGCAAAACTTACATTTTGGGATGCTTATTTTACCTCTGTGGAGCAGACCGAAATTACCCTAACACAAGCTAGGTAGCACAGCCTAGAGTTAGCCCTCACCTGAATTAACATAACCCTGAGATACTAAGAGGGCACTTAGCATGAGTTAATGAGCTTTAATGTACAGATGCTTATGTTTTAAATCCTTAGTATGGTCTAAGTGTATCATGTAACTTCACCTTTAATCCTTTTTTTGGATATGGTCCCTACTTTTAAAGGACAAAGGATAGAATATTTAAGGGTCAGAATCTAGAACTTGATCCTTTAAAGATCAGTGCCCATGTTTACCTTTGTGCACTGAGAGTAAACCCCATGACTTTCAATATATAACTCAGTATGCATATGTGTGTGGAACACTTGTGCAGGTTTGGACATTACATGAAAGTGACCTCATTTTGAAAGGCGTCTTGGCAAATACATGGATGTTGACAATTTTGGATGTTAGGTCCTTATTTATTAGATGCCTATCTGCAAATTGAGTAGTCTGATTTTAGGAAATCAGGTTTTTCAGTGAACTACTATCTACCACAAAACACACATACCCATATCACAGTTAAACACCTCACCAGCATTAGGGATTTTAATCACTTTCCAGAGACCACAGAGATATGGGCTCTGGAAAGTCTTTTTTCTCTGCTTGATTTCCACACTGCAAAAGACATGATAATTAAGACAGTGTAAAAATACATTTCAGGTCTTTTGAAATAATATATTGTGAGCCATTAGCCCAGGTTATGTTCATATTTTGATAAAGACAAACAAAATAATTGTAGTGAAAAGTTTTGAAGCATCATAAAAAGGTCAGATGTCAAATTACATCAAAATTACAGGGACAAATATATCATGTGATTAAATATATCAGTAAATAATCGGGGAACATATTTTACTGTTTTGACCAAGTATTTCACCTGCATATAGAAAAACAAACAAATAAACAAGAAAGGGAAACTGAAGAAACTTTTTTTATTACCATCAGTAAATTTTTCAAGCAAGATTACAATGGTAGTATTTCAGTTCACTCTGTTTTGGAAAATGATAGAAACAATTGCCTAATTATAGGTAATTAAAGGCATTTCTCTATCTGAAGAGGTGACATATGCTATCTGAATTTAATTATGAATAAATCTTGGTCTATCCATACCTGTATTCCCCTAATTAACTTCTAAAATATTTATGAAGAGTTTAAGAAAACAGCCCCAAATTGGTTAGGTTTCTTAAACCATTACAGCAATACAGTTACTATAATATAATAACAGATATTACATGGAAGACTATAAACTATTTTATTAATACAATTGTTTGGGTATGAAACAGTCCATGATGTTTTTAAACAATAGCAAATATACTACAGACCAATTTATCAGGGAATATAAATCAGCATTTTAATATTCTAAACTTAGCTACACCACCACAGAATCTTGATCCATGAATTTTTTCACATCTGAACAACCATTTGCAGCAAATAGCAACCAATGGCACCTTCAGACTAAATAGTTGTTTCTTCCATCATCAAAGAATTATCAAAAAAGTTTTCGTGTTAATTGGTATATTAAAAAAAACAGTTAATGGAACTGGCATTTTGCAGGGGCACACTTAACAACCATCATTTTACTGGTCTTCACTGGAAAACCTTACAATCACAAGGGAGAGTTGAATTCAAAACATACAGTAGGTCTGTATTGTGGATATATTTTTCAAGTAGAAAAATGTGAGTATCGATGTGCAGGCAGTGTACATTCATTACTGTGCAGACGTACCATGTTCAGTAGGCTAAGTAAAAACATTCACAAGCAGTCATGTGTGGGAAAATATTTTGCATACACGCACTTGTATTCATGTGGGTTCATTTTTACGGTAATTTTTCTTTAGGGGGAGGAGAAAAAAATCTAGATAAAGTTGATTTTAGCCTAGGCTACTCTTGGGGAAGGAAGCTCTCACACACAGACACCCAACTGCAGCTGAATAACATTATTTGTATTCAGTTAACTAAAAATGTATGCTTGAAAAAACATACCATACATTCCATTTGAAAAAATATATATAGGTCAATTGAATAAAATCACCATTTTTTCCCTGTAAAAGATACTGCACGAAATCTTCAGTTTTATGTTTGTCAGCATGGAATGGTATATAAAGCTGATGAAAACCTGAAAGATCGATTCTGTCTATTCACAAACAATCAAGAGCCTAAGTATGGGGAAAAGATTAACATTATTATTAGCATTAAAAGGCTTTGTCAAACTCTACTCTGAGCATACTGAAACATAGCAGAAAAGAACATGGTATTATAATCTCAGATTAATCCATTATAATGATTTTTTTTTTAATTCTTTGATGTCAGGAAAACATACCTACTTATTCTGCACTATAAACCAACTTTAAACTTAGAAATGTATCCAAAAGAATTTAATCACAGTAACCTTCAGTGTAAATACCAATAAGAAACAGTTTTACAGTTAAAGCTAAAATTTAAATACTTATTGTAGGCTAAAATGTGATTAAATATTTTAAATGGCTTCTGGGTTTCACAAACCACAGACTCCTACACTAAATTAGCCTACTAAAACACCAACTTACTTAAAAAATGTCAAAGCAGTAACAATAAAGTTTTAACTTCATCATATCATGCACTAGCCCTTGTTGAGTGACCAAGAAATTGTACTAATGTTACTCATTCCTCATCTATCCCTTGCTATTTCATTGTTACAGACTCATTACATCATGCATAATATTAGAACCCAGTCCTGAATTAGGATTCACAATTAGAGAGACATGCTGTGATAAATGTTACCCATAGATTAGTGTATCTACAAATTATGCAGTCAGCTGGCCTATGCCAATACACCCTATTATTATTGTTACTTCATCCTCCCTGCTCACTAATTTGTCTTGCCCACCTGTTACAGCCCCAGTCCTGCAGATTTATGGATGTGCTTCATTTTATTTAACATGTACAGCCCCATGAAAACCCATGGGTTACTGCCTGTGTGTAAATGTAAACATATGTGTAAATCTTCACAGGATTAGGGCTTTAGTTAGGGTGTAAATTCTTTGACATAGACTGTCCTATTTTATACGAGTATACCACATGCACAACAAATGACCCTTGATCTGATTATTTATATGTGCCACTTCAGTTCAAACAATTAATATTAATAAAAATTAGTATAGATCCAGTCCATTGGTTTCAAAGAGCTTCTACAAAAGCCCAGGTCCTATTTTATTAAATCCCAGGGTAGAATCAGGACCTAGGGTCAAACCTTGCAGACCCTTGCTCCGCTTCCCTGAGTAGTTCTACTATTTAAGTAAAATGTATTTTATATATATAATCATTTACAGGAAAAAAGAAAATAGGAACATAGAAGGGTACATCTGGGTCATGAAATCCAGTCCAGAGGGGATGTATGTAAACATATAGTTTATGTTTGTATATAATTGTGTATAAAAAATGCCCATATATAAACACCTATGTATAAATGTATAGTGTCTAAGTGACTTAGGAGAGTGGTTTGGGCAGCACTAAGCACACTGTTAGGTGCAACTGGAATAATAATGAATACAAAATATATTTATAAATGGAGGAAACATTAGCAGTGTGAAGGTTGCAGAAAATATGCTGCCAAGTCTAGATTTCTAATTACAGAAAACTGATGGTGCACTATGCAGAGAAACTTATAGACAAATTTGTCACTACATTTGCTCTGGTGAACCTATGATTAGACACAACTGAACCCATCAAAGTAGCAATTATTTTTACATCTGCTAGTGTTCATTTCTGTGGAACAACAAAAAATACTTTCACAGATAAACAAAAAAGCATGTATAACATACCCCCTTCACGCTATGACATTGCCTATGTACACAGTATGCGTTTGGCATGGGGGTGCAGGAGTGTGTGTTTAATAAGCATACACAAAGATTTTGTTCACAGATTTGAGGGACCCAAATAGTATTATTTCCAAGCAAGAATTAATAGAGTGAGTGAGTGTGTGTGTGTGTGTGTGTGTGTGTGTGTGTGTGTGTGGCATATGCAATCTTTGGTCCCAAAGAGCTAGGGTTAGATTAGAAGCACTTTTGAAATGCTATTATTTTTTTAAGCAATGTAGGTCTTTTTGGAGCCACTACCATGTGAATAACAAATATGTCAGTCACAAAGCAAAGGACAAATCCAAACTGAAAGCATAAACTTTTTAAAGCCTGCTGTTTTTTTCTCAAGAAACTTTAATCTGTGTTTTGCTAGTCCATGCTCTCATTCCTTTTGTTGAGTAATGTGGCTCTGCTTGTTTCAAGGATTTAACCAACACTTACAAGCTAAAAATCAATTATATGAAAAACAATAAAAAATATTCTTATTGCATGCCATAAAAAAGAAAGATACAAAAGGTTAAGCAGAGCAGCCAGCATCTGCACACTAATGACATGATTGTTATGATAGGTGTTTGCTTTACCCTGGAGTGGTAACATTATAATTCATCCACCTCTGAATGAGTGGGGACAATTAATGCAGTCAATGTGTCCCACGTGTTCCCTGTAGCATTAACAAGGCAGCTCCAGGCCCCTTGGCAGACACTGGGCTGAAAATTGAGACTGCTTCCCAGTTGAATGTGATCCTGATTACCTCAGCAGGGCCACCTGCTGCTTAGTGGCTGCTCTTTTTTGTGTTAGCAGCCTCCATTTGTAGTGCCTCCGGGGAGTGCAACCTTAAGGGCAAACCCAGCTGACACCAATCTGGTGAAACACTGGCTGAACAATCAGGTATCCACTAGCTGACCATTTTTCAGATGCCGCCCTTTCTAAACCAGCTAGAACAATGGCCCTGTTTGTTTTACCATACTGAGCCCTCTTCAGGCCAGTGATGTTTTGCAAACGGTGATTTATGGCAGAAAATGCTGTTGCTGCTGCTGCTTTTGTTAGTCAAAATATGCACAGTTTCCCTGGCTGTGTATGTGCATGCCTGTATGCATGACTTTATATATATAGTCATGCATACACACACACATACATAAATATACATATACATACATACATGTATACATATAGAGATAGAGATATATGTATATATATATCTATATTTCTATCTATATATATCTATATCTATACAGATACAGATATATATCTATATCTCTATCTATCTCACTCTATAGATATATATAGATTCTATATATAAGATAGATAGATAGATAGATAGATAGATAGACCTCCAACTAAAAGATTTTTAATGATCATGAGGAGGGACATGGTTATCACTGCATATACAATCAAGCATTGGCTATAGGAGCCACATAAGATTTGTTAATATTTCATGACAGCGGAGATAGTGGGGACTCCCAAGGTTATCCCAGTGTTAATTGAATTAAGTTCATGAAATGAACTGAAAGTCAAGCTGCTCCTGCTTGCCTGCCACACTAGAGGGGGAAACAAATGCCAAATATCTTCAGGTACTATTGGGTAAGGACTAAAATGGGAGATGCAGGAACTTTGTATGGTTCCTCCAGTCAGGTTGGCTCCTGGGGAAGAGAAGGTTTCTGAGAGGTTTTGAGCTGCTAAGCAAGTCTGTGTTGATAAACCGCTGGTCAAAAGGGCAATCTGCTGCAGTACAAGGACACCCACCTGAGAGAAATAGGAGGAGTCAAAAGGAAACACAAAGGAAGAGCCAAGGAATAACACAGTAGGGATGGATTGCAGAATGGCTAACACAGTTTTCATTATCTTAGAGCTGGAGCTTCTTAAGCAGAAAGTTTTAAGGGAGTTAACAATGTGTTTTCTTGTGCCCTACTGAAAGCAAAGGGCATTTGGTTCATGAATATTCCATTACCCTGCCGCTCACTCAAATTGTCCAGCTAACTTTTCAAAATACATAAACAAGAACGTGTCCCA
The DNA here is from genome assembly GCF_000455745.1 of Alligator sinensis. NCBI lineage: Eukaryota > Metazoa > Chordata > Crocodylia > Alligatoridae > Alligator > Alligator sinensis. The sequence goes on from NW_005841872.1 coordinate 64,673, forward strand.
AAAGACATCATATTACATCAAATAAATCAAGTTCTTCTCTAAATAGAAAAAATTAAGGTTGCCCTCAGCATATAATTCACAATCATTTACACACTTCTATTTATATGGAATATACATGCCATATATTACAAGGCACTCTCATCCTCTCCTACCACAAAAGTCAACTTTCTTCCACAGATTAAAATTCTTCACTAAAGCTTATTTCTTCCATGAAGCTTTCCAACAACAGTCTCCAAGCTAGCTTTAAACAAGTATGCCACAATTCTCGGAGAATACACTAAGGTCCAGTGTGTTATGTGTGTGAATTATGCTAACTGTCTGTGTTAGATTATGAACCACTTGGAGCAATGTCCCAGTCATTTTCTGTCATTTTGTAAATCCTGAAGCACATCGCTGGCACTTAATAAAAAAGTAATACATTGATATTACTTAATTAATTAATAGTATTAATTTATGAAAGGCAGCATCTGAAAAGGTAAACGGGTATTTGCCTGTTGATTAATAAACAGTCATATTTTGGTGTATTATTCATATTAATTCTTTGTATTCAAATGAGACTGGAATTAGCATATGGTGAGCACTGTGGAAAACACCCCATCAGTGTAGCTGTCCAGGAAAAAAAAACTCCGTTCCATAAGTTTTCTGACTTACTTTGCTGAACAAGAAGGGGGGAGAAGGATACATAACAAAAAGTAATATACAGTAAAATTAAATTAAACTAAAGTGAATTAAGTGAATTAAATTGCCGTGCTAAAATCCTGCAATATTTTGTTTCAGAAATACTTACACAGGATATTCCCAAAATGAAATATGTTCCCTGGCTGCTGTGGGTTACATATTACAGCAAAGTTGGAGAACCTGGACATGTGGGTGGCTGTGGCTGCCTGCAATAAGCAGCGCATTATTAGACTTTAAACTACTGAAAACCAGCCATGAAGTTGACTGAAGAGAGAGGGTTCAAAATCTGCCTGTCTTCTCACAGTAATTCAGTAACTTTCTACTGCTTCTGACAAACATTTTGATTTTGATGTAACTGCAGATTCTTATGCGGGGAAAAAAGTTTAAATTTGAATGCTTCTGACCGGAAATAGTCTTGGCCCTGAAGGGCTTATAGTCTACATCAAAATGACATTCTGATGAGAGGGGTGGAAAAACAGAGAGAGGTGAAGTGAGTTGACCAACCAATGTTACATGCAGTAGCATAACTATTGCTGGGTTGGTAGCTGGGGTGTCGGCAAAGAGCCAGCAACCAGGGGGTTAATCCTCTCACTGGTTGCCACCAACTCTGGGCTTTATATGGTTGTTCAGCATGGTTTCCAGTGTCACAACCCAAGGGTGTGATTTTTGTTTGTGTGCGCTTCGGCACTGCTGAATTATTTCCCGCCACTTGTAGCTTTCTTTGCAGGGTGCATTTCTTCGTTGCAACAGAGAAATGCACGTTGCAAGGAGTTCCCGCCATTTGTATTCAAATTTGTGCCCCACTATTGGCCAGTTCGAAATTATTCCTACGTGGCGGCTAGCGATTGGCTTGCTAGCCGTATAAGCGTGTATCTCAAGAAGGCTATAGGGGTCTGATCAACCTCTCGCCTCTCCCCGTCACCGCCTGATCCCTCGATGTACCCTTCCCTGCGCGCAAGTTCCACGGAGCCTAGCAAACTTCATGTGAGTGAATCCAGAGCTCTACCCGGGGTTCGAGACCTGCAGTTTTTTTCTTCCCGTTGCCAAAACCCCATTGCGACGTACCCTCATGTTCTGCAGGTTCGAGTTTTTTGTTTTGTTTTGTAACCGCAACTCAAGCAAGTTTTCCTGCCTGCACTGCGACCATCTTCGGTGTAAGTAAAATAATCTTAAATCAACCACTAAGCGTCCGTACCTAATTCTAGTGTGCCACCTGTCTTCCCCGACCCGGCGTGTCCGGGCTGCTGGCCACAGCCCGCCGCGCGAAAAACCCCCGAGGGCCTCAGACCGCTCCCGGCCCGCACATTCAGCAGTTGCCCTTGAGCCTCCCTGATGATTAAGGGGGTGTCAGAATAGAGGCAGAAAGATAGAGGCTCAAGACTTGTGCAGCTATGGCCCTCCAGCAGTGTGGAGTAGAAGGAAGTCATCAGAAGCCATCAGCCAGAGCACGGAGGCTTTGGAGCCAGGCGGTGGGGTTGGGAAAGGGAGGCGGGGAGAGCCAGGGGTAATCTTGTCAGTGGTGGCTGTCAAATTTGGGGTTTTATATTATTGTATAGCATGGTTTTTTTATTATGTCCTTGAGCCCCCCAAATCCTGGCTTCTGGTTCCTGGCCAGTCCCTCTCTTTCTTTGCCACCTGTGTTCTGGAGGTCCCTGCCAGGCACACCTTTGCTGCCCAGGGAACTGAAAATACTAGTTATGCCTCTGGATACATGGTACATCAGTAGCACAGGTGGGAAATTAGAACTGGTCAAAATGTTTTCATTCCCCACTCAGTCGCAACCCTCTTTTTAACTCTAATGAACTCCCTTGGGGGCCATATTTTCAAATAGACTCCGTGGAGACTTAGGGCATATCCACAGCACCTCCAACTATTCCACAGAGTGGCACATGAAAGCACCCTCCGCCCACTTGCTTCTGTCTAAAAGACAGCGTGGCAGCTGTTTGGTGCACATGCACCCAAAACTGCTCTCTAGCTTGTCTGTGCTTTCTGGTGTGCACCCGAGCACTATTCTAGAGGCAGTTACATTACATTTTTTCCAGCATTTGGCACACACAGATGCAAGTATTCAGGGCATGTTTTCATGACTGTACTCCTTAGCATGGTTGGAGGCAATGTAGACATATGGTACCTAAGCAGATAGACATCTGTCTGATCTTATTCCACCCAAATATCTTTGAAAATCTGGCTCTTGGTCTCTTTAATCCAGGTCTACAAATGAATTTAGAGGCCTAATTACTACCAATTTCAGTGGGTTCTTAAATATCTCTGATTATCTGATTCGCTGTACATCAGTTCCCCACCTGTAAAATGGGAACATGAGTATTGCCCTACCTTAAAGAGATGTTGTAAGGATAAGCACGTTATTACTATTCAGTGCTCAGATACTATAATATTAATATAGATAGTTAGTGGTATTTTGTGTATGAAAAATGCCAAATGAAGGAAAACAACATTGCTTCACCGGAAAGAAATTCACAAAATTCCCCAGTTTTTCAAATAAACAAAACTAAAATGTTAGTATTATTTCAAAGTCAAACTTTTGCTTTCTTTTTCTTTGGTTGTTTTCAATGTTATTGGGATTTTGTTAGCTTTTTTTCTTTCGTTCCCCTTCCTCAAAGTCCAGTGCAGGAAAAAAGAGAAAAGTCCAGGAATGACCCCAGAATCAGAACTCTGAAAACTGAAGATGGGAATTTCTTCAGCTTTTGGATTGTTTTTTTCTATCTAAAATAATGACACGAATGTGTTTTTTTCTTTTGTCAAAAATGAAAATATTTTGAAGGAAGCTAAATTGTATCATGAAAATCATCAGACACAAAGTACACACACCCTTCATGGAAGTTGGCCTGATCAGATTAACATACCTCTTGCAAATGTGAATCTTAGCAACTCAAAAAACAGAAATCAAATAAAATAAATCCAACATTATAGGTAAAAAAGCCTCCTACTTTTAAAGCCTGTTTCATAAAGGTGGGGGGTAGTTTCCCATGCTTTTTAAGCGCTTGGACTGGCAATACTACCTACTACCAAAAAAAAAAATTCTAAACATCTCATTGCACCTGATTTTTCAACAAGTGCTATTTAGACAGTTATTTAAATCTGTTGTTTAGGTTAGGTTAATCTGTTTAGGTTAAACAACAGATTTAAATAACTGTCCAAATAGCATTATTTGAAAAATCAGATGCAATTGCTGAGGGTAAGAGTTCAGCTCCTTCCTGAGCTAACAACTGACTTGAATGAAACCGAAGACACCTTTTCCCCTCAGTGTTGTCTTGTTTTTTATTCTGTCTGCCTGAGCTGAATTTTGAATAAAGGTGGATCTGAACCAAACTCCCAAGTCTATGTGACCTTCAAGTGTTTGAGGGTTCAACATCCTAAATTGGATCCAAATTCAAATTTCACAAATAGCCCTTAGCTTTATAATGGGGTATCAAAACTTTAGCTTAACATTTCCCCAAACTTTGGAGCATTTGAAATCTGGATCTGAATTTCCTGAGAAATGCTTAATACCGTGGCACAAGAGCAAATACAATGAGCACAGGAACTGCCTTTATCCAGTATAACATCATTTCCCAAAATAAACATCTTCTTTGGGCAAATAATCTTTGTTACAGTTTATTAAATGCTGGCTAATGTCTTCTTACTTGTGTGACTAAATGCTAACTACCAGTAGATGAACTTTGCTGGTCAGATTTCTGCTTTTATAAAGCTCATTTTATAAATTATACATGGGGTACCCAATGTTGCCTCATAAATTATAGGCTTTTACAGCCCCATGTTTTATGGCAATATGTCATGGGGTGAAAGTATACACTACATTGTCCCTGATGATGACACAGACTTTAAGCTAAAAGCACAAATTCAACCAAGGGGGGAAAAAAAAACAAATTAAAAGCTGTAAAAGAAAAATACTTGACATTGTCTCTTCTAATTGAAGTTAAAATGATGAATGGGACTGACTAGTTGTAGTGATCTGTCCCTCAGCGAGTAAGACACATGGGGTTTGATTTAGGATCCTGGTTCTCACTCTCCTGTTCCCTGAGCAATCAGGAGCTGTGAGTGCTCAGTCCCTGAGGAGTAAAGTGCCTTGCATCACTTACCAACAACTCTTTGGATGATTAAGGAAAGGAGTAAAAACCTTCCAAACAGATTTCTGCCCAGTCTTCCTCACCAGGAAAATGTTGACTAGTGTCTTTATCAAACAAAAAGCATTGGACAATGAAGGCGGTCCTCAGGACTACAGAAAAGATGCAAATAGCCACATCCTGTCCTGGAGGCAAATTGTAATAAGAACATTGAGGTTGGCTTTAATCAAGGCCTGCTGTTTACTTCTAAATTAATATTCATCATCTAAGACCTAGTTCTGCCCCTTTTACTGTAGTCAGCAACTATTTCCACTGAGAAAGTTTATAATATGAGAGAGGATGATGGAATTTGGCCACTGGGCACTGTGCTTGCCTTACCCCTTCCAAAACATAAACGTGTAGGTAATTTTAAAGATGCTCATCTTCTCATTTCAAATTTCTCTAAACAACAATAGATATCTGCATGTAGATCATTATATTTTTAAGTCAGAGGTACAATTAAATACATCTACTGCGCATCAAATATGTTCAAGATATGTATCAGGACAGAAAAGCATGCATACATGAAGATGTACTTCATACTAATTTTTTTTTAATTGGACACCAAATTTTCAATGGAATAGTTGCTTTGTTTTGTTTGTTAATAAACCATCTTTTCACACAATATTTCTACTTTAGCTTTTCATTGAAAATATTTAAATATTTTCAACTAAAATATGGAGGTTTTTTTAGGAAAAAAAAAGTCATTTTCCATAGGGGGAGGAATGCTTTCGGATGAGCTCTGCATAGTACACATCAGGAGTCATTGTCTCCAGATTAAAGCAGGAAAAATGTTCTCCAGCCTGGCCTAAATTTTCCTACTCTACCAATGAATACCTAGTATATAATACTATATAGGTATATAATACCTATATAGTAGTTGCCATTCATAGATCTCAAAAAGTGGGTGAGCTTTTATTTTTCGTCTTTTTAATAGATAGAGAATTTGAGGCACAATATCACAGTTAAATTCAGTAATAGCAGCAGCAGCATAATCTCCTGATTTAGCTCCCATGATTTACCTACTGCAATCAGCTGGCATTCTGCCTCTCCTGCAAATTTTCAACAAAAGAAAACCAATAAAACTAATCATCCATTTAAAAAATAACTGTATTCCAGGTACTTACATACAAAAACAAAGCCAAAGATGCATGAACTAAAATACCCGACTTTGGAAAAATATGGTGCATTAAGAAACATCAGTTTCTGATACTGTCTGCCAAATTCTGGGCAAGTGTAAACAGTTTCACTTTCATGGAGAGATGGGTTTCACACATTCCCATCACCTGAGAATTTGGTCTTGTAACTTCTCATGACACATATATAGTATTATGAATGTGCATGATTGCATACACACACTCATATATGAAGTAATAGATGACACAGTTGGTAATGTTTCAAACAGAATCTAGGTGGTAAAGGCCGGTGAAGCAGTACTGTGCTAACAGTGCCATGAAAAGGAAAGGTGAATGTACAATGATAAAAGAAAAAAAGAAAACAGAGTCAACAATACATACGGAGTAACAATGTTCACGATGTCTTTGGTTGACAATATAAACTGAATGAATGGAAAAATGGAACACAATGAGGTAATGTATCTAAATGAAGGAACAGTTGCTTCTTAGCTAATGTACATGGGAAGCAGAAATTGATGGTTGACAAAGCAGGTGAGTCAAGCTGTAACCTAACCATGACCATGGGATGATTATATGTAAAATTTTTGCAGAAAGAATCTCTATGAAGAAGGAAGGTTGGCATCCAAAGCTTTAGAAGTGGGATAGTTCTCCTTTACTTTTAATGTAAGAAAGTTCATAAAATCATAGAAAATGAGGGTTGGAAGGGACCTTAGGAAGTCATCCAGTCTAGCCCCTGCTCAAAGCAGGACCAACCCCAACTGGATCATCCCAGCCAAGGCTTTGTCTAGCTGGGTCTTAAAAACCTCCAAAGATGGAAGTTTCACCAACTCTCTGGGGAACCTGTTCCAGTGTTTTACTACCTTCCTAGTGAGAAAATTCTTCCTAATATCTAACCTAAACTTCCCTTGCTGCAATTTGAGACCATTGCTCCTTGTTCTGTCATCTGCCACCACTGAGAACAGTCTAGCTCCATCTTCGTTCAAACCCCCGGTTCACGTATTTGAAGGCTGCTATTAATCTCCCCTCAGTCTTCTCTTCTCTAGACTAAATAATCCCAGTTCCATCAACCTCTCCTCATAAATCATGTCTCCCAGCCCCCTCACCAATTTTGTTGCCCTTTGCTGGACTCTCTCCAAGTTGTTGCATCCTTTCTCTAGTGGGGGGCTGAAAACTGAACACAGTACTCCAGATGTGGCCTCACCATTGCTGAATAGAGGGGAAGATTCATTTCCCTTGATCTGCTGGCAACACCGCTACCAGTGCAGCCCAGTATGCCATTAGCCTTCTTTGCAACAAGGGACACTGTTGGCTCATATTCAGCCTACTGTCTACTGTAAACCCCTTTTCTGCAGAGCTGCTGCACAACCAGTCAGCCCCAAGCCTGTACTGGTACATGAGTATCTGTGTTAAGTGCAGGACTTTGCATTTGTCCTTGTTGAACCTCATATTATTTCTTTTGGACCAATCTTCTTCTTTGTCTGCATCAGTCTGAATCCTAGCCCTACCCTCCAATATATCTAGTACTCCAGGCAGTCAGCCCCCAGTCTGTACTGATATATGGGATTGTTCCATCCTAAGTGCAGGACTTTGCATTTGTCCTTGTTGAACCTCATGAGATTTCTTTTGGCCACATCCCATAGGTGATGGAAGGTGGGGGGAGCTAACAGGGCTTAGCCCTCCCAAATGCGGGGCAGCGATAGGGTCACAAGGCAGCCTGGCTGCAGGCTTCTGGCAGCTGCAGCAGAGGTGGAGAGGGGCTTCAGCTGAGGCAGCAGAGGCAGGAGGTGGAGAGGGGCTGGGGTGTGCATGCAGCAGTGACAGAAGGAGTGGGGCTGGGGCTAGAGAGGGGCAGGTGCTGCACAGCCAGGGTGGGACAGGGAGTGGGACTCAGCCATGAGCAGCTTGTCTGGGGGGCACGGCTCCTGCTGCTACATGCACCCTGGGAGGCATGGGGGGAGTGTACCCCCACATCAGCGTGGGGTAGGGCAAGCTGCCACTGCAGGATGAGGCCAGGGCTATGCTGGGTTCTTCCCGGTGGAGGGGTTGGCTGGGCTGCACTAAGGGCAAGTGGCAGTGGCAGTGCTGGGAGGAGGCTACTATGGGGAAGCCACCCCAACATTCACCTTAGCCTCTCCAACTCCCCCTGCCAGCACCACCACCACCTGTCCCGAGCACAGTGCAGCACAGCCCCTGCCAGGAAGAGCCCAGGTAAGCCTTGCCCCATCCCGCAGTGGCAACCCGCCCTGGCCCATGCAGACCCTGGAGCACATCCCCCGCCATGTCCTCCTGGGGCACAAGCAGCAGCAGGAGCCGCCACCTCCTGCCTGCACCCCCTGGATGAGCCACTGCTCCATCCCATGCCCCACCCTGGCTGTGCAAGGGCTGACCCAACCCCAGCCTCACTTCCTCTCCCCCTCCACAGCCCTTCCCCCTCCCTCCACCCCTTTCTCCACAGACTTACCTGCTGGGGGGGGGCACATGCGCATGCACTCAGCCCCCCCCCAATAATTTTTTTCTCCCTGTGCCTATTCCCAAACCTCTAATTTGTCAAGGTCACTCTGAATTAGCCCTACCCTCCACATTTCTACTACTCCACCCAGCTTGGTGTCATCTGTAAACTTGCTGAGGGTATGCCATCTTCCAAGTTGTTAATGAAGACATTGAAGAAAACCAGCCCCAGAATCAACCCACTTGATACCAGTTGCCAACTAGACTTCGAGCCATTCGTTACTACCCTCTGAACCCAATATTTCAGCCAATTTTTTATCCACTTTATAGTCCACTCAGTCCTGGATCCTCTTTTTTCCCTTTCTTAAATATGAAGATGTTTGCCCTTTTCCAACCAGCCAGGACCTCTCCTGATCGCTATGAGTTTTCAAAGGTGATGGTCAATGGCTATGCTATCAGCCAACTCCCTCAGCACCCTTGGTTGCATCCCATCTGGCCCCATGGACTTGTATATGTCCAGTTTTTCTAAATAGTTCCTAACCTATTCTTTTGCCACCATTGGCTGCTCATCTCCTCCCCAAACTGTGCTGCCCAGTGCAGTAGTTAATTGTACTGGTTTTGATCCAGCTCCTGATGAACTCAGATCTTTTCACTGACTTAAACAACTATTGAATCAGGCCTAGACAATACAGAAATAAAATACTGGGTTGAGAAAAATAGCTAAAACAACAGCTGTTATGACCATTGACCATACATCCAAAGGCTGACATTAAAAAGAAAGCACTGGTGAAAGATCCTTTCAGTGACTGTGAATCAAAGATAGATTCTGCTGTTGCTTCTTCTAAGGTATCTCTTGTTTTGCCTGAATATATTAAAGCAAGCAAACAAACAAAAAACAATGGAGACAAAAAAAAAGAAGAGGGCAGCAATCTGGTGAGATTACCAGACTAATTTGGAGATCATCAAATACCAATTAATAAATCTAGTTTACAGTCTGCAACCATGTATTTTTGGATCCAGTCACTCTTCTTGGCTTCAATGGTGCTGCACAAGATGCCATTCAGGAGAATCCTGTTGCAGTACTTGGTCCCTAGTACATACCTAGGACATACCTTGCTATATCCCACGCTGTGCAGCATGCCATATATTTTAATGCAAAAGGATGGATAGAAATCACTTGATATTTTATGAGAAACGAGACAAAATCATTCATAGTAAGGGAAACAAATTAGATTTTGCCAAAAAATGTGTTGTTTGTTCTTGCGCCCTGTAATATTTAAGTTTCTGAAAATTTTTAGAATTAAATTATTATATTTTTCAAACACAGTTTTAGAGTTTTAATATATATAATAACAGCAGATCAATAGAGTCAGTGCCCACAGTGTATCAAAGCACTGAGAAACACCTATGTTATGAAAGTAAGTGAATTTACTGGAGTGCAAACCCCTGATGACTTGTCTGTAATCAGCCAGCAGGCCTTCAGGGCAAGAGAATTAATGTATTTTAATATTTCATATTATCTTCCATATGGTATAATGCTACACCAAATCATAATGTAAGTGTTTGTGTGTCTCTGTGTATATAGCTATATACGATCACAGTACTTTTCCAGAAACAAAAGCTTCCATTATTAGCAGTTCATTTGCCTCTTAGTCTGGTCTACTTTGGCATGTTATGAACTGAGGTACAAATCTCAATCTGAGTATGATATACATTTTTTTTTATTTGGTCTCAATGAAATGGGTTTTTCTAGAACATTTCATTGTAATTTTTCTAATTTATCCTCTTTTCTTTGCTGAAATCCATACTTGCTAAGAAAGAGCCTCTCTACTGGATATATAATTGACAAAATTAGCTTTCATTATGACCAGGGAGCCTCATTTTCTCTGTTAAAAAAATCCCCAATTTTCAGATTAAAAAAAGTAAACCAAAATCCACATTTTTCCATGATTAAAATAAAACACCACTTATATATATAGTGATGTTTCACTTTAATCACAGAAAAATGTGGGTTTTGAGTTCCTTTTTTAAAAGCAAAAATTGTGGGTGTGTGTGGGGGGGGGGTGTTCTGTCAGAGAAAACCAGGATCCCTGATTATATCTTCAAATGAATCCCCCTACCAGATTTTGTGGGGGTTTTTAACTCATTTTCTTTTTCAGGTGTGTGGGGCAGGAAAGGTGGTGGGAGAACTTTCTCTCCTTTCTCTGGTATCTCAGGCTTGGATCCAGCAGGTTGCTATGTTCACACAGAGGCACACTAAAGTCCAAGGCAGTGCAATGTGTACCCATTCAACAGTACATTTCAGGATTGGGGCCCTGAAACTAAATAAGGCCCATCATGGGCAGACCCCACCAGTGTTGTAGAAGAGTTTGCAGCCCCCCTACCTACCCTATGGGCAGACCACATCCTAGCACACTTGCCTGGGCTGCAGCAGTTCAGGAGCAGTCCTGGGGCTTCCCCACCCCCAGGTCAGCTGGAGACAGCAGTGGTGGGCAGGTCCCTACCTTACTTACCTGTTCCCCATTTGATCCCATTCCAGCCCAGGTCTCCAGTCATGCTTTGGACATGGCAGGACTCCTAGGAATTTGGGGCTAAAGGAAATGGAGCACCCAGCACATGACCTTCACTGTGGAAGAAGTGGGGTACAACAGTGCCACTGCACTCACCTGGAACCTTCTTTGAGGCCCCTGGTATCACTTAACAGTTATATGATAATATTCTGCCAGTGGCCACACAAGCTTCTGGTGGTTTTGCAATGTTGTACTACAGAGAGGAGCTACATACATGGATGGGTACAAGTCAGCAGGCCCGGATGACCTCCATCCATGGGTGCTGAAGGAATTGGCCAGTGTCATAGCTGAGCTGCTGGCACGGCTGTTTGAGACCTCATGGTGCTCCGGCCAGGTCCCTGTGGACTGGAAAAGGGCCAATATGATGCCCATTTTTAAGAAGGGAAGAAGGGATGATCCGGGTAACTTTAGACCAGTCAGTCTTACTTCTATCCTTGGGAAAATACTGGAAAAAATCATCAAAGAGCGCATTTGTGAAGGCCCAGTAGGGGAAACTTTGCTGAAAGGAAACCAGCACAGGTCTGTCACAGGTAGACAAACCTTATAGCCTTTTATGACCAGGTCACACACTGAACTGAGGCTGATGTCATCTACCTGGATTTTAAGAAGACCTTTGACACAGTTTCGCATCCTATTCTCATAGGGAAGCTAATAGGCTGTGGAGTGGATGTTTACACAGTCAGGTGGGTGCCCAACTGGCTTAGGGACCACACCCAGGGAGTGGTGTTGGATGGGTCGTTCTCGGCCTGGAATGAGGTGGGCAGTGAGATCCCGCAGGGTTCGGTCCTTGGACCAGTGTTATTCAATATCTTCATCAGTGATTTGGACAAGGGTGTGGAGAGCACCCTCTCCAAGTTCGCAGATGATACCGAGTTATGGGGCAAAGTTAACACATCAGGGGGCAGGGAGCAGATACAGGCCAACCTGGACAGGTTGGATTGTTGCCCTGTGGGGTCAGGCCAACTCTCAGGATCTCAATATTTTGCTGTTAGACAGGAGGGTGTGACACAATTGCACATATACAAACACACAAATCAATTAGGTGCACACACACACACACACACACACACACCACACTTAGTACACATACACAGATCACTAATTCATATATCATACACACAATGACATATATATATATATATATATACACACACATACATACACACACACACACTCACCAGTTCACATGCATACAACCTACCTACACATAGGTAAATTCCTAACTTGAATGGCACGGTATGTATGTGAGTGCTTGGGTACCTGGGGTACTTGGGGGAAGGTTAAGGTGAGAGAGACAGAGTTAAAGTGTAGGGAGTGAAAGTTGCCAGAACTGATATTAGAACAGGTGGACTAGAGAGAAGCTGGCTGAGGAACTGAGGCTTGGGGTTTCTTAAGGTAGACTGGGGCTGGAAACTGAGGCAGATAGCTGAGATACTGGGTGGGTGGGGGGGTGTGCAGCTAAGTGGTGGCAAGGAGGAGACAGTCAGGAAAGAGAGAGAGAGGCAAAACCTGGGAGCTTGGGACTGGAAACAGACTGACAGCTTAGAGACTGGGGGAGGGGGGGTAGATAAGTGGTGGCAAAGGAGGAAACAGTCAGGAAACAGACAAAAACCCAACTCAGTGTTTCAAAATAACAGGTTTATTAAACAGACAACACACTACACGGTTCCATGAAGTTATTGGTTCCCCCCCACACACACACACCCACAAGCACTCACAATGGCAACAGAAGAAAGAGACTCAGTGGAAGGGTTGGAGTCCAGGTGGGGAAGAGAAGCAGAGTCCAAGTCCTTGGTTGAAGAGGGGTTAGGGGGTGATAGCTACCTATCCAGACTGGAAAGGGGTCCTTGTCCGTTAGGTATTGTCCAGAGGGGGGTCGCCAGCAGGGCCTCTTGGTGGATCGGTGGTGTGGGATGGTGTTGGTCCAGATGGAGAGGGCGTCCCCAAAGAGTCAGTCTTCACTACCCCTTTTTATGGGGCAGACGACCTCTGATCTCCTATGGGGAGGGCCTGTCCAAGCAATGTTAGTCCTGTCCCAGAGGGCTCCAGGTGTTCTTACTGAGCATGTGCAGCCTGGCACAATGGTGGGTTGCCTCATCTTTTGTTTCTTGAATGCTGAAGGTGGTTCCAAGGGCTGGGTTGTTGGTCCACGTACTGGTGTTGATGGTTCGGTCATTCAGAGGGAGCTATTTTTAAACATACTTCCATTGTCTCTCAAGCATCCTCATTCATCCCCATTCATTCAGGAACCAAGTTACATAGGAGGGGTAGTTGTGAGTCATGGGTTACACAACCGGGCCTGGGGACAGGATGGAGACCTGACAAACAAAATGGAAACTTGACATGACTTATGCTAACTTACATATGTA
>NW_005841872.1:78195-80897 GCF_000455745.1 Alligator sinensis
CAATGGGCAGAACAAAATAGGATGCAATTCAACAAAGATAAATGTAAAGTACTCCACCTAGGCAGGAGGAATCCCCAGCACAACTATAGGTTGGGGGAAAACCGCTTCAGCAGCTCAGCGGCTGAGAGGGATCTTGAACTCCAAGATGAACATGAGCTGGCAATGTAATGAGGCCATCAACAAGGCCAATCACACCTTGTTATGCATTAGCAGATGCATGACCAACAGATCGAGGGAGGTGATGCTCCCCCTCTATGCGGCATTGGTCAGGCCGCAGTTGGAATACTGTGTCCAGTTTTGGGTGCTCCACTTCAAGAGGGACCCAGAGAATCTGGAGAGGGTTCAGAGGAGGGCCACTTGCATAATTAGTGGCCTCTGTGAAAGACCCTACAAGGAGAGGTTGAAGGATCTGGATATCTTCAGACTTCACAAGAGATGGCTGAGGGGAGACCTTGTAGCCACCTATAAGTTTATCAAGGGAGAACAACAGGGAATTGGAGAAGTGCTATTTACCAGAGCTCCCCTAGGAGTAACTAGGAATAATGGGTGCAAACTAGTGGAGAGTAGATTCAGGTTAGACATTAGGAAGATTTTTTTTACAGTAAGGGTGGCCAGGATCTGGAATGGGCTTCCAAGAGAGGTGGTACTATCACCTAACTTGGAGGTCTTCAAGAGGAGGCTTGATATTCACCTGGCTGGGGTCATCTGACCTCAGTCCTCTTTCCTGTCAGGGGCAGGGGGTTGGACACGATGATCCTTTGTGGTCCCTTCTGACTCTACAATGTATGAATCTATAAATCTATGAATTTGACTCTACTTAGTCAGGAATGAAAGGTTCACAATAGGAACAGTCCAGGGCTGGTCTCGAGAAATATATTTATGTAGATACGTCATTTTTTTGTCTCTCACATAACTCATATAGGTAGACTATTTCATGTTGCTGACATCAGCAGTGCAGTACTATACTGATGAAGGCAGTTTGGTTTCACAGACCATGTGATATAGCTGGAGACAGTCCTGCTTTCACAGGACAGATTGGACTAGATGACCTCCTGAGGAGCCTTCCAACCCTATCTTTCTATGATTCTATGATTGCATGGCCTAATAAAGAGGCAATGATGGGTGTTGGAACTGATGTTGCCTCTGTGGTGGGTGCAGTACCACTGTTACACTGTTGGAAATGAAGTTGCCAGGTGGGTGCAAGGGCACTGTTGCACACCCCCCCAGCCCCCCCGCTTCTTTTCCATACCAGTCTTATCCAGGCAGGGGAATTTCAGAACGTAAGCAAAAAGAAATTATTCTTGGCATCAGCATTAGACACTCGGCTTATTTTTCTGCCAGTAAAAAGTGATAGGAGAAATTATAACAACCTAAATTAAGATGTCCTGCAAGCATTGAGCAGAATGAAGGCTGCTGGCTGCTGACATTAAAGACAGAAATAACTTTTTTCAGTAAAGCCGTTTTTGGACCACAGGCACCAGACTCCACACTTCAGCCATTCTGCCTTATTGGTTCAGCAAGATAGGTTGCTGCCTGTAATTCACTCATTACCTGGCATGTGTCTTTTCAGTGAGGTATTGCTGGAAAAAAAAAAAAAAACTTTATTGGTTTGACCTGAGTCTCAGAGCAAGAAATAAAATAAGGAAAGGTGAAGGCAGGTTATTGATACACTAAATCTTTTCCTCAAGCTCAGACTGTATCTAGTAGTGTTCATATCTTGTGCTTTTGGAGTTACAATGGTTTGGACTTCAAAGAAAGCAAAGGTTTGTTTTCAGTGTCAGCATACATAGGCAACATCTGCTCCAGCGCCCATCATTGCCTCTGTATTAGCTAACTCAATTGACTGTGTACATTTGTATTTGAAGAAAAAGCATTGTATTCTATTATCTTTCTACTCAGCCATCTATTGTGGTACTTTTTATAAATCTGTCGATCCGTAGTATTTGCTTATAAAATATTCCCTACTAGTTTAAGTATTGACATTGTGCCTGGAAGTGTACAAGCACAGCTGGAGATATAGCCTCTTTAGGCAAGGGCTGTATATTAGGATAGTATAAATGCCTTGGAGGACTCAGAGGAAAGTTCCATTTTAAACCTATATGATTTCTCTCCCTTCTTTCATGCCAAGGTGAGGCACTGCAGTTTTGCTGAGGTGAGTTTTGAGTGAGAAGATACCACACAGAACAAAGGCATAGATGGCAGCAGAGCAAAGCAGAGCCTTGAAGATCAAGTTGAAAAGCTTGAAAATGATGTGTGAAGTGAGGAGAAGTCAGTGGAAGTTTCCAAATCAGGAAGTGCCCAAATCAGCACAGCAGGAAAGATGATTTTCACAGCAGCTTTTTGGAGGGGTTGATGAGAAGTCACATACGAAACTGTCCAGACCTCTCACCTAATCACAGTCCTACATCTCCTCCTCCACATGACCTCTTTGTGCCTCCTCCCTTGCTTAGTTTCATGGCCAGGACTGCCTTTGTTCCAGGTGCTACAGATGTTCTTACTCTTCTCCTTTGAGGGCCATGTTAGAAGTCTCATTTTTTCTACCCAAAAAGCTAGCACTCAGTAAACAAAGGAGCATGCAGGGAAGGATGGTGGTGGAGCCACCTAGCTAATTAAAGAGATGACTTCAAATAAAGGAGGGTGCCAATTTTTAATTACAGCTCTTTTGTCTTTTAAAAATCCCCCAATCATCTTGTGCTTAATCC
>NW_005841872.1:80928-82556 GCF_000455745.1 Alligator sinensis
TTCTATGCAAGTTGTCTGTCTGTTTTGACTGTAAACTCTTTTGGAATAGGGGCTGTCTCAAATGTGCATGCTGTAGAAAACAGAGCTGTCAGTTAGACTCAGACTCCACAGCACAACAGCCAAAACATGGATAAAAGCAAAGGGACAGCAATAGTGCACAGGGCAGCACCAACTACCAGAGTGCAGACAGTGGTGGCATGATCAGTCATTCCCCATATGACTGTCCCCATCCTCCCACAGATGGCACCCAGGGTTGCTGCCCTGCCCACCCCCACTCCTCAATTATGCTACTGGATAAAAAAATATACAGCCTACAACCCGAAGCCCGGGAACAGAAAAATGACAATAGTGGTCAAAGATCACACAAGTCAAAAACTAAACCCAGATTTTCTGAATCCCAGTCAATGTTTTAGGCACAAGACTACCCTCTCTACCCAGAAATAATAGATTATTATTAGACTAGATGGGTGTTTAGGCAGTCCTTATTTTTATTTCCATTTTGCTTCACAAGTACTGGTTTGTGGTTTATACTTAACAAATAGCAAATAATCATTAACATATTACAGACCCCACACCAAGGGGAAGAACTAGATTCAGAACTCCTGAGGCAGCTCTCAGAGACCATAAAGGCTAGGGAGGCGGTAGTCATGTGGGACCTAAACTACCCTGACATCTGCTGGGAGATGCAGACAGCAAATTCCCACCGTTCACACAGGTTCCTATCTTGTGTACAGAACCTCCACCTGACGCAGGAGGTACATGGTCCCACTAGGGGGAAGGCCTTACTAGACCTGGTATTGGCAACAGGGGATGACATGGTAGGGGACCTACAGATCAGTGGTCACCTGGGGGACAGTGACCACCAAATAATAGAATTCGTCATAAGGTGTAGAGTGGGTGAGGTAACTAGTAGGGTGGAAGTGCTAGACTTTAGGAAGGCTGACTTCAGCAAACTCAGGCGTTTCGTCTATGATGCACTGCAGAGTAAGAGATTTAGCGAGATGGGAGCCCAGGAAGGGTGGTTGTGCCTTAAGGAAACTATCCTTCAGGCACAGAGGGAGATGATCCCAATGTGGAGGAAAGCGGAGAAAGGGGCCAAGAGGCTTCCCTGGTTGACCAGAGAAATCCAGAGCAGCCTAAGGTAAAAAAGGAGGGCATATAAGCAGTGGAAACAGGGAAGGATTACTAAAGAGGAGTATACCTCCTCAGCTCGCAGTTGTAGGGAGGCAGTTTAGAAAGGCCAAAGCTACAATGGAGCTGAGGATGGCATCCCAAGTTAAGGATAACAAAAAATTGTTTTTCAGACATATAGGGAGTAAAAGAAAGGCCCAGGGTAGAATAGGACCACTACTAAATAAGCAAAAGCAACTGGTGACAGACAGGGGGGACAAGACTGAACTCCTCAATGAGTTCTTTGCCTCAGTATTCCTAAACGAGGGGCAAGACAAGTCTCACAATGGGATTGTAGAGAGACAACAGCAGGGCGCCAGACTACCAAGCGTAGACCCTGAGATACTGCAGAGTCACTTGGAAGAACTGGATGTATTTAAGTCGGCAGGCCTGGATGAGCTCCATCCGAGGGTACTGAAGGCACTGGCTGATGTCATTGAACAGCCACTGGGAAAAAT
>NW_005841872.1:82736-122533 GCF_000455745.1 Alligator sinensis
TTAAGAGGCTGTGACTTGGATGATTACACAGTCCAGTGGGTGACAAATTGACTAGAGGGTCGAACCCAGAGAGTGGTGGTGGCTGGATCGGTATCCACCTGGAAGGACGTGGGCAGTGGGGATCCGCAGAGCTCGGTCCTTGGACCGATACTCTTCAATGTCTTCATCAGTGACTTGGACAAGGGAGTGAAGTGTACTCTGTCCAAGTCTGTGGATGATACAAAACTGTGGGGAGAAGCGGACACACTGGAGGGCAGGGAACAACTACAGGCAGACCTGGACAGGTTGGACAAATGGGCAGAAAACAATAGAATGCAGTTTAACAAGGAGAAATGCAAAGTGCTGCACCTAGGGAGGAAAAATGTCCAGCACACCTACTGCCTAGGAAATGACCTGCTTGGTAGCACGAAAGCACAAAGGGATCTTGGAGTCCTAGTGGACCCTAGACCCAACACCCTAGTGGACTCCAAGATGAATATGAGTCATCAGTGTGATGAAGTCATCAGAAAAGCTAACTGCACTTTATCATGCATCAGCAGGTGCATGACAAATAGAACCAAGGAGGTGATACTGCCCCTCTATCAAGCGCTGGTCAGACCACAGTTGGAGTACTGCGTGCAGTTTTGGCCATCACACTTCAAGAGGGATGTGGATAACCTGGAGAAGGTCCAGAGAAGGGCCACTCGTATGGTTAAGGGCTTGCAGGCCAAGCCCTACAAGGAGAGACTGGCCTAGACATCTTCAGCTTCCGCAAGAGAAGGTTGAGAGGTGACCTTGTGGCTGCCTATAAATTCATCATGGGCATGCAGAAGGCAATTGGTGAGGCTCTACTCACCAAGGCACCCCTGGGGGCCACAAGAAATAATGGCCACAAGCTAGCAGAGAGCAGATTTAGACTGGATATGAGGAGGAACTTCTTCACAGTTAGAGTGGCCAAATCTGGAATGGGCTCCCAAGGGAGGTGGTGCTCTCCCCTACCCCGGGGGTCTTAAAGAGGAGGTTAGATGGGCATCTGGCTGGGGTCATCTGAAACCAGAACTCTTTCCTGCCTATGCAGGGGGTCGGACTCGATGATCTATTGAGGTCCCTTCCGACCCTAACATCTATGAATCTATGAATCTATATTCATAGTTTCATAGTAGGTAGGGTCGGAAGGGACCTGAGCAGATCATCAAGTCTGACCCCCTGCCATGGGCAGGAAAAGATGCTGGGGTCAAATGATCCCAGCTAGGTGTCTATCTAGCCTCCTTTTGAAGACTCCCAGGGTAGGAGCGAGCACCACTTCCCTTGGAAGTTGGTTCCAGATCCTAGCCACCCTGACTGTGAAGTAGTTCCTCCTGAAGTCTAGCCTGAATCTACTCTGTCAACTTATGGCCATTATTGCTTGTTATTCCCAGTAGTGCTCAGTGAAGAAGGACTCTCCTACTGCCTGCTGGTCTCCCTTCTCCTGTTCATAGATGGGCACCAGATCCCCTCTCAGCCTTCTCTTGTGGAGGCTGAACAGGTTCAGGTCTCGTAGCCTCTCCACGTAGGGCCTGTCCTTCTGACTCCTGATCATGTGGGTGGCCCTCCTCTGGAACCTCTCAATGCTGTCCACATCCCTCTTGAAGTGCAGCACCCAGAACTGGACACAGTACTCCAACTGCGCACTCACCAGTGTCGCATAGAGGGGGAGGATCACCTCCTTGGACCTGCTCGTGATGCATCTGTGGATCATGACAAGGTGCGATTAGCCTTCCTGACTGTGTCCCCACGTTGGTGGCCCGTGTTCATCTTGGTGTCTATAACCACCCCTGTAACCTGTCCAGATCCAATTTCAGCCTGTCCCTCCCTTCTAGCATGCCCACTTCTCCCCACATCTTAGTGTCATCTGTGAATTTGAAAAAGGTGCTTTTCACCCCCTTGTCCAAGTCACTGATGAAGATGTTGAACAGTGTGGGCCTGAGGACTGAGACCTGGGGGACCCCACTGCCCACATCCCTCCAAGTCAAAAATGATCCATCCACCACCACTCTCTGGGTGCAGCCCTCCAGCCAATTGGCAACCCATCTGACTGTGTAGGCATAGACACTACAATCTCCTAATTTTTTAATGAGAATGGGGTGAGAGACAGTGTTGAAGGCCTTCCTAAAGTCCAGAAAGACTATGTCCACCACGACACCTGCGTCTAAGGACTTTGTGACCTGGTCATAGAAGGCCAACAGGTTGGTCTGACAGGACCTGCCTCTAATGAACCCATGTTGGATCCCCCTAAGCATACACTCCCCTGCTTGCCCCTCGCAGATGTGCACCTGGATAATTTTCTCAAAGAGCTTCCCCAGGACCGAGGTAAGACTAACAGGCCTATCATTTCCTGGGTCCTCCTTCCTCCCTTTTTTGAAAATGGGGACCACATTGGACCACATTCATGATAACAATATCACTGGCCCCCACCTAATTCTCAAAGCTGAACCTGGAGCAGGGGAAGGGCTGAGAGGCTGAGTAGGCAAAGTACATGGTCAGGCAAACTGGAAAGAAGAGGCCATAGCCAGCCTGCTATTTTAAAAGGTATTGCAGGATGCCCTGGGGCAGGTGCTATTGAATGGCTCTCTTTGTTGCTGCTCTTTGACTAGAACCTAGGCAGGGTGAAGGTATGTATTTTTTGTTTGCTTTTGTTTTATATTTTAAGTGAGTGTTAAAATTAAAACTGAACATTTTAGTTTTCTTATAGGGAAGGGGACAATGAATGGGTTGTGAAGACAGCTGTAGCACCCACCTTGGCAGTGGGGTACAGCTTGGAAGAGGCAATAGTGGGAGAGACCCTTGAATGTGAGAGGAGGGCATGGGAGTGGGTAGGGATGGGACAGAATACAAGTGTGAAGGTGCTGTTTGCTTTTATGGAGGTACTGAATGTGGGTTGGGAAGTCAGGTCGGGCTGCCTGTTGCGGGGAATGTTCTCTTTAGTCAGAGGCTGGGAGTAGGAGCAGCTGGGGTGGGACAATTGCTTTTGAACTTGATTTCCACCCCACTCTAGGCATTGTGGGATTTTGTTCTTATTTTAATATTTTATTCTATCCTATAATCCTTTTTTTTCTTTTATTCTAAGCTGCTTTAGGCCTTTTTGAGAGGAGCAGCATATAAATCTAATAGGTAAAGAGATAAAAGCTGATGATATATCGTTAACTGTCATGTAAACACCTTTTTAAGAAGAAGATTATTTAAAAATACTAATTTTTATGCAAGTCCTTGGAAAATTCAGGCTATATTTTTAGGTCTGGTGACTAATTTATCTAGAGTGCAATGGTATTCCTATACTAGAAACAGATTTAAAATAATGTTAAATGCATTCACTCCTAAAAGCAAGAACAATACAGTGCAAACTGCTTAATTAGAATGAGTAAAGAGCCTACTCTCCAAGCATCATGGACAAGCAAGTGTCTATACAGTTACAGAGCATGAGCAGTACACGCTACTGTTGCAAGGTAGTTACCCAACTGTGGGCTCATCTATGTGAGATGCTAAAAGTGCAGTATACTAATTCTACTGCATGTTAGCACATCACGGCGAAAGCCATGTAAAAGCACAGTAGAATTAGTCTACTGTGCATTAGCTTCACATAAAAGACATGAGCTGGCTCTACTGTGCAGTAGCGCCGATTACAATGCATTTAGTACCTGTTATTACAGGTACTAAACTTAATGTGACATAATTACAGTGCATTAATGTACATGTAGATGTGCCCTGTATGTACATACTTGAGCCTAAGCCCCAAAGTTGTATCCTGACAAAAATCAGGAAGAGGAGGGCACTCCTATGTTTTAGCCCAGTAGCTAGCGCTCTCACACGAGAAATGGGACAACCAGGATCTAGGACCCATACCAAGCACGGGCATGAACCTATATCTGGCTTAAAACCCCCAGTCACAAGTCAGCTATCATCCATCCTCTCTCCAGCCCTTTCCCTTGAAGCAGAACCACCACACCTTGCATTTAATATTCATTAAATAAAACGGATGGAGAATATTGGGGAAGTTCCTGCTCCATAGGGAGCAAGAGCATGCACTAGAGCCCCAAACTCCTTCTCTTTCAGAGTAACACTCGTCTTACTGAGTCATACACCCTCCTAGATTGTCCTTTTCTCGCTATCCCTACATATCTCCCTCTCTTAGCTGCCCAGAGCATAATCTTCAAAAGGAAGGCTGAAAGAGGTGCCAGGTAGTGCCTAACCAGTGGCCTAGTAATCAGAGCCCTGAGCTAAGAAATTAGAGATATAAGTTCACAGCCCCTCTGGGTTTAAACTGCATGTAAGTGCCAAAAAATGGTGGTCATGTGGCTGTGTAACCAACCTTTGGCCCCATAAAGTGAATAGGATTCTCCCCTTGGTGACTTATTATATTGCCTTTAGTAAGACATTTTGATGGGAAGAAATGACCAGTGGCTCACTTCCAGAACAGATAGAAAGAACTAGCAATCAGTGCTTGATAGATTTTTTTCAATGAGTTGCTTTTATGTTCCATAGACTTAATCCTGGCAAGTAAAAATCATTCTATTCCTCATCCTCATGACCACACTGGATCAGGGCCTGTGTTCACATTCACCTTACTAAGGGAGTTTTTAGTGAGCATCATTTAATTATTTATTTTATGTGAATTGTGTTCAAGAATATTAATTAAACATTGACTTGTAATCTCTTGAAAGTAATCCTTTTGTCCATAACTGGCCCCCCACTCAGAATTTCATAAAATGATCATGTACAGAAAGCACTGATTTCCTTTAAAAAAAAAAACTTTTAATGTGCCCTCACTATGGACATGCACCTATAAAATCCAAATTACTTGGTGTAGCAGAACAGATCTCCAGGGGTGGGTGTGAAGTCCTTAGAAGCCAAAAATATTTCCTTTTCCCTCCTCCATGGGTAGTCCACCCTATGCTCTCCTGCCATGCCTTGATGTTAATTGATATAAAAATTCAAGAGGTTGCCCTGAACTTACTTTAATGACCACCAAAAAATTGTCTGTTCCACCCCCACACCACACCCCAACCCTCACAGATGTCGTCCTCATTAATGCTCTCTCATTACACACACAGCGCCTCCCTGGGCCCTCCGATTTCTTGGTCTTTCCCCTCAGCCAGAGGCGACCTGAGCAGGGTGTGGGGCCCAGGGCAAATCAGCCTATGCAGGGCCCCACCCCCGCTCTGATCCCATGAGCCCCAGACCCGAAGAAGCTGCCGGGAGAAAGCGGTAGTGAGAGGCTGGACGTGGAGCTGCCGCTCCGCCCAGCTCTATGCCTCCGCTGCTCTGCCCAGCTCCACGGGGCTCCTCAAAATGCGAGGCCTGGGGTGGTTGCCCTGATTCACCCCCCTAGGGACAGCCCTGCCCTCAGCCCCTCCCTAGGCTGCCAGACCCCTTTGGTCTCTCCTTGGATCCTTCTGCCTACACTTTCCTGGCCCTTCTCTGGGCCTTGGACCCTTCTGGTCTCACTCTTTTCCAGCCCCTCTCTGGGCCTCTGAACCCTTCCCATCCCATCCTGGCCCTGCTCTTCACCAGCCCTTCTCTGGGCCTCAGGACCTTTTCATCCTACTCATTACCCTAGGCTCCAGCTCTCTCTGCTGGGCCCTACTCACAGCCTCAAAGATGCTGTTCTCTCAGCTGGGCCCACTTCCAATCTCAGGGCTCCTGTCCTCCCTGCCTCAGTGGGTTGGGTTCACTTTCAGCCTCTCTTGGGCCCACTTTCAGCCCTTTTCTGGGTTTCAGTCTTCCAGCCCTAGTCCTTGTCCCTCCTGAACTACAGGCTTCTTGTCCCCCTTGGTCTCCAGCTATGTCCCCTAATCTTTTACCCCTCTCTGGCTCCTGGCCCCACTCCTGGGCCAGTCAAAACCCAGAGGCTCCCTTGGCTCTCTGGCTGTGGTCCTTCTAGGACCTTTGGCCCCCTTGGGCCCTGGCTTTGCTCCTAGGCCAGTAAGACCTGGGCTTCTTGGCCTAACTTTGACCCTAACTGGGCTGCAGGTCTTCAGGCTTTCTGGCCACACAGACCCTTGGCTCTCCTGTGGACTCATGCTCTCTCAGGATTTCCTCTGGGATCCAATTCACCCATTGCTGGGCTCTTAAGTCACTGGGTTCTCTGGTCTTCTTGGTAGATGCCCCAGCTGTGGTCCCTCTACTCAGCCGTCTCTCAGGCCCTAGATTCCAAAGACACCCTTCTCTTGCTTTTCTACTGGGGAGTGTTCCCCTAGCCTTCCCCTGCCAAAAGGTGACCTACAAGGCAGTGGGGGCTGAGGCTTTTGGGCACCCCATACTCACCCTTCCATGGGTATGCCACTAGTGACACTTTCTATGGGCTACCTCACCACAAGCAGCCCCGCCACTGGGACCAAAGCCCCAGTAAGGTGCAGTTTTTCATTATACGCATGACCGACCTCCAGGCTATCCTACTCTGGCAATCTTTGCTCCTTCTGGCCTTGGTCTTTCACCTCTGGGCCTCCTGGTCATAGCTCTCATCTTCGGGCCCCTCATCAGGCCCCACATACTCAGGCTCTCACTAGGCCCTGGACCCCTCATCAGGTCCCACACACTTGACCTTTCTCTAGTTTCTGGCTCTGCCAGCCCCTGGTCTCTCAGGGCTCCTCCAGACACCTCCTGGGCTATGGGCTACTGAGTCCCTTCTGTCTCCAGCTGTGTCCTCCAGACTTTGACCCCTATCTGGGTCCTGGCTCTGCTTCTGAACCAGTTGAGACCCCTGGGCTCCCACGGACACAAAAGTCTCCAGCTGTAGTCCTTCTAGGACCTTTGGGCCTTTCACCGGGCCCTGGCCTCACTCCTAGGCCAGTGAGATCTGGGTTCCCTGGCCTGGCTAACACTCACCCTACCTGGGCTGCAGACCTCTCATCAAGTCTCACACACTCTCATCCCTTCTCTCTGGGCTACAGACCCCTCCCTGGGTCCATAGGAACCTCCTCCACCCCTTCATTTCCTTCTGAAAACTCCCAGCTGCTTCTGGGGTTACCTTCCATGCTGACCTACTAAAGTGCAGTCATCCTGTGGAAGTGGTGGTCTCACTGCAGCCTCCAAGATGTTACTGCCAGCCTCGTTCAGGGCCTGGGCTTATACCTCCCTGAGCCCAGCTCTCCTCTTCCCCTAATCATCCATATCTGCATCTGCAGGCTCCCTGGGTCAGAAGGCTCCTTAATTAGCCCCAGCTCCACCTGCAAGCTGCCACTCTGCAAGCTGCTTCTCTCCTTAAAGTGGGAGATGCCCTAAGCTTCCTGCCACACTTGAGAAGGAACAAGCATATCAAGAGCTGAGAACTTACTAATGTTTTATAAAGATGGTTATTGTAAAAGAAGTCCACTTTAAAATTGGAAAACATTTATAAAAGGAGTTAATATTGCTCAACAACATTACTTAGATTTCTAAAAAGCATTAGACATTTAACTTATCTTAGAAAAAAATTAATTATGTCTTCAGATTATAGGCATTTAGGATATTTTTACACATGCTTTGGGGGTGGAGGGGTGCTCTAATTAGAGCCACTCTAATTAAAGCACCCACAGCATATCATGTATTAGCATCCCCACACTTCAAAATGGTGGTGGGGGTGTTTTAACTGAAACTCATTGAATGAGTGCTCCCACCACAATTAAGCACCCTGGCCACCATTTTGAACTGCAGAGATGCTGATACACAGGTTACGGACGTGGGCTGGAGCATGCTAATTAGCACACTAATTAGCATGCGATTACAGCACATTGGAGCAGCCGCCCCACTCATGTACAGGCACCCTTATTTTACAAGTAAGTAAACTAAGATAGTGGGGTTGCATGACTTGCTCAAGGGGGAATAAAGAAATGCCCAACTCTGGATTTCAGTTCAAGAATTGCTGGCTGCTGAGCCTTCTCTCAGATCCATATGCCACATCTGTGCTTAGATCAGTCTGAATTAACTGAAATAGTGCTGGTAAAATTAAAAATAGAAGTAAGGCTACCATATGCAAATTTGCTGGCTTTGTAAGGAGGTATATATTACCACAATTCACTGTCAATCAGAAGTGTAGCAACCTGGATGCAAGTGATATACTTCATATTTACATCTCATTTTAAACCTTATTTGTACTTCTTCTGTCTTCTGTAAATCTGATATAAGCCCATTTTTATTGATGTAAAATAAGAAAAGCAAAATTTAAGTTTATGGTTAAGTCTTGGGACTCAATGTCCTTGGAGACTTTTAATTAATTCTTGACTCTTATACTGGCTTGGTAGATCACTTTGAAAAAGTCAGTTAATCTCTCTAGGAGGGATTTTCAAATGCTCTTAAGGCCAGCTTTATCAAATTATTGAGGCACATAAAGATGCAAGCCTAACCTGCTTGGGCACATCTGAAAAATCCCACCCAGTGCTAATTTGCATGTTTAGGTACTTAAGTGGTAGAGATGGTTGAAAAATCTTTGATGAGAAGATTTTATTTTGGAAATTGCATTTTTGCTGATATCAAAGTATTGCACAACAGCATGAGTCAAATGAAGTTTTCAATAGAGGAAAGTCACAAAAAGGATGGAGCTAGACTGTTTTTGTGGTGGCAGACAATAGAAAGAGGAGCAATGGTCTCAAGTTGAAGCAAGGGATGTTTAGGTCAGATATTAGGAAAAAATCTTTCTCACAAGGAAGATAGTCAAGCACTGGAACAGGTTACCCAGAGAGGTTGTGGAATCTTATGCCCTGGAATTTTTAAAAATCCTGCTAGACAAAGCCTTAGCTGGGATGAGATCATTGCAAATGGTCCTGCTTTGAACAAGGGGTTGGGCTAGATGAGGTCCCTTCCAACACTAATTTTCTATGATTTCTAGTTTTGAATTTTTCATTACATTTTGATAATATTAAAATATTTTATTGGAAAAGACTAAAATATGTATAGTTTGACTCCACTGTGGTTTTTTTATTTACTTTCTGCTGCTGTATTAACTTGAGAATTTCCACTTAATTGTATAGGTTATATGAAATATGGTATGAATTATGCTTTGATATTATCAGAACAAACTAATATGGAAATTAAACGTTTCTATATTTCTAAAATGAAATTTATGTCTGCTGGAAAATATTGGCTTTTTTGTGCCATCTGAAACAAAATAATAAATGTCAGCCCATTCTGCAGAACGGAGAGTCCAGTATTTCAATCTATCTGTTAAAAGCCATTGAAAATCTGTCCCTTAGGCTGCTTTTTTATTAACTGAGAAATGCATGTTAACTTCAATAAGATCAATTAAGCTTACGTTCTGTACTTTTGAAAATCCCCTCCTGTACCTCTTCTCTACTTATATAATGGGGATAATGTTTATAATCCCTGCACAGGTCCATTTTAAGGTTTATGGCATATAAACTCCGATTTTAAAATGTTGATACAAGTAGGAATCATCTGCCAAAGTCAGTAGAGCCACAGATATTTACATAATTTTAAAACCTAGATTTTCCAACTCTAGCTTGTGTGAGTACAACAGAATCTGCATCCTTCCCATGCCACCAGGTGGGCTCAAAAGGCTCTACCATTTCAGTCTATCTTGGGCTGCTGTTATCAAGCATTTTGTATTATTAAGTTCCACATCCTCAGAATTCTTTTAATGAGTAATTTGTATATATGCCTGCTGCTGCTCAGTTCCATGCTTGTCATGCTCTTGTTTCATTCTTAACAAAAACCTTAGATGCTTTTGTGACAGAGAGACAAATTCACAATTTTCACTGTTGCCTCTAGAAACATTACCTTCTCCTTCTTATGTACAAGACAAAATGGATTAAAATATAAGCTTTTCTGTTCCTTGCAACCTTTATGGCCAAGTACAGAAATTACATGTTTACAGTGATTGGAAACCAGTCGATAGCCCTAACAAATCAGAAGCTCGGCCCACAAAACCAGTCTATACCTGTAACAAGGCAGAAGTTCAGTGCACGCAGACTGCTTTAAAATTAGCAGAACCCAGTATAAAATTCCCTTCCCACCAAAGGGTGAATGCAAGTTCTGTTTGCTACTGATCTAAACTATGCTGCTTATAGAAAACTGCGTAACTTAGATCTATTCTGTCTTGAGCTTTTTGAATGTCTGTACCTAGCCTAAATGCTAAAACAAACCTGTGATGTTGAACCTGAGTGTCTGCAAATGTTTAGTCAACGTAGAAAAGAAATAGTTATTGGAGGTACCCCAGGAAGGCAAATGGTAAGAACAGGCAATTTAAATACGCATCTTAATCAGATATGTATAGCTAAAAAAAAAGGCAACTGCAGAATAAAGCAAAAATATGAAATAACACAGGGCAAACAGTTCCTGTAGTTTAAATGCTATTTGCCTTTTTCTCAGAAAAAGGCCAAGTGGTCAATAGATCCGGGAGGCAGCATCTTGTTTTTTCTAACTCATTTTTTGTGGCATTCCTTTATACCTGGCTTACTACTGGTATGCATAATCATAACTCTCTGACACTATACTGTCATGCACACTCCAAAAAGCTATTAGATTATCTTTAATTGTAATATTGCCTTCATTAATATCTGTTAGCTGGTTACTATGGAATTCTTGTGGTTGTATTGTCAGGTACTTCCCTAATTTCAAAGCCCAAAAATTCAATACACCCATTCTATATAAGCTTGAAGTTTCTTGGCTTGCTATTTGTTCTGTTACTCATGTTAACTTATGGAAAACCTATTACTAGCCCGCCACATGTTCAGCCTTTAACTGGAAACCCTAAAAGTCCTCTAGTACCCATACTTGTCATTATTACTTTTTTCCCCGCTATAGTTACACTAGGCTTTAAGTTATTTTCCAAATAAAAAAAAAAATGTCTTCCTGGTAAAGATCCCTTGAAGGATCTGTAGCAGTTGAATGCAAAAGCCTGAAGTCCTGAGTGAAAAATAAGTGGAATCTCTGCCTCTGCTGGATTGCTCCAACCCTTCATTATTTTGGGTAAGGTCTGTATGGGAAATGACTGACAAGGCAGCGCTGTCCCCATCCCTGATCAATAGTGGATGTCAGATCCAACATTGGCAATGTAGGCCCCATTAGACATGTCTCTGGGTCTCTTAAGGGATAGACAGTGCTTCCATATATCTCCAAAAAGACAGTAGTTTAATTGGTCCAAATCCTCAGTGGAACTAGGGAAGCAAAAACCTCTCCCAAGAATATTTAGGGAACCCCACAAGGAGCATGTCAGTGAATTCCTTATCCAGCTGGACAAATAGCCTATCAAGGTGAGGAGACATTTCACTAATAATCCTTAGAACTGGGACCAAGCTATGATTCTTGGATCCAGATACAGATTTTAACACTGAATAGAGTTGCGGTCCCTGCCCATCTCTACGGGTGAAGTACATTGGAGAGACTGCGCCAGTATATGCTTAGCATCTCCATGCATGTATAAGTGTGTGCGTAGGATTTTCATCCAGAAAGACAGCTTATTTTCAGAACTCCAGTGGCTATCTGTGTAGTATATCTCACTCGAATACACAGATTCCAGATAATACCATTGGTCATATTTACTTCCATAGGAACTCTGCTCATATTGTGTTATCACAGTAATGTACTATTAAAACCAACATCATGGAAATAATGGATATTTTGAATATGTTGGTCCATACATAGTTTCACTGTGTTATAACTGGTATTTATTCATTTTGTATTCAATATTGACTGATTGGAGAGAAGTAGAATAGTGTCTGCCCCATGTAGGAAGCTACCACTCCCTTCCATCTCACTAAGACACACCCCCTTTTAGCCTGCTCTTCTTCTGGCCTCATTTATCTTCTCCTATTGGCTGGCTAATGGATCAGTTTCCATAGAAAAAGGTTGAGGGGACATCCTGCAATGCTTATCTCATGGCCTCATACTTCAGGCACTTTGGAAAGTGGAAGAGGTAGGTTTAAACTCCTATGATTGAGAAAAGCCTAAATCTGGTCTAATTTTCTGGGCAAGTGTACTAACCACTGGACAAGTAAGCTAAAGGATTGGAGGGATGCCTTTCTGTGTTTTGTAATTTATATAGAGTTATGTGCCTTCCAAGGGGAAGTAGGTTCTAAAATCCACGTAAGTGGCTGAAATTAGACCCCTACCTACTTATCTAAATGTGGAGTAGCATCTGATTCAAGTGACTTAAAAATAAATTTGGAAGGTTAAAACACCTAATCCAGGACATAATTTTCTTGCTTGTTCCTAAAATGAACATAACATCTATTAAAAAAGACACATGGCCACAAATCAAAGAAAAGCTACTAGTGCTGCAGACATCCATAACTGACTACAAGGACACACATGAAACTATAGAATTCTCACTTCCTTGATTTAAAAAGGAGCTATACTGGATACATTTTAAAAATTCAGCACATAAGAAAAAAGAAGAGAACCCTGCATTTGGGGAGAGAGGGGTTCTTTTGAGAATAAGGTAAGTTTAGTTCCATGGCTTATTTCTAATATGAGTACTTTCTTATGCTCTTCTAAAATATCTGCCTTTCTCCTGAAAATGATTTTTTGTCCTATAGTGTATAAGGTTAGGCAGTTTCACACCAGACATTACTGCATTTGAGGAGTGGTAAAATAATCCTCCACAAAATTTCTGTGGAACAATACTGTACTTTTGGTGTTCATTAAGATCAAAGACATGTTGTGAATATACGTTACCGTTATGATTCATAATTTCTTTGTTATATCATGTGCTCTTCTGTAGATGGAACAATGCAGAATGTGATCTTCATGGGCTTTGGATACACCATCTTTAATGGCATATGGTATAAAGATATGTTGTGAATGAGCAACAGGTTTCTTTTAGCTGTGCATTGTTGCGTTGTAAGACATGGTTTCATCATTTCATATCCACCAGTCCCACCCAACCCTTATTTCTACTTGAATGCCACACTCCGCTGTTATCTCCACCAGGAGAAGGGAAAAACAAAACAAACAATAAAACCTGTCTGTTGCCCTTGACAAAATGATTCTTTCATTGAAATTGACAATTTAGAAACCAAACAGTAGATTTGTTTTCTATTCAAAGTGACCAGGAAAACTTTGAAGTTTCTCTGGATGTTCCCTCCCTCCTTTTTTTGCTCCACAAACCTCCCAACCAAACATTTATGGTTATTCAGTTGACAGCCAATAAATAGCAAGGCGTTTCAGAGAAATCTGTAGTTTTTTTGGAAGGAAACCTATAAAAGAAAGAGAGGGAGAAAGGGAGAGAGAGAGAGAGAAAACGTAATCTGTCCACCATCTGTTGCCTAGTGCAATTCAGGCTGACACAGGGCTTTTTGACATTTTATACCCTGAATGCAAGCACATAGATCATTCCTACCTTGTACTTTTCCCGTCTCATTATCGGAATTTATTCCCTTGCTTTGTTGTTGGTGGAGTCCCTATTCTAATTGTTTCTTACATGTGCTGTAAATCTGTCCACCAATCAGTAAAACTGTGGAACATGAAACTGAGACCTAGCAATTTCCTTTGCTTACTATTGCATCTGCTGGAGCATAGTGTTGAAATAAAATGAAACATGTTTGCACTCTTTTCCTATCATACTGTAATGCGCCTTTCATTTTGCTCAAGGAATTTTTAATATTCAGGCCATACCCTGCACATGAAGTCATTTCCCTTAGATATAATTGTAATGGTAATATGCATGGCCTAACTGGCAGTGGCACAGCTGGCTGCTTGCCACAGCTGAGCCTCTGACTCAAAGACTTTAATTCTGTCATGCCTCATCTGGTTTTATGTACTCTTTTGTAGTTAGTTCACAAATTTATTCTAGAGGAGCCATTCAGATGGGCAGGCCATTGACTTTCCGCTAAAGATATCACACTAAGCTAATGAAGGGTACCAAATATTCTCATTGATAACCTGTGCACATATTGAATAAAAGTCAGATTTAAGTAAAATTGCCTGCGTGGGCAGGAATTATTGGCAGATGCTTACTTTCTGATCTTCCAGACAGTACATGAAGGTAAGCACATGCCTGAGCCTTTACAGGCTTTGGTTCTTTACTTAGTCTGTTGGTCTTAGCATCTGCAGTCTCAAGTTGCAATTGTAGACAGTATGTACTGGCTATATTATTAGCCTGAAGGGTACTTTAATTAAATGACAGAAGTTGTGTGGTATTTTTTCTAAGATTTTAATTAACTGAGTCTTTTTTACAAAATCACGACATTACTTAAAGCTACGGATGCAT
The DNA here is from genome assembly GCF_000455745.1 of Alligator sinensis. Classification (NCBI taxonomy): domain Eukaryota; kingdom Metazoa; phylum Chordata; order Crocodylia; family Alligatoridae; genus Alligator; species Alligator sinensis. Next base: position 96,895 of record NW_005841872.1, read on the forward strand.
CTAAAAATCTCTTCACTGTTTTCCTCTCAGTTTCAGTATCAAAGTCAACCTCTTGTCTCTTCTCTTAAAGCATTCCATAGCCTACCATCTGTCTGCCTATCTGCTCTCCTCACTTTGAACTCCTTTCTTATAGAGGTTTTGCTGAGCTTACATTGCTTACCTATTTGCATCCTTAGTATGCTTCCACAATATTCATCTTTATAACTTTTCCCATACAATCGCATCTTATTTTATTCTCTTTTCTAACCCACTTGCCATGCCTCTGTCTTCTCCCTCTATACCTCAAAGAATGATTCTTCCAGGAAGCCTGTTAATTCTGATATTCCTATTGAAATTTTTTTAATGTTTCCTACAGATGCACATCTTCAAGGTACAGCATAGGCTCATTATTGACATCCCCTTCCTCCCTTCCCTTCCAATCGATTATTTTTCAACTGCCTTTTTAAAAGGGTAACTTAGATATGCAATGGGCACATCTACATGCTCATTAATGCACTGTAATTACAGCTCATTAAGTTAGTACCTATTGTAACAGGTACTAACTTAATGCGCTGTAATCAGTGCTACTAAGCATTAGCACAAATTAATGCTTTTTTGTGATGTTAATGTGTGTTGGACTGTGTACTGCACATTAGCACAAATGAACCCTTCTTTTTGTAATGTTACTGTGGATTAGACTAAGTCTACTGTGCATTAGTGCATTAGCACGGTTTTTGCCAGCTGTGCTAATACTCAGTAGAATTAGTCTAATTAAGCATTGTGTCTCCTGTAGACACACCCAATTTTATCTTTGTTAAGCTCTACTGCATTATGTACTACTCAGTTTATAATCAGGAATATTTGCCTTTCCCTTTATCATCTATACTGTGAGAGCCCTTTAAAATGACAAACTATTGTTACAAATCAATTAGGGTTTTATCTTATACTAGCTGAAGACAGTGGCAAAGCTCTAGTTATTTCATCAGTACAAGATCTGGCCCTTACAAACTTAATATGGTCCAGGTTACAGTTATGTGAATAGGCAGGTTTTATTCAATGGTTGATCCAAAGACATGAAAAACAATGACAGAGGAGGGTCAAATTGAATATCTCATTTGATCTCCAGGGAAAAGTTGTATTTAGTTTGAGGAGTATTTTTACACTTTAAAACTCCTTTAAAAACAGATGACAACTTCAAAACAAACTTCTGTTTCAAAATGAAAAGTCAAAAGGCTTTGCGACTTTTCCATTTTGCCCAGTTTAGGGTGGGGGGGAGGGGTGGGAAGGGTGTTGTTTGGTTGACTGGGGGGGAAGAGGTGCTGTTTCTGTTTTTTCCCAAAACTTCTATGGAAATCAGACTGGATTTGCAAGTAGTTTTGGCCCCCTTGACACCACAAAATTTGCAAAATATACTATTTGCTGACAGAATCATCCAGGGCTTGCTATATAGTCTGAGGAAAGTGCTGAGCATACATAGACAGATCTAAGAAGGCATCTAGCTGCATAACTCCTACTGAGGTGACTAAACTCCAACTGAATTATGAGTTAGACACCTAAATCTGTGTTTGGATCTGGCCCGTAGAGAATTGATGTTAAAAAGCCAAACTTGGGATCCCATGAAGTGTGTCTGTTGAAGTCTTGGGAACCCTGTGAATGTGTGTCAATGTGCCTGTTGAAGTCCCAGAAGAACCTGAAATGGAGAGAAATGCTTCAGATCTTGATAGATAGATAGATAGATAGATAGATAGATAGATATAAATCTAAGTGTTCCTCTCCATTTCATAGTTTCATAGTGCTTAGGGTTGGAAGGGACCTAAACAGATCATCAGGTCTGACCCCCTGTCCCAGGCAGGAATGGGTGCTGCGGTCATATCACCCCAGCCAAATATCTGTCTAGCCTCCTCTTGAAGATCCGCAAGAGAGTACCAACTCACTTGGGAGCCCATTCCAGAGCCTGACAGCCCTAACTGAAGTAATGTCTCTTGATGTCCAGCCTGAACCTTCTCTCTAAATTTCAAGTTCTTCAATTAATACATATGTATTTATTTATCCTTTCACAGGTAAACGTGAGACTATGAATTAATATATGCCAGTTGATGGATTTGAAAGGAGTTGCTGCAATCCTCTTCTGTGGGAGGTGGATTAGAGAGACCTGAAGATAAGATTTTAGGAGTACCCAAGGTCTTTGTTGTTTTAGCGATTAGGACATGTTTTAATGTTGGATTATGGACATCGGAGCCAAACTTAAGACTTCTAGGACTTAGGACGTAGAAAAAATTACACCCCTTTTAATCTCCAGAGTTGATTTAAGTATGAGTTATAACCATCTTCCTTATCACTCCTAGAATCCAATCATCAGCATTAGGTACAATAATGAGGTAGAGGGGATGAGTTACATTTAGTAAAGGTGCAACGAAATTCATATACCCCTATACAAATAGTACTCCAGGCCCATGCTGTTCATACCCGTATCAAAGGTAGCTTTACGAAGAAAGCATTTATGTCTCCAATCCTTGCTTAAGCTTAGAATTCTCGTTTCCCTTTCTCTGATTTCTCTGCTCAGAATTTATTTTCTTCATATCATCTTTAAAAACAAAGTGGGTTCCCAATGTTTACTTATACTTTTCAGTTTTTAAAAATAGTATTGCAAGCATATGATTCTCATAAAGCATCCTGTGCAGGGGAAAAGTAAGCCTGGAGGCAAATCCTGTAGCTCTCTAGACTGTAAAGACAGAATGATGACAAATTGTATAAATATGTGCAAATTGTCCAAATGATGTCATGTATTCAGGCAAAAGCCAGGAAGAATACTTCAGTGTAAGGTCAGTACAAACCCTTGCTTTGAATGAAATTGAGGCAATTACATTCAATTTGCTTAAAGTTATCACCAAGAAAAATGTTTTAGTTAAGCTCAATCTTCATTTTATTTTTCAAATACTTTAGAACCTACTGTATTATTACATCAGGGAGGCTTCCAGTAAATTCAAGGAGAAAACTCTGTAATGCAGGAATGTGTGTTAAGTATGCTGCATATTTGAAAGGACTTGTGGAATGTTGTGGTATACCTGAGAAATACTGTATGAAAGTATTCAATGAATTTTAAATCACAAATTACAGAGCTATGAAGCTATTACTAAAATAAGCAGCAACTTAAATTGCTTTTAAAATTACATATTGAAGCATTCTGTGGCTAGAAGATAGGCATACGTTCTTGGGGTTCCAAGTGGTCTGTAAATGCTTATACTGAAGTCTTTTTCATTTACATTACACAGGTCTTCATTCTTCTCTCTCCCTCTGCCTCAGTACCAGGGTCAAGCTTCCCCAATTATTCGTCTGCAAGCTATTTCTCTATTCAAGTTTTTCCATTTACATTACACAGATCTGTGTGTCCCTGGGTCAAACTTCTTTTAGTTTCACTGAATCTTTTTTCACCCTTTGATGCTTTTCTTTTTCCAGTTTTGGAAGCAACAAATTAGTGTGAGAAGGGGAAAGAAAAGTGATTACTTTTGTTTGCTTGCCAAACTTGTTCTAACCACAGCCATAGGAACACAGGGCCAGCTGAAAGTGCAGGTGTTTGTACCCAACCCAATGATATGTTCATTATCCTTCCATACGCAGGCATTTGGTTGCAGAGGTGAAAAGCAATTCATCAGCTGTTGACTGGGTTGTAAGACCTGGTGTCGCGTGTGAGATTCAGTAGATACTTGTAAACCAACTGGCAGAAGGCTGTTTTAGAGCTGCCCTTACAGCATTAATTGCTAAGGACAATATGTGGAATGGTAATTTTGTTTTACAATGAGTTTATGTTTTTGTCAGCTGGACTTCAATTTCTGTAGCTTAAAAATATATATATTTGCTTGTTTTTGCAGGTGTTTGAATTAACAGCCAAGGAGACTCACAGGAAAATTCCTAGACTTGTAGAAACAGGTGGCCACTCTGATTCTGATCACGTGATTCACAAGACTAGAGAAATTAACGGTAGTGCCCTGTGCATTTAAGGGGTCAACTAGATTTGCTATGAATATATAAAATGTGCTTGTATCTTTCTTGGGGTGAGATTGTCAACCCACTCTTGTGGGCTGTTACTCGCATGAGTAGTCAATCTGAATCAAGGGTTTACATTCTGGCCTTGATGTTTAAGAAAGAAAGTAAGAACAGATGGAACCTGTTACAAAGGAATTTCTGAAGCGCATGCTTTAGAAATGGTGGTATTTTTTGTTTTTTTAAGAAAAGAACAGCTCTTACAATGTTCCTAGGATGATCTGTGGCATAAGGCTAATTTGACATCATGCAACTCGATCTAACATCAAGTTAATGCTAAGGCAGCTGAATGAACCATTCTCTAAACATGTTTCAGCTGAAAATGTTAAGGCCTCTATAATTGTTACTTTTAAGAATGTATTAAAAAGGCTGTGAAACTGCTTGTTGTAATGATTTCTACAACAGGATCCCTGCAAATACACAGCTGGAGGCTGTCAAACACACACCTCCCTAATAGACAGCACTGTGTGTACAATTAACACATTAATTTATGGAGTGAAGTGATCTGGGGAGACTAGGGCTTCAAAGTCAAGCACTTGCCATTAGGCAAGAGGTAAAATTATATTCTGAGTTCTTCAGTTCACCCACAGTTCTTCAAAATTCAAAGAGACCACAGGCAAGACCCAGTAAAGGACTTACTGCATAAAAGTTAGAAACTGTTACAGGTAACCTTCAGGTGCCTGCCTCCCTAGAATGGTGCCCAGGACCTGCCATTAGGCTCCTTATTGGTTCCTTATATGCTGAAATGAGAGTTTTAGATATTAGAATAGGATCCAGAACTTCCATCAGGATGGGCAGGGAGCTACCTAAAATCAGGGCAGTCAAAATGCAGCTACCTTGAATTAGCTAATAAGGAAATTCATAGAACAGGGGTGAATCTTAAGGCTAGGGACAGAAATTACACATACATCAGTATAAGTGATTGGAAACCAGTTCCATTATGTAACATGACAGAAATTCAGTGCACATAAACCACTTTCAAAATGGCCAAAACTGGTTTAAGATAAACTTGGACGTATGTATGTGACAGGCTGCCACTTTAAGAGAACAGGTAGCCTGCTGAATCACTGGCAGGTAGGGGTCAGGGCTGACTGCTGAGTCAGCTGACCCAGGGGCAGGGCCAGACACAGGCACGGGTGAACCAGGTGGCCCAGACAGTAAAGGGCCCAAAATTGTGAAAACAATTATTATTATCATTATCTCTGGTGACGAGGGGCCTGAGACTAAAAGTTTGCCTAGGACTACCAGGAGTCTAGGTACAGTACTGCCTAGGGGGCAGGCAAGTGAGGCTAGGCTTGAACAAGGGAGTCACCTGATGGTGAGGAAGTCTCTTGGTTGGAGGAGGGCTGGGTGTAGACATGATATAAACCCAGACCCTGAGTGGAGGGCAGGCAGTAACATCTTGGGAGCAACATCATCCAAGAGGAAGGCTGCCATTTCTGAATGCTTGCAAGGAAAATGACATGCAGAGGTTGGAGTAGGAACTATGGGGATGGAGAACATGCTGCGGACCCAGTGTGGGGTCCAGAACCCTAAGAAGGGGACTGAGAGTCTGTGGGCCTGTTAAGGGGCAAGGAGAGCCTTGAGAGAAGCACTGAGTACCTGGGCCCTGTTGAGAGGCCAGATGAGCCTGGAGAGAGAGAGGCCAAGTGCACAGGGGCCTAGTGTGAGATCAGACAAGCCCTGGGAGATGGCCTGAAAGTCTGTGGCCCTATTGAGGGGCCAGGTGAGCCATGCAAGAGGATGTGAGTGCCTGGGTACCATTGAGAAACCAGACTAGCCCAGGGAGAGAGAGGCCAATTCCCTGGGGGCCTAATGAGAGACCAGGTGAGTCCTGGGAGAGGGACTGAGAGTTAGAGGGCCTATCAAGGGGCCAGGTGAGCCCAAGGAGGGGTGAAAGTGTCTAAGAGACATGGTGAAGGGTCTGGGTAAACACTGTGAGTGGGTCAGAGTATAGGTGGCTTGTTGAAGGGTCCAGATGTGCCCAGACAAAGAAGGGGCTGTGGTAAGGAAGACCTATGGAGGACTCTGAGCCCACAGAGAGAGAAAGAGAGAGTGAATTATGTTGGTTTCCCAAGTGGGCAGGCTCCCAGAGAGGAGAGGGCTGACAGTTGGAAGACAGACACTGGGAACCTTGAGTGACCTATGCTGGGACCACAGCCCAGGAAAGGCCAAAGGGTGAGAGAGCCCACCATGAGACACATCCAGAGCTAGGAAAACCTGGAGTCTTGACTGGCCTGAAGGTGGGGCCAGGGCCTAGGAGAGACACAAAGGTCCTTATGAGTGCCACAGATGAGAGGGAGGGGTCAGGAAGAGTGTAGCCCAGGATGATGATGGCTGGTGGGTCTAAGAGTGAGATGGGGCCCAAGATGGAGGACTCAGAGGGAAGAGGGAGCCAGGGAGCCCAAGCCTAGGAGGGGCATTGGATATCTAGGGGGAGCCCAGAGAGGGGCAAGCAAGTGCAGGTAGGCCTGAAGACTGGTCCTGGGTAAGACCTAAAACTGAACCCTAGTTGGTGTGCTGGAGCTGCCTGTGGTGGGGCCTCCATGAAATGCCATGCATGGGCCACTCCAGGGAAATCCAAGGATGGGGCACTGAAAAGCCTCAGCTCCCACTTCCTTGTGGGTGACCCCATGGAAGACCAGGACCATGTGGGTTGAGGAGCACAGTGAGGGGCTGGGAAATAGAGGGTAGGACCAGAGGAGACTAAGGCCTGGAATTGAGGCCCAGCAAAGGGTCTGAGGCCTATAGTGGGGCCCTGGTGTACTAAAACCAGAAGGGTCCAGCAGCCCAGAAAGGAGCATAGGGTATGATGGAGCTAAGGACCTGGAGAGCGGCCAAGAAAGTACAAAGGAGCTGACAACCCAGAGAAGGCCAGGAGAGAAACTGTGGGGCCTGGTAGCCCAGACAGCAGTAGGGTGAGATTGGAGGCCCAGAGTGGGACCTGAGAGAGACCAAAGGATCTGGCAACTGGAGTGGGACCTGAAAGGGACTGAAGGGGATGAGGGCTAGAGTGGGACTGAGAGAGGCCAAGGAGTTGGAAGGCCTAGAGAGAGGCCTCATCAGTGACTGACAGAACATCTACAAGGATGCCATCTGCGAGGCATAGGGCATGGTATAGGGAAGGTATGGAGCTGTGCAATTGGCCAATAAATTCATGACCATAATCTGGGTCGTCATTACAGTAAAATCAGGGCAGCCTTCTTCTTCTTATATTTCTAACAAGGCATGGCAGGAAAGACAAGAAGCCACCTAGGGGAAAGTGGACATAATCATAGAGTTTCTGGGGGCGTTACAGCCACCCCTGGAACTCAGATGCATGACAACGTACTATCAGACTTAACTGATTTAGCTTAAATTGGTTTACTGAACGTCTGTCCCAAATCCCCTCCAGATTCAAGTTAACTTACAGTCCCACAGCATCCCAAGATATTTTATACCTCCCCCCCACCCATGCAGGGTGGCTGGGCTAGCCTTGGCCCAAACTGTCTGCTCCAGCCAGCAGGGAAGTATGCTCTAGTCCCCCTGGTCTCTTGCCTGGGCCACTGCAGGCATGTGGCTGCATTTCCAGAATCAAAAGTGAATGTCTGTTCACTTCCTTATCAGTTCATTCTATACATCTCAGACTAACCTGCAAAGATTGAATTGATTCAGCCTTGGGCTTTCTGGCTGTCTGTACTTAGCCTGAACGTCATCCTTCTCCCAAGCTGTGCTTATTCCATTTATGTTGGTACCCACAGCCTGAAATCCCCCAAAAGTACTCCCCCAAAAACTGGGGTGGGGGAAGCACATGTTCAATTCTCTCCTTGTTCTAAGTCAAGGGTGGACAATTATTTCAGCTGGAGGACCACATACTGAGTTTTGGCAAGCTGTTGAGGGCTGCATTAATAGCCCTGCCCCTTGACAGGTGCTCCGACCCCTAGTCGCCATCTTGTGACAAGAAGTTCCACCTCCTAACCCCCAACCTTTGCCACCAGAAGTCCTTCCCCTTGCCCCCAGAAATACTCCTTTCAGCAAGGAGTTTTGCCATCTCAGAACCAGAAAAATACCAAATTATATTCTAAAAATCAAACATCTACTACATTCATTTTATTTCAAAAAATATTTTTGTCCTGATTTACATGTGTTTGTGTAGTGTACATAGACGCGATTCCACAACAGCTTAAAATGAAGTCTTACTCTTGTATACTGGTTGGGGGCCATGGGGGTGAGTATAGGTTTGTGGGGGGCTATAGGTGTGTATGTGGGGTGTGGGTGTGTCTGTGCGGGAGATAGGTGTGTGGGATGAGGGAGCATGTGGGTGTGTATGTGTGGATGTGAGGAGTGTGGGTGGGTATGGGGTTTGCGGGGGACTGTATACTGGGGGAGGGTGCCTAAGGTGTGTGAAGGGGTGTGGGTGTGAGGGTCTGCATGTATGGCAGTGTGGGGGGAGAGAGATGTGTATGGTGGGGTGTGCATGTGGGACTCACCCTATGAACACACAGACACATACAGTCTCTCCCTCATTGCTCTCTTTGTCTACCTCTCCCTCGTTACAGGAACACACACATGCATATACACACACAGAGTCTCTCCCTCTCTCTCTCACACACACAGTCTCTCCCTCACACAGACACATCCACTCTCCCTCTCTCTCTCTGTCTCTCTGTCTCTCTCACACACACACAGTCTCTCTCTCTCTCTCTCTCTCTCTCTCACACACACACACACACACACACACACACACACACACACACAGTCTTTTCATCCCTCATTGCTCTCTCTGTCTCTCTCTGCCCCTCCCTCATTGCAGGGACATGCACGCACACATTCCCCACTCCTGGTCCTGGGGTGCCCACGTGGTCCCATGCTCCCACAGTCCAGTGATGCAGCCAGGAGCCACATGGTGCTGGAGCAGCCAGCAGCATGTAGGGAAGCAGTGAAAGCTGCAGCAGGAAGAGATTTCCAGTTGGCAGGGGCAGGGGTGGGCATGGACTGGGGCTGGGCTGAACTGGCCTTGCTGGTGAATCCTGCCAGCTTCCCCTGGGTCCTACTGCCCCTGTTTCCTTTCATCTTTGACAGGCATCCAGAAGCAGATAAATATACATCTTCTACAGCCCCACCAGCTGGATAGAATGGCCTGGCAGGCCGGATCTGGCCCATGGGCCATAGTTTGCTGTCCCCTGTTCTAAAGTTAAAAGAAGACTATGGTTGAGGGAGATTCAGATACCCATTGTGAGGCAGGACAATCTGCAACTCTGTTGATTTCTATCTATCTATCTCCTGCTGCAGATTGGGAATGAGGGAACCAGTGATTTTTCTGTTCCCTGCACAGCCCCTGGGCCTGATTTCATGGGTTTCAGGACCTGGTGAGTGGCCCTGCTGGGAAGGAAGGTGTGGGGGGAGGCAGAAGGAAAGCCTGGTAACAGACAGGGCAAGCAGGATGAAGAAGGGGAGGGAAAGGAGAAGGAGGAAAGGAAATGGGAGGGCAACACAGCACCCACAGAGCCAAAAGTGCTTGGGGCCGGTAGTGCACAGGTTGGGCTGGTCTAGTATAGCACGTCCCAGCACAGCGGCTCCAGGGGCAGGTAGTGTCAGCCTCGGGCAGTGTGTTGGGGCTGGCCAGAGCCACAATGAACCCACAGCTGTCAGGGGCAACCCTGCTCTGCCAGAACATGCTGTGCTGCACCCACTGCCACCATCTGGAACCATATGGGCAGTGAACACCCAGGAGCAGCAGGGTAGGAGTAGCGGGGTGGGAACTGCAGTGGGCCAGGGACTTACATGGGAGCAGTGTGCAGGCAGCATCAGTTCCCGCTCAGTGAGGGCTAAAAGGTGGCTGAGGCAGACCCCACCTAGCCCCACCAGCAGCCCCTGCTGTGTCCCCTTCCCACTCCCCCACTCTCTTCCCCTCCTCCTTCTCATCCCCCTCTCCTCCTCTCTCTCGCTGCCCTGCCTGCTGCCAGGCTTCCCTTGGCCAGGTTATGGAACAACATGAGACACAAGGGCACTGGCAGGGCTGGAAAGGCTGTGACTTGGGAGTGAGGGGCAACAGCATGGGCAGGGGCAGGGCACTGGCATGTCTGGGCTCAGCACCACAAAGCAGCAGGGAGGACAGCTGCAGCTGGACCTGCATCCTGGTGGGAGAAAGGTCAGAGAGAGCTCTGATTTTCAATGATAAAAATACCAAAATTATATAAGTATTTAGAATATATATATATATATATCCATTATAACCAGGAATCCTGGTTTTCTCTGTTAAAACAAATCCAAAATTCTCTCATTAAAAACCCCCAAACCCACCTTTTTCCACAATTAAAATGAAACACCACTCTAGAGAGAGAGAGAGAGTGGTGTTTCATTTTAATTGTGGGGAAAGGTGGGTTTGGGGGTTTTTAATCAGAGAATTTTGGATGTTTTATCAGACAGTTTTGGATTTGTTTTAACAGAGAAAACCAGGATTCCTGGTTATAATAGAAATAGACAAACAGAAGAAAGCAACCGACAGATTTCTGGAAAGAAAATAAGTATGTAGGTCCAATCAGCAAACAGCTGCCTCACATGGATTCACAAGGGACTTAACCTTAGGCAGAGTACTGGAGATGTGTAGCCTAGACCACCAGCCCTATACTTCTCATAGTCTTAATACTGAACAGTCAAACCACATAGTCTGAACTGCTGAATCCTGATGCTACTTGGTGTTATCTCTTCTCATCTCAGCAAGATTACCTGGTCACCTTAGATGTAGAAGGATTATTGCTTCTGGACTCAAAAAAGGAACCCTGAGACACAATCTTTTGAACATGTCTACTTAAACTCTGACTCCAGAGGTATAACTAACCAGGAACATTTTAATATAAAAAGTGTTTCACAAAGGAGTTCTCTCACATTTTGATAAAATTCACAGGACTTCTATTTTCAAGACACATCAACATCCTTACAAAAAAACCTTTTGATACCATGGTTCAAAGCCTTCTATTTAAATTCTTCTCTTTATATTTCCTAGAGGTAATTTTTGGGCGCACACAGCCAGAAATACAACAGAATCGATCCTTGGAATGTCAATGGAGAAAAATAATGAAACAATTGTCTTGATTAAACCATGCTTGGCTCCAGGCAGAAATAAGAAGTCTCTCCAAAGCTTTGTCTAATTAAAAAAATTCTAAGACTTTGCCAAATTCTAAAATTTAATGAAAGCTCTGCCCAACCAGAAAACCAAAAAGGATTTTTTTTTTTCCTTCTGGCTTCTTCTATAGACACAAATAGAAACATTCCAAAACTTGTCAACTGCTGGAAAAATTTAGGACATCTGCTCTGAGAAACTGGTTGGACACAAGAAATCATTACAAATGTGCCTCCTCTGAAATAGTGGCCAAAAGCTCCTACTGCCCTCTGCCAAAGAGACAAAATAGTCCCATCATCAGAATTTAAATTATCTCACAAAATCAGATAATCTTCACTTATTTGCAGAATCCAGCATCTATTTTTGAAAGATTTTATATTTTATTTGAATCTGAAGATCTCCCATTTCTGTGCTTTCCTATAGGTCACCAGGAATAAGCTGAATAAAGAACCAGAAACATAAATGACTCCACCCAAGAACCTGGCCCATCCACAGAATTAGATGGAATAAATGGAGTCCATGATTACAATGAATATTAATAACTATTCAAATAAGTATTTGTGCCTCTAACATGTGGATAGTGAAATACAGTAGAGAACATATGAGACTCCTATTTCAAGTATTAACTAAAATTTTCATAAGTGATTTAAGAGTCTAACTCCAGTTTTAAAAGGTGACTGTCTTTGGGGACCTAGGCATAATTAAAAAGTATCCACATTGCCAAGAAATCTTTGGATGGAAACTATTGCCTTCCCAAAATTATACCAATTAGTGAGCTGCCAAATACCGGCCAATATTTAACCTGCCTTTTCTAAATGAAATAATCAAGGACCAAGAAAAAAGTATTTTCCAAAAATACTAGTAAAAAGGCCTTAGCATTCAACAGTTGCTGTTGAATTGAATAGGACTAGGTTGATAAATCAGTTAGATATTTTTGTAAATCTCACCCTTAGTTGCTTAAATATATATTGAGGAACCTAACTTTAGGCCTTTGTTTTTTAACCCTGACCTCTGCACATTCATTTGCAAAAATCTTGTCCCTGAAGTTTTACCTGAGATATGCTTAAATTATTTATTCACTATCTGAAGAGATAAGTTTCCACTATACCCTACTGTGTTCAGAATTAAATGCAACCTTTTCAACTCAGTTTCCTCTTCCACAAACCTCAGCAAGATCCTCTGCCTTCCCACAATGGAGGAATGTGAGAAAGGCTGATGTTTGAGGCATTGAAGGAAGCGTTCCGAATCAGAATTTCAGAAGTAGAAGGTACCATATAAAAAACTAGATAGATTAGCCAGGCTCAGGTCTTTTAAAAAACATCTTCATGGTAAATTTAAACCTTGGTGTTTTTTCTGAATACTTTGCATACATCTTAGCAGTGGTACTTCTATAGCACACAGTAGCTACATATTTCAGAGACATTTCCTTATGAACAAAGTCAGTTTAAAAGTATTGATGTTGGGTTTGTTCATGAATCTTAGCAACCAAAAAGATGATGAGGCAAAATCTTCTCTGTTAAACCAATGGCCATGTGTTAGAGTCAATGGATTTGCACAACTGGAATTGAGAACATAATATGGCTTCAAGAGTTAATTCAAACCATAATAAACATTGTCACTAGTCAAATGCTGAGTTTTCTGAGACATAGTGGGTGCTTGTACACATATTGAAAATTGCCTGTTTTTGCAGTTTGAGTCATGCTGTAAACATGAGATTTTTTTTATTTAAATGAGTTTGTTGCATTGCAAACTAAACCATATTTACATGTAGTTTAGGTTGCAGCGTAGCTATTTGTAATGTTGCAACCTTTTGACAGCTTGCTCCTCTGTCGCGGGAGAAGTGGGCTGAAGGCAGAAGAAGCAAGGGGGCCAATTCTAGGTTGGTTTTTTCACGGAAACTGCCTGTGTCTCCCACAGCTGGGGAGGGGGGTAAGCTGTCAGCAGGCCAAGTGGCCACTAAGCTGTGTGGGGCTGTAGTCCTTCCCTCCACAGTGGCAGGACCTCCCAGGGCTGCTCAGGCGAGCTGCTAGCAGGCCAGTGCTGCCACGGCTCAGGCTTGGGGAATAGTTGGATTGGGCTGGGTGCTGCCTCTGAGCTGGGGCAGCACCTGCCAACCCAAGTGGCCCTGGGGGGGTTGGGGTGCCACCACTATGGAGGGAAGTACCAGGGCCCCCGGCAGCTCAGGGCCTGCTGGAGGCTCAAGCCCCTGGCTATGGGAAAAGCAGGCAGGCTCCATGGAAAACAGAAAAAAAAAACAATTGGGCCCCTCACCACTTATTTCTTTTCCCCCAGCAGGACCTGCCTGCACAAGCTGGCAGCAGGCCACACAGGTCTTGAGCAGGCGGGGAGACACAGACTGGCCCTTCCCTCCACAGTGGCAGCACCTCCCAGGGCCACCCGGGCAGGCTGCTAGCTGTGCAGGTGCTGCCCCAGCTCAGAGGCAGCACACCGCCAGATCCAACTCTTCCCCAAGCCCATTCAGGGAACAATGCCCAGCAGGCTTCCAGTGGGCCTGCTTGGGGAAGAGTTGGATCCAGCGGGGTGCTGCCTCCAAACTGGGCCAGCACCTGTGCAGCTAGCAGCCCTCCTGCAGGTGTGCTGCCAGTGTGGAGGGAAGGACTGTCCCGTCCCCCCCCCCGCCCCTGCCCTGCAACTCAGGGGCTGCTCAGCCCGCCACCAGCTCATCCTCTGGCCATGGGAGAGGCAAGCAGGCTCCGCAGAAAAAAAAAGAAAAAAGGATCAGGCCCATCACCATAATAATGATGGAAGCCCATAAATTGAAATGGTCGATTTTTAATTATCCCAATTGGTTTGCATGATTTGCTTGTGTAGGTGTGCCCTGAAAGTCTTTTCTCGAGGTATATTGCCCTTCTAGCATAACTGGAAAAAGGGGCTACTATAAATCTGGTAATCTTACACTCGAAAAATTCCTGGTCCCTTTGCAGATAATAGTAACACTCCCACTAGCCTCAACAACTGCAGGAACATGCCCCAGATCTGGAGATTTAAAAGAGACAAATTCATCCTTGGAGTAAAAACCGTTATACCAATGGCGAACCTGTCTTAGTGAGTTTAAATATAAACATTCAAACATGCAGGTGATTTTCTGAAACAGAATTCTGACCTCTTTGCATCACTGAAGAGAACCAGAATTACCATCTCTTAGTTCCATTTAGTACATTCAGAAGTGAATTGAGATTCAGCCCCTTTCTGGACCAAACACAGCCTCATTTCTTAAAGCATCTGAATAAGTAAGTGAAGAAATGATGTACTGGTCCCAGTGCAAATGAAGGTGTTCCATGACTAGCTGAAAGTGCTGGCAAAGATTTGTAAAGTTCTTCTGCTGCTTTAGGCACCATTGCTTTGGAATGCATGTCATTTCTTTTAATTTGGAAAAGATGAACTCGATGGAAAGCCATCCATTCCCCAGCAGGCTTGAAATTTCAACTACATGCACTGCATCAACCACAGCCTCCTCACCACTAGGACTGAAAAGTCCTGTAAATGTTCAAGCTTCCCAGACAGCCAGTAGAAAGGACAGATTCTTATTGCAAAATGGAGCAGTCTTGTTGTAGTTGTTGTCTTTTAATAGTCACCTGATATATAAAGACTGCTTTATCTTTCACATTCTTAGAGACACCTGTGCCTAAGTCTGCACGAACTAAGGAAGGAAGTTCTTGTGACACACCAAGGAATTCAAACTGGGAAACTAGGTGGAGAGGGAAAATTCGTTCTCCCAGTCAATTTACTCTTATACTAAAGAAGTTGTTTTGTTTGGGGGTTTTTTTTGCCAACCAGGTATCAAAAAGTGTTTTATTTTGTATCGTTGGCATCCTCAGAATGATCAGTGTAATTACAATTACTTCAACAGAAATGCTGGAATTGGAGTAGGCAGAAAATGGCCTTAATGGGAATCTTTTACAAAGCAGCTGTTAGAGTGTGGTAACAAGATGCTGAATAAATGGCAGCTACATAACTTCCCTTAATCAGATTGGAGCAATCAGCCTGAAAAATTTTCCCATATGTTGGAGAGTGAAGCTCAGGCCTAGGGTTATGGCAAGGACACAGGCCATGTTAAGGTTACAAAGTCTGGCTACAATTAAACACTCACTGCAGAAATTGTGATGATGCTTCAGGGAGCTATTGCACTTTAGTCACTTGTAATTGCACATTCGGAAATTACTCACTCCAAAATTACTCAGGGCTCAGTTACATGGTTTACAAACACATGTTCTTAGACAGGGAAAACATTATCTTTCCAATGGGTACAATTTTATGGGTTTGTTTATGGTTATTAAGGAAACTTAATTTAGTGGGGTTGTTAATTAGTAAAGTCACTTGTGATTTTTGTGCAGAGTTGTAATCAAAATGCACATTTGAACACGACATTTTCAGTGGTGCTTCCATTCATGTGATGTCCTGATCCCACACCTCTCCCGTCAACACTCTTTTTGCAATTTAACCAACATGAACTGGACTGTGCTTCTGTGGGTCACATTTCCTATGGCAGGATGTTGAGCCTCACACCTGATCAGCACATCAGCCTTGACATTTCAAACATATTACAGAGTTGATATAATATGAACATTGTGTAGAAAATTAGCATTGCACAAGCTTTGTAATTATACAGCTTTTATGAATTTAATGAAAAAAGACAAGGCCTTCAGGGTGCATCTTTTTTTTTCTAGTAGCTAATGCAAGGAAATATTTCACTGTGTTCCAAATTCTAACCTTCCTGAATTTCCTGGAAAATAGACACTGAACCCAAACATGCTTAGTGTGTCTGGAGAACAAGATGTACCTGTGACTGAGAGCCCCCAGTAAACTTTTGACTTCTTGTGATCTACAGAAAGAGTTAGGGTGCCAAGTAGGTGTACATGTGGGGGTTATCAATGTAATAACAGAACCTAAGTTAAGGTTTATTTTGGAACCACAACACATACCATTTTCAAATGTGGTTGCTGGTAAACAAGCTTTCAGGGAAGTAGGGAGGCACACAAAATATGTCTTATAGAGCTCCTCTTTTGTATTACAATATCCAGTAGCTTCCAAATGCATGGACCCATACAAAGAGCCCAGTTTGAACATTTTGGGGGGAACACCCTGCCCTCAGTGAAGAGGACAGTGAAGAGATGTCTAGTACAGTAAGCCACCTACAGGATCCATATCACATTATATTATGTCACCAGCATATAAATGAATGCTTGTACTGTCTGATATAAATTGTTTAGTGATGATTGTTCAACCTATTTTTAACCAAAACTCTAGATACAAGACTGTGCCTCTTAGTAATTGAAATACATCCTGGGATGGGCTGGCACCCTCCAATCTTCCCCAAGTAAAGGATGTTCCAGGAGCAGAGAAGTGACTGAACTGTGATTCTGAGAGTCCTCTTTTTTTCTCTTGGATCATAAATGAAATAAGCTACTCTTGGTATATATATGGTACCATTCACTCTCTGTCCTTAACTGTCCCACATGTACAGGAGATGCATTAGCAGTTCAGCATTAAATTTTCTTCCTACACTTCTACACAAGCTACAGATATAGCCCTATCAGGGGACCAATGGAGCACTCGCTACTTTAAAACTGCCTTCTTTAAGAATCTTTATGTTGGCACATATCTATGAAATACTACTTTTGTTGGTCAAACACTTGCATAACTTGTAGCTGTACAGTTTTCTGCTCCTATGGCTTGTGTTCTAGCATCAGAAGGAGAAAGTATGTTTGGTGAAATTAATTATATAGTATTCAAAGTAACCTCAACCCTCAAATTATTTTCAGTGAGATAAATGGACAAGGATTATTTGACCATTTTTTCTGTCCATTCCACATATTTGCTGCTTTTCTGAAGTGTTGCATATGCAAGAAATTGAAGTCATAGTTGTTTTGCATTTAAGCAATTACTTTACAAAAGACCTGCTTTTTTTGTCAAAAGATGAGAATAGAGTTGAAATTCTTATTTCTGAACTTACCAGTGTTGTAGAGAACCTACCAATCCCTAAAGCCTGTAATAAACTACCCAAGCACTCTTTTCTACAAAAGAGATTTTCAAAAGCATTCAGCTGGGGGAATTTGATTGATTTCAATGGGGGGAGAGGTAAATCAATACAGAGAACCCAAGAGGGAGAGAGCAAGGGGGGTTGGGGCAGGAAGAGGAAAGGAGAAAGTTTCTATTTTTTCACCCAGTTGCTCTGTGGCTATAGTGTTCACCTGTGAAGTAAGAGGACCTGGGTTCTAGGCCACCCCCACTCAAATGGAGTTTCAGTTTTTGTCACCACAATATAGCACTCTAACCATGGTACTGCAGGTCAGCTATTACCCAGTCCCATGCAGGAAGTATAAAGCCATATTTCAAAACAATCTGCAACCTGTTTGAAAGATTTCCAGTCAATACGTTTCTACACTTAGGGCATGTTTACACATCACCCTATGGCAATATAGCAACACACTACATTGACACGCAGCATGGTACAGCAGTGTAGTGATCACACAGGTCTACATTTGATCACCAGCTATGTCACCATAGTGGCGTGCTCCCCAGTGATAACATGCCACTATGATGACATAGTGGTGAAATCTAAACATGCACCCTGTTCACGGCATAGTAACCACCCATACTGCACCGTGCTTTAGTACTTGGAAATACTAACGCATGGTGCCATAGCAACGTTACCGTATGGCAACATGTAGATGCGCCCTTAGGGATCTGACCAGCTTCATTTGCTCAAGGCCATGCAGTCACCTTTATTTCAAGGGGAAAAGCACTTTGAGTCAAGCAAAGCAGGATTGCCCCTTACCCTTTCCAATGATAAAGTATTAGTAAGATGCTTATATTTAAAAGGTTATATTGACCAATGTATAGCCTCAAACAGTTTTTGAATATTTTGATTCCAGCACCTAGAGCAAAACATACGCAGACATTGTAAAAAAACCCAACCCCTCATGTTGTAACTACTGAATTATCATTAATGCATTACCAAGGAGACCTAAGACCTTCAGTGTCTTTGCTGAAGTCAGCAAAGCCAGAACTTATCATAAGTTTCTCTTCTGTGAATCCTTTGAAGTTTGTGCTGCTCTGAAGTGAAGAAACTATTTAAAGGGGGGGAAATATGTATTTAACTGGCAGATGAGTTTTGACTAAAGTAAGGCTGCAAGTATAATCATAGGGTGCATCCAGATGAGCACACGTGTGGTATGCGACTCTGTATACCTGTCTGCAGCACTGTAAACCACATACACTGCACATGCAGGTATTCACCACACTGCCAATTTGCAGCACAGCAGGTTATATTGTCACTGGGAGACCCCAGTGTCAAAAACTCCATGCCAGAATAAAGCAGGGTAACACACATGGTGGCAACATGTACTGCTCAAAACTGGAGCCTGGCTGGCCAGAGCCACACTCCAGGTTCTGGCCCCAGACTCCCCTACCACACCCAGAGCAACTTGTTCTGCACCAGAGTGCACATGCATGAGCGTTCCCCAGGGACATGTAGCAGTGGCACAACTATGTGCCGCTGCTATATGTCCCCATGGAAATGCACATGCATGCTCATATGGACACACCCATACATTCTTCAAAAATATGAATTTGAGCCACTTCCTCAGGTCACAAATGTGTGTTGCCCCATTGGGATCAGCAAGCCATGCCAGTTTCTACCATCTCAGGCTCTGGCCCTTCCTTTCTTTATTTTAACATGGGCCATAGTTACTTCACACAAGATACCCTTATCAGGCAGAAATATGCTGGTTTTAGTAAAAGGGTTCAAATTCCAGGATCCTTTGGTGGATGATATAGTTAAATATATATCAGGAATCCTTATGAAGAGTTGCTAAAGACAGTTAATATTTTTTTCAGAAAAATAGGAAGCCATTTGTAACGTAGCTTTAAAATAGAAATTGTCTGTAAATTGTATGGGATCTGCAATAACAGAAGTTATAACTGAGAGAAGTTTCCTAACAGGAGACTGAGGGAGCTGGGAATTGGGAGATGGCCATGAGCCATGAGCCATGATGGCCATGAGCGATAGAGCGTTAGCTAGCTAGTCAGCTAGAGCCAGACAAAGGGTCTGCAGAGGTTACCTACAGGTTCTACAATTTAAATTTGTTGTTTTAGTTCTTCTCATTCATTTACACCTATGTTTCTTGAACCCAGGGATCACTACAGGATCCGTGCATTTATAGGGGAAAAAATGAAAGTTTTTCAAAAAGTTAAAAAATTTCATTTTGTTGATGGAATCTAAATAACACCTTCCAATACACGCAACTGTTGAAATATAGCCATGTGTTTCTAGTAGAAGTGAAAGACAGCCTTACCAGAGAACACGGGTATCCATGTTTATTTCATGGAAGGATTTTGATTATTAATCCTTCCTTCCCAACTGCAGAAGTACAACCGAGAACTAATCTGACACTTGAAGAGGACACCAGGGGAAATATAGATCTGTACATTATATAAACAGACAGGATATGCTAACATATTAAAAGTGCTGGACAACTAAGTGGAAAACTCAACAGTCTTAAAATCCTTTCCCATTGCTGTAAAAGAGACAGCAATTTCAACTTGCGTTTCCTAGAAACTGGAGTGATTGCAATAAACGTTTCATGTGTTGGCCCTTGCATTATAAATTTCATCTGAGAAGTGAAATAGTTTGGTAGTTTTGTTCAAGTGGAAATTAAGGGAAATGTAGCTACAGATTCTCCTTTGAGAGATTTAAGTACTTTTACAGGTTAGTAAAAGCATTTTGCTTCCAAGATATTCCATAACCAGACCTGCAGTTTAACTGGCATTAAAACATTCTGAAGATATATTCTGAAGTGGCAGCTTGGTCAGTAAAATGAAGACATGCAGAAAGACAAGAAAGAGGGATATATTTTTATGCATCTATTTTTTAAATGTTATGCACACTGTAGCTAGTTTGTAGGATTTAATGATATGGTAATAGTAAGTAACTAGTGTATAAGTAAGTAAAGAGTAACTTAAGTAGCAGGACAGATTTAATTTTACTGTTTTCGGTAACCTTTTAGAAAGTTTTATGATCAACCAGGGATTTGTTTTCACTACTGCTTCAAGTTTGCAGGCCTATAAAAGTGTACCATTCTAAGAATTACTTGGTAGGCCTTGTGATGCAGCTAGTATTTGCTTCGGATTTGGCTGATTTGGGGGACAGTGATTCAATTCGGTGATTCAAATCACTGTCCCTAATCAATTTGGCCAAAACTGATTTGGAGATTCGGCCACTGCCGAATCAGTCAAATCTCTGAATCAGACAGGCCCTGTCCCCCACCTTCTCTCTCAGCTCCATCAATAGCTGCACAGCCTGGCCCCAGCTCCTGGCTCTTAAAAAAAAAAATCCCTGAACTCACCAGCTCCTGCCAGGTGGGAGAGCAATCCCCCCTGCCCCGCACTGCCCCGCACTGTGTGGGGGGCTCTGTCATGAGCCTCAAACCCCTGCCTGCTCTCCCAGACCCAGCTCCTGGCTCTTTAAAAAAAAAAAATCCCAAACTCACCGGCTCCTGCCAGGTGGGGAGGGGGTGACACCCATCACCCCCCCACTGCCTGGCACTGCATGGGGGGGCTCTGCCATGAGCCCCCAGAGGCCCTGATAGCCACTGCAGCAGCCGGTGAGTGCAGGACTTTTTTTTTTTAAAGAGCCAGGAGCTGGGGCCAGGCAGGGCAGCCATGGTGGGGCGGGGGGTGCTGGGAGAGCAGGCAGGGGGTCAGTCAGGGGATGCTCAAGGGGGCTGGGGGAGCAGGCATAGCTCCCTGCGGCAGTAAGCAGGGACTGTCCAAATCTCCGAAGCTCTCCAAATCTCTGAATCAATTTGGAGAGCATCGAATCAATTCTGACCTTTTTATTGGTTTCCTAATTTGATTCGGATTTGGAGATTTGGCTGCCGAATACAGCTGAATCTCCTCCAAATCAAACCAGAACCTGAAGCTTCGCACAGCCCTAGTACTTGGCCCTTTTAGTACTAAAACACCTTGGCTCAGATTCTGTTCCACCTAATAAGCAACTAGGTGGATTTAGGTACCTAAGGTTGAGCCTACTGCACCTTGTTCAGGCCCTGAATATCCATTAATGCATCCACTTTTTTATCTTAAGATTGAGAAGAAGGAGGAGGATTGTCACCTTTTGCATTCATAGATTCATAGATTCATGGACATTAGGGCTGGAAGGGACCTCAGA
The DNA here is from genome assembly GCF_000455745.1 of Alligator sinensis. NCBI lineage: Eukaryota > Metazoa > Chordata > Crocodylia > Alligatoridae > Alligator > Alligator sinensis. The sequence goes on from NW_005841872.1 coordinate 118,209, forward strand.
AGATCATTGAGTCCAGCCCCCTGACCCAGGGGCAGGAAGTCAGCATGATAAACTTCCACATTTCTCTTGAGGCATTCAAAGTAGGTGCTTGAACAACCTCCGGGGGCAGTCTATTCCAGACCTTGGGGGCTCGGACAGTAAAGAAGTTCTTCCTTATGTCCAGCCTGAAACGGTCCTGGAGGAGTTTATGACTATTTGACCTTGTCATCTCTTGGGATGCTCTGGTGAACAGATGTTCCCCCAGATCCTGGTGAGTACCCCATATAAACTTATAGGCAGCCACCAGATCACCCCTGAGCCTACGCTTTTCCAGGCTGAAGAGTCCCATGGCTCTCAGCCTGTCATCATAAGGTCTGTTTTCCTGACCTCTGAGCATTCACGTGGCTCTCCTCTGCACTCTGTCAAGCTTCTCCACATCCTTTTTGAATTGTGAAGCCCAAAACTGGATGCAGTACTCCAGCTGCAGCCTCACCAAGGCCGAGTACAGCAGGAGAATGACGTCCTGGGATTTGCTTGAGAAGCATCTATGGATGCAAGCCAGCATTTTGCTCGCTTTACCAGCTGCAGCATCACATTGAAGGATCATGTTCATCTTGTGGTCAATCATGACCCACAATTCCCTTTTGTCTGTAGTGCTAGCCAGCATGGCACTGTCAAGCCTATAAGAATGCTGTGGGTTTTTCTTCCCAAGGTGGAGAACCTTGCATTTTTCGGTATTAAACACCATCAGGTTCTCGTCTGCCCATTTCCTGAGCCCGTCAAGGTCAGCCTGTATCACCCTCCTGTCCTCAGGTGTGGATTCTTTACCCCAAAGTGTGGGGTCGTCGGCAAACTTGGTCAGTCTACTTCTGATACAAATGTCCACATCATTAATGAAGATGTTGAACAATACAGGTCCAAGGACAGAACCTTGAGGGACCCCACTGGTCACAGGGCACCATGACAATTGAATTCCATCAACTGCCACCCTCTGGGTCCTACACGAGCCAATTTCCCAGCCAGCGGATTGTGGTGAGGCCGAGGCCACGGTTAGCCAGTTTTGCTAAAACGTGATCATGGGATACCAGATGGAAGGCTTTTTTAAAGTCAAGATATATGACATCATTCTCTTCCCCCTTGTCCAGGTGATAGGTCACCTGGACATAAAAAGAAATAAGATTGGTCAAGCAAGACCTACCCACAACAAACCTGTGCTGGCTATCCCTCAGGATGTTGCCATCGGCCAGTCCATTAAGAATGGCTTCTTTGATAATCTTTTCTAAGACCTTCCCCAGGATAGAGGTCAGGCTGATGGGCCTGTAGTTTGCCAGATCCACTTTCCTCCCTTTCTTTAAGATAGGTACGAGATTGGCACTTCACCAGAGCACCAGGAGTTCTCAAAGATCCGTGCCAGGGGCTGAGCTATGATGCTAGCCAGCTCCTTGAGTACCCTGGGGTGTAAACTGTCAGAGCTGGCTGACTGAAAGGTGTCCAGTCTCTCAAGGTGTTCCTTCATGATGTCAGCATTGATGGAGGGTAAGGAATCTCCCTTACCTGGGACTCCCTGTCCCATAATGGACAGGGGCATCCCATGGGACTGGTGAAAAACTGACACAAAGTACCCATTTAGCAGGTTGGCTTTTTCCCGGGCGATGGATGTCAGTTGTCCCATCTGGTTTAGCAGGGGTCCAATGTTGCCTTTGCTTTTCCTCCAGCTCCCCACATATCTAAAAAAGGACTTTTTATTGTCCTTGATACTTGTAGCTAGTTGAAATTCTGTCACAGCCTTGGCTTTCCTGGTTCACTCCCTGCAGGTCCGGACCAGTGCAGAGTATTCTGCCTTGGAGGTGGATCCAGTCCTTCATTTTTTGTAGGTCTTTCTTTTTAGATGCAGGAGGTCCGCTAATTCCCTGGAGAGCCAAGGAGGCTGCTGTGCCCTTTTGCTGCCTTTCCTCTGAGATGGAATAGACTTTGCTTGTGCATCCAGGATCACTCCCTTGAGGAGCAACCACTCGTCCTGAACTCCCCTCCCCTTTGGGTTGTGGTCCTTTAGGGCCTCACTGACAAGCCTCCTGAGCTTGTCAAAGTCAGCTTTCCTGAAGTCAAGGACTTCTGTATTACTGACTGACTTGCCAGCTTTACAGCAGATGGTGAAGGTGATCAGCTCATGGTCACTGTCACCTAGCTTCCCTTCTATCATTAGGTTGCTGATTAGGTTGTCCCCCATTGCCAATACCAGGTCAAGCAGCGCTTTACCTCTCATTGGCCCATAGACTTTTTGTGTCAGATAGAGCTCATCCATGCAAAAGAGAGAGCTTTGTGACCGCTCAGATTTGGCTGAGCGCTCTTCCCACTAGATGTCTGGGTAACTGAAGTCTCCCATTACAACCATACACCGGGAGCGTGTGGCCTCAGCCAATTCCCTGGTGAACTCCTGGTCAAGCTCTTTATCCTGGGTAGAAGGTCTGTAGTAGGCTCCCACCATTGTGTCCCCTGTGCCATGTTCCCCATGGATTTTAACCCAGATGGTCTCCAGTCATCCACCCTGGGTGCCAATGTCAGCTTGCAGGGATGCGTAGCTTTCCTTGACATAGAGAGCTACACCCCTGCCCATTTTGTCCACTCGATCTCTCCTGTACAGGGTTTTGCCATCTATACTGGTGGCCCAGTCATGGGTGGAGTCCCAGCAGGTATCCATTATCCCTATGACATCGTAATTATTTGTGTTAAGCAGGAGGATGAGCTCCTCTTGTTTATTCCCCAAGCTCCTGGCATTTATGTACAGGCATGCAAGTGTCCCTTTTGGGGACCTTTTCTTGCCTACAGATCATTCCAGGACTTGGGCAGGGGTTGGCTCCCTTAAATGCCTTGGACTGCTGGCTTTGCAAGGGTTTCTCAGTGGGTCAGGAGTGGTGGTAGTCCCCCCATCCCCCGGCTGGCTTAGTTTAAAGCCCAGTGGAGCTGGTCAGCCAGTCTGGCTGAGAAAAGCCTCCTCCCCATCAGAGAAAGGTGGAGGCCGTTCCTTCCCTGCAGCTCACTGCCTCTCTCACCAAAGAGCAGACTGTGGTCATGGAAGCCAAAGCCTTCCCGATGACACCAGCACCACAGTCTTTGGTTCAATACCTCAATTCTCCTCTCCCTCAGAGGATAGTAGTTAATGGTTTGATGTCTAGTTGGCAGCTGGTATCAAGTGGAGTGTCCCAAGTGTTAGTCCTGGGACCAATTTTGTTCAATACCATCATAAACAACCTGGAAGATGGGATGGATTGCACCTTCAGCAAGTTTGCAGATGACATCAAGTTGTTAGGGAGTAGTTGATATGCTGGAGTGTAGGGCTAGAATTCTGAGTCCTCAACAGACTAAAGGATTGGATCAAAAGAAATCTCATGAGGTTCAATAAGGAGTACAAAGTCCTGCACTTAGGACAAAGCAATCCCATGCACTCGTACAGTTTGGGGACTGACTGGCTAAGCAGCAGCTCTGCAGAAAAGGACCCGGGGTGGGGGGGGTTACAGTGGACAAGAAGCTGCATAGGAGCCAACAGTGTGCCCTTGTTGCCAAGAAAGCTAATAGCATACTGGACTACATTAAGAGGAGCATTATCAGGAGACTGACGGAAGTGATTATTCCTGTCCATTCAGTACTGGCTTATTCCTATTCACAGGGAACTGGGCTTATTTAGTCTGAAGAAGAGAAGACTGACAGGGAATTTAATAGCAGCCTTCAACTACCTTCAGGGTGCTTCCAAAGAGGATGCAACTAGATTTCATAGATTTCATAGACATTAGGGCTGGAAGGGACCTCGGAAGATCATCGAGTCCAACCCCCTACCCAAAGGGCAGGAAGTCAGCTGGGGTCATAGGATCCCAGCAAGATAAGCATCCAGTTTCATCTTGAAGGTGTTCAATGAAGGCGCTTGAACCGCCTCCGGTGGCAGGCTGTTCCAGACCTTGGGGGCTCGGACAGTAAAGAAATTCTTCCTTATGTCCAGCCTGAAACAGTCTTGTAGTAGTTTGTGACCATTCGACCTCGTCATCCCTTGGGGCACTCTGGTGAACAAACGTTCCCCCAGATACTGGTGGTCACCCCTGATAAACTTATAGGTGGCCATCAGATCACCCCTGAGCTTGTGCTTTTCCAGGCTAAAGAGCCCCAGGGCTCTCAGCCTGTCATCGTAGGGTCTGCTTCCCTGACCTCTGATCATGCGCGTGGTTCTTGTCTGCACTCTCTCAAGCTTCTCCACATCCTTTTTGAATTGTGGAGCCCAAAACTGGATGCAGTACTCCAGCTGCGGCCTCACTAAGGCCGAGTACAAGGGGAGAATGACATCCCGGGATTTGCTTGAG
>NW_005841872.1:122689-126615 GCF_000455745.1 Alligator sinensis
TTTGCCCCAAAGTTTGGTGTCATCGGCGAACTTGGCCAGCCCGCTTCTGACTCCAGTGTCCACATCATTAATGAAAATGTTGAACAGTATGGGTCCAATTTTCCACTCGATCCCCTCCATCCCCACTGTCATGGTGGCACTTTGCACTCTGATCGGTTGTTTCACTAACCAATCAGAATGCTCCAAGACCTTATGGACAGACAGGCAGATGGACTAAGCCCTTTATTATATAAGAATACTCTGAAAAGAGCTGCTTGGGGTCAGAAGGCTTTAGGAAAGTGCTACATTCAAGTGCTCAATTTTGCTAACATCGTTACAGCTAAAACTGAATTAGCACTGGAGCTGGTTAAAAATCACTAAATAGTACCTCACATGTGGTGCACTCCTTTCCATGGCTACTGGGCATGGTGAGTGAGTAGTACTCTAGGTGGGCAGATAATTTGCTCCATAGACAAACAAAAATCTATGATTTGTGGGTGTTAGAGGACCCAACCATGTTTTACTACAATGGAGGAGGAATGTGGACTACCTGTGTTTTAGTCCAAGAGCCTAAATTTATACACATGCTCTGGAAGTGGTGGGGGGGAGGGCATGCTTTAATTAGAGCAACTCCAAGAGCCACCCTAATTAAAGCACCCAGAGCATCTCATGTATCTGAGTCCCCACACTTCAAAATGGCAGCAGCAGTGCTCTATCTAAAGCTCATCAAGCAACCTTTAGATAAAGCACCCCCACCACCATTTTGAAGAATGCAGATGCTGATACATGAGATGAAGGAGACTGCTGGAGCATGGTAATTAGCAGGGATCCTAATTTTCTCTGGAAAAAAAAAATCCCCAATTTTCAGAATAAAAAAACATAACCCAAAATCCACATTTTTCTATGATTAAAATGAAACACTACTGTATAGACATATCTATATATTAGTGGTGTTTCATTTTAATCTCAGAAAAATGTGGATTTTGGGTTAATTTCTTTAATCCAAAAACTGGCAATTTTTTTAAATAGAGAAAACCAGGATCCCCAGTAATTACCATGCCCCAGCAGACCGGATTAACTGAGTTTGCTCAGATGCATTATAATTACAGTGAATTGGAGCAGCCTCCCTGCTTGTGTATTGGCATCCCTAGTGGCTAGAGCACTTACTCAAAAAGAAAGAGATGCAGGTCCTAGGTCCCTGTCACCTATAGGGGGTTTGAAACTAAATATCTCCTATTTCCTAACAGAGTTCTTGAATCACCAGACCACTAGGGCCCTCACCTTGAATCTGACCCACTGGGCAACAAAAAGGAGGAGATATATGGAGCTAGACATAGTAAGTAAGAAGGAACATGGCCCAGTGGGTGAATCTACATGTACAATTAATGCAAAGCAGTAAACTCTGGAGCAGCTTGAGCTGGAGTAAACTACTACTGGGCACAGCATCTACATGTTCGCCCAGGGCAGCAGCCAGGGTGGAGCAGGCCTGGTATGGCAGGGGACATGGTGAAGTAAGCCCTGGGCTTTGGATGGTGGTGTTGAGTACTGGAGGGTCGGGCTGGGGCCCCTGCCAGCCCAGGGCTGCTTCGCCCTGGCTCAAACAGCTGTTATCCCAGGTGCACATGTAAACATTGCACCCAGGAGCAGCTAGAGTATTCGGTTGGAATAATTGCATATGTAGATGCACCCAGTGTGATGGGACTCAGAGTCACATTTCCCACTTCCCAGGAGAATTCTCTAGCCATCTATAAAGTAGATTGAGGCCCCCTCCATGCTTACTGTTGAAACTGGGTCATTGGGCAGCCAAAAGTGCAAGATTCATTGGGGTAGAAGTAGAACAAGCATGAAGACATATGAGCCTGAAGCCTTGCGGGATGAGGGGAGGGGGGAAGGGAACTTGGGTTACAAACTCTGCTGCCAAAGCTGTTTATGCATTTTACATTAGATTTTGGCAACCACTGTTCCTTCCAGATCATGGTGTATGCAAGACAGGTCACCCAGACCTTCAATGTATCACCCGGGTGGTACTCAGACAAGGTACCCCCTCTCCAACTGCAGGGATTTAGTGAGTACTAGTCTGCTGTGGGAGGGGTAGCCGCTCCCTTCCTATCCTCTGTAGAGTAGAGCCAAGACCAGTTGGAATTTAACCATATATGGGTTTAATAGGAAAGGAACCAGGTTAAGATATGACATACATGTGGGGAGGGCAATGGGTGCAGGAGAACAAGAGAGAATTCAGTAAAGGTAAGGCACACATATACATCTAGCAGGTTTACAAAATGTGAGGCACAGGTTCACAAAATTTAAGGAACGGGCACCCCGCGCTGCTGAGGGAGGAGGGAAAAGAAGTGGGAAGAGCCCTTCTACCCAGTGGGGATTCCCTCTTCCCAGCATCTCACCCCTCTGGTCCCCTGGCCAGGAATCAAAGCCAGGTGTCTCACATGGCAGGCAAGAGCTGTATCACTGAGCTATCAATGCCTGGGATGCAGCCTACAGCAGCCCAGGCTCTAGTGCCTCCAGGATCCTCCGCGTGCCATCTGCACACTGAGCTACTCAGCTTCACGCCAGAGTGGGGTCAGAAAGAACCCGAGCTGCCGCCTGCAGCTTGGGGCTTTGGGTGGCAAATTGGCTAGATGGTTGCACCCAGAGAGTGGTGGTGGACGGGTTGTTTTTGACCTGAAGGGCTGTGGGCAGTGGAGTCCCCCAGGGCTCGGTCCTAGGGCCTGCACTGTTCAACATCTTTATCAGCGATCTGGATGTGAGTGTGGAAAACTCACTGTCCAAATTCGCTGATGATACCAAGATGTGGGGTGAGGTGGGTACGCTGAAGGGAAGGGACAGAATCCAGCTAGATCTAGACAGGTTACAGAGATGGGTGGATGAGAATAGGATGGAATTCAATGCAGACGAGTGCAGGGTACTGCATCTAGGGAGAAGGAACTAGCAACACACCAAAGGCTGGGGAACACCCTTCTTATCAACACAGTGGCAGAAAGGGATCTTGGAGTCATTGTTGACTCCAGGATGAACATGAGTAGCCAATGCGAGGAAGTGGTCATTAGGGTTAACCGCACCTTGTCATGCATCTACAGATGCATCACAAGCAGGTCCAGGGAGATGATCCTTCCCTTCTATGCAGTGTTAGTCAGGCCACAATTGGAGTACTGTGTCCAGTTCTGGGCGCCGCACTTCAAGAGGGATGGGGCTAACATTGAGAGGGTCCAGAGGAGGGCCACTCACATGGTCAAGGGACAGCAAGTCAGGCCATACGAAGCGAGGCTAAAGGGCCTGAATCTATTCAGCCTCCATAAGAGAAGGCTGAGGGGGGACCTGGTGACCATTTACAAACTCGCCACGGGGGACCAGCGGGAATTGGGTGAGGCACTGTTCCCCTGGGCAGCACTGGGGTTTACTAGGAATAATGGCCACAAATTGTTAGAGACAAGGTTCAGGCTGGACATCAGGAGACACTACTTTATGGTTAGGTCTGCCAGGCTCTGGAATGGGCTCCCAAGGGAGGTAGTGGTCTCTCCTACCTTGGGCGTCTTCAAGAGGAGGCTGGATAGATATTTGGCTAGGGTGTTATGACCCCAGCACTCATTCCTGCCCAGGGCAGGGGGTCAAACCTGATGATCTGTTTAGGTCCCTTCCAACCCTAGACACTATGAAACTATGCATGCCGAGCCCCCAGCACCCCTGCTGCTTGGGGCTTTGATCCCAGCATGGGATCCACTGCGCACATCACCCAGCGCGGTGCTACCACCAAGCCAAGCCACCACCTGCATCTCAAACCCTCTGCCAGCTTCAAGACTCTTCTGGGGCAACCATTCCACCCCTGCTGGTCAGCTCTCACCAGCTCTTCAGGGCCCCTTTTCTTCGTCCCTCAGTGATATTTTTGTCCTGAGGCCAGGAGTACTGCCCCTTTCATAGCCCCCCCCCCCCCCCCC
>NW_005841872.1:126625-129238 GCF_000455745.1 Alligator sinensis
CCGATGGCTGGTGAGACCAATCAGGTGACATGAGAGGTGAATCTACTCTCAGGTCCGGTTTTCCTACCTGGCCCCAGGGTCAGGGTGGGGGAACGGGGGACAAGCCTTCTCCTTTCCCAGAGCCTGACTGGTGGGGGAAAGGAAATCCCCCCCCCCCCAAATCATTTTTTAACTTTTCAAAGCCCCCAAGCCAAGCCACCACTAATGCATAATTCTAGGCAGGAGTTTTTGGAGGACTGGAAGCTGCCCAGACCTGCCAACCCCACTTTAGGGCACTGAGACAGAATCCAAAGTCCAGACTGAGTCCATAGCTATATTTGTATAAGCACCTGGGAATTGAACCTGGGTCTCCTGTGTGGCAGACAAAAAAATCTACCACTGAACCAGAGATGAATCCTTGTAATAAATAATCCTTGTTCAAAAAACAGGACTCAGACTGGTCAGATATACATCTGTGCTTAGCAATTCCTATTCCCTCATTCTAGCCACTCCCTTGCTGTGCCTCTAGGTGTTCTGAATTGAATTTTGGGGGCAGCTAACACTCTCAGTTGACTGTATGAGCATCTTGTTGACTGCAGTACCTTACAAGGAAGTCGGTTTACTCTCTCTCTGCCTCAGCTTCCTGTCTGTAAAATAAAGATAATAGCTTTTCCCCTACCTTACAGGGGTATTGTGAAAATACATACAGGAAGGATTTTGAGGTGCTCATAAAGTGCTGAAATGGGGCCATATAACTGACTAATTTAGATTCAGCAGGGTAGCTAAGTTTATACCTGACTTTAAGCATATGAAGAATCCCACTGCAGTCAGCCTAAAAAAAGGAAAGTACAATTTTATTTAAGCTTTCTACTGCACCAGTCTTGCTTTCTCTTTTTTATTTCAAAACTTCCTTAAAACAAGAGAGTCACAGATCACATAGGCTAAAATTCAAATTACAGTCTATGTGCTGCTGCAAGCTACACTTTAACTTTGATCATCATCCTGTCCAACTTTCTCTGTTATTCTTGATTTCATGGAAGGTGAAATGAAAGTAGCCTGAATAACAATGTTTTATGGGTAGGATTTTTCACAACGTTCCATATGCAATTAAATAATGAATTTTGAATGTTAAACTATGGTCCTGATTCTGCATTGATCTCCCTATGACTGGATAGATCACCCTTAATTTCAGTTGGGTTTAGCTTGGGAGCAGAGACCCACCTATGCTGAATTATTTGCAAAAAAAGAGCTTAGAGTAATATTCAGGGTCAGTTGTGAAATCTATATTAACAATTCATAGCTAAAATCTTACCCACTGAACATGCTTCTCATTTGTGTCTGAACAAACTAATGTTGTCAAATATCTTTATTCTTTAAAAATATGATTTAGTCTACAAAACTTTGGTCTATATGTAGCTCACCTGAAATTCTTTGTCTGTGTTCTGTATTTGGTATTCAGAACATGTTGATGTGGATATATAAGCCACATGGTATATGTCTGTCTGTTCTCTGGATGGATGAAAATGACTCAGAATCTGTTTTCTGATGCAAATGCTTGAAATTATGAGTTAGTTTCTCTTTACTGTAAACATTCTGTATTATTTACTTTTCCTGTCTGTACACTTATTTGCTAAAGAACCACAAACACCACCTACTAAAAAGATATACAGTTCGCTGGTCTCTTCCAAGTTTAAAATCCTTAAAATACAAACATGGATTAGCAGTTAAAAAAAAAGTAAATCTTTACAAATATGATAGTTACATAGTCAGCATAAAGTAGAAGGTCTGACATTGGCCCGGTACAGACATTACACTTTTACCAGTATAAGTGATTGGAAACCGGTCTATACCCACAACAGAACAGAAGTTCAGTACACAGAACTGGACAAAAGTTCGGCACACAGACTGCTTTAAAAATGGTGAAACCCATTTTAAGATTCCTCCCCACCCACCAAAGGGCAGATGTGTATTCTGTTAATTTCCAAACTAAACTACACCACTTACAGAAAACTGCATAATGTAGATCGATTCTGCCTTGAGCTTTTTGAATGTCTCTACCTAGCCATAGTGAATAATATCTAAGTCAAATCATGAATTTCACCCATGGATGGTGGGAAAGCCAAAAAGCTATCAGCTTTTTTTTAATCTGCATTTTTGTGGTCTTGTCAGGATTTACTTTCAACACTTGCAAAGTGAATTGTAATCCCATATTACCCCCTTACAACCTAATATATAACTGAAGTTTTGGCACTGGTTTCTTGCAATATTATGAATGGAATTATCTTCAAATGTGGACATTCCATAATGTTCTTTTAACTGTGTGAACCTCCACAGTTAACTCAAAAGTACAGACCTAAGGGCCCTTGTACACTACTCGGCATTTAGTCGCTAAAAATGTTCCTGGTTTAATTTTTCTTTCTTAGTTTAAGATAGCTAAATAAGTAACATGGATGTGATTTACAATGCAATGGCCTATTATGCTATAACTAGTAAAATGTGCTAGGAAGCACATCAGAACAATTTTACCCTCCTGCCGTTTCAGTACTACTTTACTGCCAGGTGGTGTTTTAAGATTTGATATTTTGGTTGGCTTATTTTCTTGGGTCGTGCTGGGTTGCTTTTTTTTGGGGGGGG
>NW_005841872.1:129248-149501 GCF_000455745.1 Alligator sinensis
TTTGGGGGGGGGGGGGGAGGAGGTGGGGGGGAGAATTCTTGGTGGTTTTGCTTGAGAGAGACACATTTGTGGAGGGGAGGGCTGAATTCAATAAGCTGCACTACCCACTTCCCCTGCAAAGCCTCCTGCTTTTTTCTGGGTAGTTGTTGCTTGTTGCACAGGGTGCTGCTGGCTGGGGAGGGAAATGTTTTCATGCAAAGGTCCACAAGAGTTAGCCTGCCTGCCTCCCTCTCACAAGTCTATATTGGCACTGGGGGGCTGTACCACAGGCCTCCTGAAGGGGCTACCTCCCTACCCAAGCCTGGTCCCAAAGCAGTTCTGCCCCCAACTTTTTCTGCATGCTTGTTGCACCAGGCACTGGGTGTGGGGTACACTTAGGGGTACACAAGGGTACACAGAAGGTTTGGCTAACTCCCCCGCACCCTGCTGCCTCCCTGTGTGTTGGCATGTGGTATCATCTAGGTACCCAGGGAAAACCTGAATGGAAACATTACTACAGGAATTGTCCCAAAGCAGTTCTGCCCCCAACTTTTTCTGCATGCTTGTTGCACCAGGCACTGGGTGTGGGGTACACTTAGGGGTACACAAGGGTACACAGAAGGTTTGGCTAACTCCCCCGCACCCTGCTGCCTCCCTGTGTGTTGGCATGTGGTATCATCTAGGTACCCAGGGAAAACCTGAATGGAAACATTACTACAGGAATTTTTATGTAAAGGTGGTTTTGCTTGAGAGAGACACATTTGTGGAGGGGAGGGCTGAATTCAATAAGCTGCACTACCCACTTCCCCTGCAAAGCCTCCTGCTTTTTTCTGGGTAGTTGTTGCTTGTTGCACAGGGTGCTGCTGGCTGGGGAGGGAAATGTTTTCATGCAAAGGTCCACAAGAGTTAGCCTGCCTGCCTCCCTCTCACAAGTCTATATTGGCACTGGGGGGCTGTACCACAGGCCTCCTGAAGGGGCTACCTCCCTACCCAAGCCTGGTCCCAAAGCAGTTCTGCCCCCAACTTTTTCTGCATGCTTGTTGCACCAGGCACTGGGTGTGGGGTACACTTAGGGGTACACAAGGGTACACAGAAGGTTTGGCTAACTCCCCCGCACCCTGCTGCCTCCCTGTGTGTTGGCATGTGGTATCATCTAGGTACCCAGGGAAAACCTGAATGGAAACATTACTACAGGAATTTTTATGTAAAACAGAAAGAGTCCTGTGTCTCCTGTCATTTGTATCCTCACATCAAAAAGCAGGATTTTTTCCAAAGCTGACAATTAGCGTTGGGGTGGGCTGGGATTCTTATCGAGGTTGATTAAGATTCCTTGGCTACCAGGGATCCCCACGCCCAGGACAGCTTCCCCCAAAGTGGGGTTGCAGGGGCCATGATCAGCCTACTCCAACTCCCTCTCCCTCCTCCCCCGCATCACCACACAGTGGCCAGCATGAGCTAACACCCCCACCCCCGCACAGCAGGGGCATGGTGTGGGTTGAGGTGAAGAAAGAAACAGCCCGAGCTCAATGAGAGGACTTTTCTTATCACTTAGTCTATTGGCATGTCAAACTTTTAACTACTGCATTGGCAGATCATCATCGCCTGCGGTCATATCCCCTCGCCTACAACCACATTCCTTCAACACTTGCTCCCCCTCCTGTCTTCTAGCCCCAAGCTTGCCAGGGTGAGGGACACCAGCAGGGCTGGGGGGGGGGCAGTGGTTTGGCTGTAAAGCACGATCGGGTTTTCTGTGTGATTGTTGTATATTGTGCCTTGTTTTCTGTGTGATTGTTGTATATTGTGCCTCCTGTAGGACTGGAGAGGACCATTTACCATCCCCCCTCAGACCATTACCTTAAGATTCCTCAACAGAAACTGTAAAACCAGTTGAGTGACTCTGGCCAAATCCTGGAGTGCCGACCCTATTTCCATTTTCACTGACATCCTGCCACATTTTTAGCTTCTTTCATTTCTTAGAATCTCAGAAGAGCAGAGACTTGCCATGCCTGAAGAAGGGTGACTGCACCCAAAAGCAGTAGTACAGGTTTTGCCTGCCATGTGGGAGACCTGGGCTCAAATCCCAGTTAAGGCACCAGAGGTTTGAGTTGCTTGCAAAAGGGAATCCCCACTGGGGAGTGGGTTCCCCTCACCTCTTTTACCCTGCTTCACTGGGGTACCTATGCATTAAATTTTGTGGGATCGGCTTCTCATATTTTGGGAAACCCTGCATCTTATACTTTGTGAGCCCTGTGCCTCAAGTCTGTTGTTGATTTGTCTCTGTTGTGTGTGTCTGTTCACCTAAAATCTCTTTGACTCGAGACTTATAACCCAGAGGGCATGCTTACATGAGACAAGTTAATGTACATTAGCCTAATTTAATGCACACTACAGGCATGCATTTACATGCACGTGCCCTTAATGTGCATTGAAAATAGCAAAATTAGCCTAATATCACCTAAATTTGATACCTGCAAATGCAGGTATCAAATTTAGGTGTGATTAATTAAAGCACATTAACATACATGTAGACACAACCTGGCATTAACTTCACTGCCCGGTCTGCCCAGTCACTAGGCTGGCCCCAGGGCTCCTGGCTGGCTGCCTCTATTCCCACAGGGCTGCTTTCTATATAGTTTTCCACTTGTCAGCTTCTTTTAAATTGTTGGTGGGTGGGGAGGATGGTGGAGGGGTGGAGGGGCATTGATTGTTGAAAGGGAGGGGGAGGGGAGAGGGATAGGAGTAGGAGTTGTGAGGGTAATAAATTTTTTTTTTGTTTTAAACATGTGCCTGGCCTAAAATTGGTGGTGGGGGTGAGCAGGATATAGGGGGAGTGTGGGTGGCAGGGCAGGCAGACTGGAGCAGGGAGTGAAGGAAAAGGTGGTCAAACAGGACTGCCTGCATCTGTTGTCCTGGTTCCCACTGGCAGGCTGGTTAGCGGGGTGCCAGCTGGGGCCAGCAGGGCCAGCACCATGGCCAGCAGGAGCATGGGGTGTTAGTCATTGCCTGCAGGGCCTGGGATGGAACAACAGGGCACTGGGCATTGCTGGTGGGGGTGGGGGCAGGGGCAGCCCAGGTAAGGAGAGGCAGGGTGGGCAAGGAGGGAGCTAGTGCATCTGCACTAGCTATGCAGCTCCTGGGCAGGTAAGGGGCTGGCTAGGAATCAGAGGTTCTAAGACGGCTGCTAAGTGCTGGCAGCTGGGTCTGGCTTCAACATGGCTGCCAAGTGGCTAGAGGCTGGAGCTGCCCCCGCTCCCCACAAGGGCATATGGCAGCCCTGGAGGGATTTGGGACTAACTTTAGTCCCAAATCACTGCATGTGTAGACACCTGCCAAAAATCAAATAATGCACATTAGGTTAATGGGCATTAAATTCAGTCAAGCTTATTTGCACGTGTAGACATGCCCAGAGATACTTAGATTGGGAACAAGGTGTGATCCTGGATTTTTTTTCTGCCATAAAATGATACTTTAAATGTTCCCTCTTCACAAAATAAATTGATATACATTTTTTAAGGCTATAAACCATATATTGACTTGTATTTTTGGGTAGGACTCTTTTCTGACATTGCTTGTGCAATATACATGCCTGATTTATGTTTGCCTAAAATATGGACCACATAATTCTTCTCTTTGGTTTATAATCCCATTATATTTACTGCTAAGTATGTACACTGGAAGAAAAGAGCAGAAACAGAGAAAAAAGGGGGTTTGAAATGATTGCAACAAGCAAGTCTTTAGTTATTCTCCACATGGAAATTTCAACAAGTACAAAAAAAATCTATTACATAAGTTAAAACCTGTACACAAAACAATGCCAGAGGGATTCGTTGCTATCTCATCAAAACCTAGCAGACCCTGTAGACTAAAACAATCACCATTTATAATTATGTTCTGCACTTACACTGAACCACCTACACTTCTACAGACAAATGGTAACAGCAAATAAGAATACATATCATATCCCAGATACATTTGTGTCTTCAACACAAACTTTTCCAGAGAAAAAGATGTAAGTACCTCTTCAGAATGATGCTAACCTAAAAAAATGAGAATACACAATAAAGGAAAACAAATACCTCAGGGATGACTGTGATATTGTAGGTGGCATAACTAGAATCACCTGTAGTTGAAGATGCTTGACACTTTTCATTATAAGACCCTGGTTTCAGATGCTTATATCTTTGATTAAATGTAACCATTTGGGCTGAAATTTTCCTTGCTGCATGTCATCTCTGATTAAGTTAGTCTACAAGGTGCAGTTCTCGGCAAATTGTAAGCAAGCAGTCGCAGCTTATAGAGGGGTTGTACTGGTACTCTGGAAAGGGAATATCATTCTTTTTCACCAGTTAGGTATTCTTCTGAACCAAGCAGTGGATATAGATGGCAAGGGAACAAATTCTCTGACCTGAGTTGAATGCACTGATTTTCTTCCTACAGAAGGACATAAGAGATTTCTACTGTGTAAAATGCAACTAGTGTACATACAGGGAACCAGATATATAATTTGGAAATATAAATTTCAGTACAGCATAGAATCCATGATGACAGATTTTGTGAGCAAGCAGTTTCAGAAACAGTTTCTAGAGCTGCTCTATGAAGAAGGATCGGTAGTGAATTGGAGGCAGTAACAAAATCAAGGCAGCATACTGGCAAGCTGTGACCAAGAAGGACATGGACAGATCTAGGATTTTGAAAAGGTGTGCATCATCACACATAACACAAAGGTGTGCATCATCACATATAACACAAAATATATTCTTACAGGTCAGAAAGGAACTAGAAGCTTTACTAATAAGCTAGTGGCCTAGGGCTATATTATTCATTTTAAGATTGAAGCAAAAACAAATATAAAGTTATTGGAATGTACTTTCATTTGCTATATATTTTGTATAAAAGGCCACAACAAACTAGGCAAAAATAATCAAAATATGTCATTTCATTAGTTATGCAGTTATTAGAATTAAACAGACATCTCCTTTTCAGATTCATAAAACAAAATCTAGCCAACTTCAGCATGTTCACTGCTTCACTGAAAGTTATTTCCACACCCAGGTCAATGTTTTTAGCTAGAGTTAAAAAACTTTCTTCAATTTTATGAATAGGAACTACATTACCAGGAGCAGCTAACAGACAGCAAAACTGCAGAACATCCAAACCATGAAAAAGGAGAGAGGGTTATTAACACCTGTGGAAAGAATAGTTTAGGAGGAATCAGGTAGATTGTCATGAACCATAGAATCAGTTGACTCCCTCGTGGCTGCCTGATAGAAACGCTGCTGTCACTGTCCGGCAGCTGGTTTTAAACTTGGGTGGACCAGGAATCAAAGAGAGATACAGCAGCACCACTGCACATCCTCCCGCCAAATAAGGAAAAGATAACCAGAAGTCATTCCACCTAGTTAGAACAATTATATTATTATATGAGTATACAATACTTAGTCAGTTGTGCAGTAAGCATCACCATATATCCATGTGCAGCAGCTATTGTACAGTAAATTAGGATAACACTTGGTTTTCTACTGCACATTAGTTACTGTACAGTACTGCTCATGTAGACACAGACCACACCAGCAAAGGACCACAGGTGATGGGCGAGTTCTCTGTCCATGATCCTGGTGCTGCTTAGCTCCTGGCTCCCCCCAGGCCCAGGCACCTGATCAGCACTGGGATGTAGTCACTCACTTTCCCTCCCTCCCCTTCTCCCCTTCTCCCCATCCTGGTTCTGCACAGCTCCCAGCTCCCCACAGGACTGAGCAGCACCAGGACTGGGGAGTTCTCTGCCTCCCTGTTCAGCTGGAGCTTACCAGCAGCTTGTCCCACTTGCGGGGCAGCTACCAGCAATCCCACTCCTGGGGCAGCTGCCAGTAAGGCCCTGGCTGGGCCAGGAATCCCGGCCCAGTCAGGGCCACCAGCCGCTGCCCCAGGAATGGGACAGCTCCCACCCAGCCCTCTACCGGGCAGGGATTCTTCACTCAGCTGAGGGCTTGCCAGCAGCTGCCCCAGAAGTGGAACAGCTCCCAGTGAACTCCCAGCTCGGCAGGGAAGCACTGCTGGGCGTGGGGCTCACTGGCAGCTGTGTATCCCAATGTACACAGGCAGGGACACCTGCTGAAGCTGCAAGATCAACTGTCTCCCAGCTCCTGATGTGCACAGGGCCAGGAGACAGCTTCTGCTGCAGCCAGTAGAGCTCTCCTGGCCCTGTGTGCATCAGGACCAGAACCTTGCCAGCCTCCAGGCTAGCACCCTGAGCAGTGGTATAGAAATTTAAATGCCAGCAGCTGGTGACAGGGTCCCCGAGCCCCACTCCCCACCATTGGCTTTTAAATCACTGTATCACCACTTAGCTGGGCAGTTGGGGCAGCAAGGGGGAACCAGCAAGAGACAGGAAAGCTCCCTGCCTCTTTCCAAAACTGGGGATTGCCCAGTTTGGGGAACAGGCTAGAAAGTGGTGACTAATGCTCTCCTCACCTCCCAGTCTATGGGAGGGTGGAGGGAGTGGTTGTTCTCCTATACTTTCTCAAGACATGGTCCCCAGGAGGACTTAGCTTATAGATATTCAGTCTCCTGGGAGAAAATATTTTATTTTTCTCCCAAAGCAGCCATTTTTGCTCTGGGAGAAAAAGCCTGAATATCTGTATGCTTTTAGTTTCTCCTGAAAAAATAGTGTTTCTCAGGAGAAACTAAAATAGAAACTAAATATAATCTGAATATCTGTCAAACAAACTTGATTTCTTTATTTTGTGAGATTACAACTTGGGTTGCTAAAGGTAACTGTATAAACACAGTATACTTAGATTTTCGTAAGGTGTTTGATTTAGCACCATGTGATGCTCTTGTTAAAAAATCAGCATAATACAGTAACAGTAAACCATGCATTAAACAGATTTAAAACTATCTAGGATCTATAAAAGTTGTTACCAATGGAAATAATCATTGCAAGGGAGATTCTAGTGGGGTTCTATAAGGATCAATATTAGACCTGATAAAATTCAACATTTTTATTAATGATCTGTGAATAAATATAAAATTATTTCTAATAAAATCTGCAGACTATGTTAAAACAGATGTAATAGTAAAAATAACGAGGGCAGAGTTATCTTACAGAGTGATCTGTATCTCCTGGTAAGCTGGGTTCATACAAACCAGCTGCATTTGAATGCAGTCAAATGCAGTCATGCACCCTAGAACAAAGAATTCAGGCCATACATACAGAATGGATGACTGTGTCTTGGAAAGCAACAATTCTGAAAAGGATCTAGAGGTCATAAAGGACAGGCAACTGAGAAACACTCCAAGTGGCAAAACAGCATATGCAATCTTTGGAGTATAAAAACTGGGAATACTGCATAAGAGTTGGGGGGTTGTTTTTTTTTCTCTGAAGCTGATATTGAAAGACCCAGTTCTTGTGTCCACATTTTTTAAAAGATGTGAAAAACCGGAGGTGGGCCAGAAAACAGCCACAAAATTATGTGAGGCCTAGAGAATATGCTTTACAGTAAAAGACTTAAGAAGTTCCATTTGTTCAGTTTCTCAAAAGGAAGACTGTGAGATGACTTGTCACAAGTGTAAAAGTGCCTTCAGAGAATAAACATCCTTGGTAGTAAGAGGCAGAGAAAGGAACAACAAGAGCTGATGGCTAGAAGCTGGGGACAGACAAATTCAAATTGAAAGCAAGGCACAAAGTTTTAAAGTTAAGGTGACTAAGAATAGCTACAAAGAAAGATGGTGGAGTCTCCATTTTTTTGCTGTCTTCATCAGAAGACTGTATGCCTTACTAGAAGATAAACTTTGGCCAAGCACAAGTTATTAGGCTCAGCACATTGGTAACAAGATGAAATTGAATTGATGACATAGTGCTATACAGGAGATTAAACACAGGATCTAATCCTTTCTTCTGGCCTTAAGCTCTATGACTCAATAGAATTTTTTGGAACACCATTTAGGAATACTGGTTTTCAGGGCACAGGCACAGAGGCACAGAGGTTGTTGTGAAGACAAATTCATGAATGTCTGTGAAGGTTTTAGGTATGGAAGTGATGAGTATCATAGAAAAGCTTGTGGGGCTGTCAGTAGTTCAGTATTTAAAGTAAGATTTGAATCTAGTACATAAACAGTAAATAAGGCATGGGGGCCTACACTGACCAGTGAGGGTAAAAAGAAAAATGAAATAGCCCTTCAGTTGTGATTTCCCTTTCTCCTTCCCAGAATACCCCAACCTGGCCCTCATATGCCTATATTCTGTAGAGTAGGTGAGAAGATTGGTGTGCAGCTGGCCTAGCCAGCAATATAGTATCCAAAGTTGTGTAGTGGGAGAAATAAACTTTCCAGCTTCCTTGTTTTGCTACAATGGCTTGCAGAGACAAGTGGCCTCAAGATTGTCCCTCCTATAGGTGTTATGATCCTGGACTCTCCACATTTACAGAGAAGAAGATTTATGTGGGTATATTCTGAGCTATATCTTCTACTAACTTTTAATATGGGTTACAGTTAAAGATGTTATTCTAATGCATGGTAAGGGCTTGTCAACATAGCCTCTGAACCACTCCTGAGACCACTGCCAAGAAGTGTGCCCAGCTATCCACACCTGTTCAGTGAATGTCACAGTGCAGAAATGAGGGAGGGTAACTGGTTTAGGATGCAGACATGACCAGAAGAGGTTATTTGAGCCTATAATGGGAGGCTTCAAGCTAGAATTAGCCATTGCTGAATGAAGCAGATCATCTGTGCCATAATATATTGTGGCAGAGCTGATCTGCTCCATAGCAAAAAAACACATTGCTCCCTGTCCTGCCCATTGATGTTGTGGGACAAAGAGCAATGTGTTTTTCCAGGACTTGCAGGGCCTGGTCCTGTAAACCCCAGGAATTCCTTGGCAAAATCAGGCCCCTCAAGCACTGAGAGCACCTTCCCAGCTTTCCCTGCTTACCCAGACAGCTCTCCAGAGATTTTGGGGTTGGGTCTGAGTAAGAGGGTCCCAGCACAGTTGCATAGGGCACCAGGGATTCCCTGGGTACTGCCCCTCCCTGACAGGACCTACAAAAGCTTTCCCTGTTCATGGATATGCATCCTTGGATATAGATTCATAGATTCATAGGCATTAGGGCTGGAAGGGACTTCAAAGATTATCAAGTCCAGCCCCCTGTCCCAGGGGCAGGAAGTCAGCTAGAGTTAAAGGACCCCAGCAAGATAAGCATCCAAGCGTTTCTTGAATAAGTCCACAGTAGGTGCCTGCACCACCTCTGGAGGAAGTCTATTCCAGGGCTTGGGGGCTTGGACAGTAAAGACATTTTTTCTTATGTCCAGCCTAAAATGGTCTTGTAGGAGTTTATGACCATTTGTCTTTTTTTTTTCTTGGGGTGCTCTGGTGAACAGACATTTTCCCAGACCCTGATGAACACCCTTTGTGTACTTACAGGTAGCCACCAGGTCTCCCCGGAGCCTGCACTTTTCCAGACTGAAGAGTCCCATGGCTCTCAGCCTCTCTTCATAAGACCTATTCTGTTGCCCTCTGATCATGCATGTGGCTCTCCTCTGGACTCTCTCAAGCTTCTCGACATCCTTCTTGAATTGCGGAGCCCAGAACTGGATGCAGTACTTCAGCTGTGGCCTCACCAAGGCTGAGTACAGTGGGAGGATGACATCCTGAGACTTACTTGAGAAGCATCCCAGGGCAGGTCTTCATAAGTGGAGAACCCTGACCTCCCTGCTATAGAAAGGAGCCACAATATTCCCTGGGGTGCCTCTGTGTAAGTAAGGAAATCGAGGCAGGTACTTGGGGACTTAAGGGGCCCTCAAGCCCTCCAAACATCTTCCTGGGTTGGCTGGAGAGTGCGGTCAGATGAAGCTACCCACACTCTCCGGCCACAGAACTAATAGGCATGTGCCTGAATAAAGCAGCAGAATTTATTATTACCATTTTTCATGCCACTGATTTGCCTCTGATGTGGCATGACAAAGGGTAGGGACATCTATTTGTTCACCATTTGTACTT
Organism: Alligator sinensis; assembly: GCF_000455745.1. Classification (NCBI taxonomy): domain Eukaryota; kingdom Metazoa; phylum Chordata; order Crocodylia; family Alligatoridae; genus Alligator; species Alligator sinensis. The sequence goes on from NW_005841872.1 coordinate 139,219, forward strand.
TCATAAAAATGTTTATAATGGCAAAACTACATCTGTTTCTACCCCCAGTGAATCACTTAACTTTTCTGTTCATCTGATTCATCAATACAATGGAGATAGCAATACTAACCCATCTCAAATGGACATTATGGCTGCCTATACACATGTTTGGAGGTGGAGAGGGGGTGTTTTAAATAAAGTGTTTCCCAGACAGCTACTTTAATTAAAATGGCTCACCGTCATGTGTATTAAGCCCCCCCTCCTCTCCCCCAACACATTTCAAAATGGCTATGGGGGCACTTTAATTCAAGCCCATTAGACGAGGTTTAAAGAACTCGTGCAGCCATTTTGAAACACGGGTGGGCTCAATACATGTAACAGTGAGGTGATGCTAGATAATTAGAACATGGAGCAGACTCAATTGTTTGAGTCTTCTCTGACATGTTCTAATTAGAACACAAACAAGCACATCTATTGGCAGCCTATGTAAGGCTAAATTAAATAAGTCTTATAATACTTCTTGAACAAGAAAATTCATATGTGATATTAACATTTTTGCCTATTGCTTCACATATGCAGTTATTTGTATTAATTTTCAACATGATGCAGGACTCAGATCTAAAATTTTGAGTAGAGCAATCAGCAGTGAATGATTTAAGCTTCCTTTAAAATGCAAGCTTTTTTCATTGTTAACTTCCACAATATTACATGGCCCCTTTCTTCTCTATTAAAAAGGAGTAAAAGATTAAATAAAGCTTATTCATCATATGCTGTGTAGTTTATTTGAGGTTTTGCATCTGTTTTTGACATGCCTCTTCCACCTGGGAATGAACTCCCAGTTAAACTATAATCAAGACTCTAAATCTGAACATATGAATTAGCCATAGGGATTTTAAATAGACTTTGTGACCTAGGATTTTGAAATTATATGTATTGTTATACACCTCTCTATGGGACTGTTTGATCACTTTATTATTTATAGATTAAAGAACATTGTTGCTAATTAATACTGTTCTAATTGTTGGCGGTTTTTCCGTGCTCACTTTGATGTTATTTGATCCTGTATTTGGGGGAATTCAGTTACTACTTTTTTAGATGGTTTGGGATTTTGGAACCTGTACTTTCAAGCACTTGTTCATTTTCTAATACTGCAGTCTCCTATCTTTTTTTAACTTTGCACGCCTCACTGCATCATTCTTGTTTCTGTCTGTATCACGACTTATGAAATGGGACAGCCCCAATTAATTTCTTAACATTATGCCAACAGATTCACTTTTTCATTGTTCTTTAAAACAACTGATTAGTATAAAGGTTAACACTGCATTAACTATTACATATTAGCCTTATACAGTGGCTTGATGTGATGAAAGGAGATAATCTGATGCCCAGATAATTTTAGAGTTACTCTGGGATCTCCATTATGGGCTGTGCTGGTGGTCTGGTATTTAGAGCCCTGTACTAAATCTAGTGAGCCTAGGAATTGATTGCTTTTTATCCACTAATTCACCTATGATATCCTGGAATGAATGGGGATCAGTACTGAGGGTGTCCTCAGATAGTAGAAGCCAAAAAAAGTTTTCCCCTCAAATGCCTGGTGGCTCACTCCATAATTCCACAAAGCCCGACTAGTTGATTGTAATTGTCCCTTGTGGTCTTAAAACTATAAATTGCCTAAATTAAATCCTGAATCTTGAAGATTCATAGCTGAATCCTTTAGTTTTAGTTAATAGCTAGATAAGCATATTATCATATTGGACATCAGTAAACCTCCATCATTATTTTGCATGTTAGGACTGTATCACGCTAATTCAATATCATCATTGTGAATATAATTGCACACACTGTTATCAGCTAGTTGAAATCTACCTGTCAAAATGGTATTTGTTTTTATTAATAAAATTCTGCACCCAGACATTCAAAATTTAAAATTTACTTTTGTCACAAATGGCATTTTATGTATATAGAGAGCATGACACCACACTTTAAAAATTAAAAATAATATATATCTTATGTGCTACCTTTCAAACAAAAATATCATAAAGCTTAAGGCAGATAACTGCAGTAAAGTTATCATTAGTTCCATTGTGAATTTCCACTGCAAAGAAACCTAAACTTCTAAGCTAAATTCAGCTGTTACCACCAAATTTCACTTGGGTACTGTGGCTGCCTAAGTACTGCCTAAGTACTGCCTAACTGCTTAAGCCCAAAACTTAGATCCTCATAGGCATTGCTCAGCTACCTTGTAACTAGTACCTACATTCTGTAACTGCTTCACTTTTTCACTTTGGACTTAACCCCAGGTGCTTCCTGTTGGACTACAACAGCAAAAGGCAATATCCAGGCTCTTTTCCAGGCTTTATTTTGAAGTTGGCCCTTTAAGTGGCTAAGAAGAGGTGGGAGTATGACTCAGTGAGATAAAGATTACCCTGGATGAGGGCAGGTCCTGAATTTTAGCCTGCTCCTAATAGGGTGGAAACTTCCCCATTGGTCTCCATCTGTTTTATTCCCAGGAATAGTAAATGCAAGATGCTTCAAGAGGAGGGCTGGAGAGGGTTCTGAATAATACTAATCTGTGCCCTGGTGGTGAACTAATTGAGCTGAAGAGTCAGAAAAATGTATACTCAAGCAGCCAGTGGGTGATGAGGGCCTAAAATTTGCATCCCTGCTTTCTGGGCAATTGTCCTGACCACTAGACTGCTGGGTTAAAAGAGCAAAAGGCCCTTATCCTCCCACTGGATTTTGCTAGGCTACAATTTCAGGACTTATATTCAGGTATACATGTACAGAACCGTATATGTGCCTGGCCAAAGGTAGCCTACTGTCCATGCCCGGTAGCTAAGTAGGTGCTGACATGTCCATGTTGCCCATGGAATAGGATCTCAAACTATGCATAACTGCCAGAAAGGGTAGTTATGTTGCTGGGCATCTGTCCTTGGGGCATGCAAAGTAAAATTGCATCCTGTCCTTGAAGAGCACACCATGTTATCTAGTCAGTTAAGACAGGGCTATCAAATATATAGCCCTTGGATTCAATCCTGCCTATGGAGTGACCCACCTGGCCCACGAGACTCCTGCCAGGCCTGGGAATTGGAGTGCATGGACAAAGCCAGCCACAGAATCTGGAGCCCTGGGGTCCTGTTGGATTTGGTCATCAGCAGCAGAAGGGCAAGTGAGGACTGTGCATATACAACTCAAGTCACCCCATGGCCACTGCCATTCACCCCATGGTAGTTTGTCCCAGAGCTGCAGGCCCCTCTGTAGCCACCAATAATCCTGCCATCGTTGCTGTCACCGTCATTGGGCCCACTGCTTCTGCCACTTGACATGTGGCCTGGACCATGAACATCCCACAGTCTAGAGATGGCCTGAGAAAGGGAGTGACATTCACACCCCTGATTAAGCAAACAAATAGATTATGCATTCTCATGGTCAGAAGCTGATGGGTAGAAGAGTCCAGTATTAGTGAACACCATTATTTGCCTCTTCAACACTGGTGCCTAACATCTATCTCCTTCACTCCAGGAAGGAAATTCAAATGATATACAAATGATATACAACAAGAAAATTAGTTTTCTTCCCCTATTCAGCATGGGAGGGGGGACCTCACCTTAGATTTGTGTATCTGTCTAGGGCAAGTAGTGGCATAGCGCTGGCTTCAGCTCTGGCATTGGCTTCAGCTGAGCCATCATCTTTCCCAGGCCAGGGTTGCTGTGCAGCGAGGGAACAGTGCGCATTGAGTGGGGGAGCAGTGTGGAAGAGACTACATGGTGGGGATGGGGCATGTATGGGAAAGATCCATGGTAGGAGCGTGGAAACAATGAGGCCTTACAGCCTGCCCCCAACCCGCCTCTTACCTTAGGCTCTGGCTGCAGCCCTGGCATCAATCCTACACATGCCCAGAGCTGTGTTCAGCTTGGCTGGGCTGGGTCAAGGCTGGTGCCATTCCACTCTCCTCTGGAGCCAGAGCCAGAATGCAGGAACTGGAGGGGCAGGCACCAGGGACAAATACCAAGGGGAGCAGACACAGGTATGGCTGGTGCAAAGGGTGGGGTGGTAGGCAAGGATGGCAAGGGGCAGGGGTCTGTCCCTTTGCCCCCTAACGCTTCTTTCCCTGCCACAGTTTGTGGGCGGGGGGTGGAATTTAAGATGACCATCCAATAATTAGATGCTATACATGGAAAATTATTATGAATTTATAGTTTTCCATGTATAGAATCTTAATTATTAGGAGGTTGTCTTAAATTCAGAGACATCTTAGATTTGGGTAAATGGAGTACATACAACAAAAGGTGCAGACAGAAGTGCAGCTCCAGAGTCTAACTCATGATGATTCATAAAAATTGCCATGGGTTAGACTGATCCTCCTGGTCTGACAAACATTAGCTGTTGAATCAGGAGGGTGGAGGATCAGCCTCAATTAGGAGTTGATCCAGGGAGAGAGGCTGCATCTTCCCCTGACTCCACCCCCACCCCCTCTCCCAGCTCATTGCTATCTCTGGATGGGAGGAGGAGAAGGCAGGGGAAGGAGGTCATTCTGGGGTTTTCTCAGCCTTGCTGGAGTGGAAGCAGGTGGGTAGATTGGAGCCCCCCACCCCTTGAAGTGAGATGCTCCCATCCACCATCCTCCCACTCCAGCGGGGCTGAGAAAACCCCAGAAGGGACCTCCCTCCCCTGCCTTTTCCTCTTCTCATCCAGAGACATCAGTTTGAGCTGGGTTGCTGTTGCAGTGGAGCAGACAGAACTTAATGAAATCACTCCACTTAGGAGGGGCTTCATTTCAACTTTCATACAATAAGGATTTCATATATTTCATAGATTTCATAGACATTAGGGCTGGAAGGGACCTCAGAAGATCATCAAGTCCAGCCCCCCACCTGAAGGGCAGGAAGTCAGCTGGAGTCATAGGATCCCAGCAAGGTAAGCATCCAATTTACTCCTGAAGGTGTTCAATGTAGGTGTTTGAACCACCTCTGATGGCAAGCTGTTCCAGACCTTGGGGGCTGGGACAGTAAAGAAACTCTTCCTTATGTCCAGCCTGAAACGGCCTTGCGGTAGTTTATAACCGTTCGACCTCGTCATCCCTTGGGTGCTCTGGTGAACAAACGTTCCCCCAGATACTGGTGGTCACCCCTGATAAACTTATAGGTGGCCATCAGATCACCTCTGAGCCTGCACATTTCCAGGCTAAAGAACCCCAGGGCTCTCAGCCTGTCGTTGTAAGGTCTGTTTTCCTGACCTCTGATCATGCATGTGGCTCTTCTCTGAACTCTCTCAAGCTTCTCCACATCCTTTTTGAATTGTGGAGCCCAAAACTGGACACAGTACTCCAGCTGCGGCCTCACCAAGGCCGAGTACAAGGGGAGAATGACATCCCAGGATTTGCTCGAGAAGCATCTATAGATTAATTTCTCGTGTGATCAGACAGGGCTGTGCAGCCATGCTCTTCTGTTTGGGCACAACTTTAGAGTGATTTCACGGAGCAAACTGTGCAACAAATACCATTTTAGTCTGTACCTATAGTGTACCATATGGCACCACTGTTGGGTCCATAAGTCTCACCAGTTCTAATACTATGATAGACTCTCCAAACTGCAGAAGAAGTTTTGGCCCCCTCCTTTACTTTTGTGGAAATTACTGAGACAGTTTTAACATGTTCAGCACCGGCCTACTTCCTTTTGAAAGCAATGGAAATATCCCCATAAACATCAATGGGAGCAGACTTAGGCCAACCCTAAATGTGTTTAAAACCCATAACCAATTTTTTTCCTAAATCCAACTTGAAGTCAACTGATTTTACTAATAACGTGGGGACATGTTAAAATGTTAACTTTTCACAAAGAACAGCTTGCTTTCAAACATAGAAAATAAGTATACACCATTTTTTGCCTCATTCACTCTTATAAGTCTCCTGCTTGTATTTATCATCTTTTTTTATAATTTGGAGAATTCTCAGAATGGCTTAAATTAAAATCTTGCACATTTTTTAAGTAAAGAGGAAATGCAAAGACTTTTCTAGGCTAAACCTTGTAACTAATAAAACATCAAAGAAAGATGATGAAAGAGATACAAAGATAGTATATGTAAATGCTACCCAGTGATCATAGGTTATATGAGGAATTTAGTATAGCAAAGATTTGGAATTGCCAATTGAGGTTTAAAGTATATGACTCACTGAAGTCTTACCCCCTCTATTCATTAAGGAGTTTGAACTATGTAAGTCTCTTTAGAATCCATTGCATAAATAATCCTAAACCAGACACTGAAAATCTAGGGCTGCTAGTGATCCTCTGTGTAACTATGCAGAGGGTAACCTGGGGTTACTTCTATGGCATGCTCCCTCCCTCCCGCTGACCAAAATAAAATCCCTTCAGGGTGGAGATCCAGGGGGGTCATACTCTGCCAAGCTGGCAAGAGGTAGCAGGGTACCAGGAGCTGACTGTGTTCCTCCAAATTTTCCACCTGCCCTCAACTCACAGGGGAAATCAGTGGAAATCTGCTCAGTGAAAACTGAGCACCTTTCAGCTCCACTGCATGATCTCACTGATCCAACTCCCCTGCAGTTAAGCAGTCGTCAGTCATTTTTCCACCTCACCTATGGCCAAATTCCACCTTCAGATGTGCATTCACAAATCCTGTTGACGTCAGTGGTAGCAGTATACGAGGGAGGAAGAATTTAACTCTTAGTATAATTTTCACTTGGTGAAGGGCTTCCCCCCACCCTCCAACACAAAGATATCACTCTAGAATTTTATTTAAATTCAGGACCATTACGCATTTTTAAAGCCAACATCATTTCACATGTGCATCTCTTCAACAAGCCTTTGGCTTTCAGTTATCTTGTTGCTATGGTACTCTCTACTGGACCTGGTGGACTATTCTGCTCAGCTCTGTATGCCCTGGGGTTTCCCTCATGAGGCACAAGGTATACTGGAAGCCTCTGACCAAAGCACATGGGAAGTATGAATAGAACTGCAGCCCCAAGCCAGCAAAGAGGATTCTCCTCTTTGTGATTTGAATGCAAAAATGGGGGGTTGTTCAAGCTTCATAGGAGAGAAGTGGAGTCTTTGGCTTGTTGGCATCCCTAGAAAAGAAGCTGGGGGAAAACATCAGTTAAGAGAGAAAACAATTGAAAATAATCATCCAGTGTTTCAGGGTGTATTGGAATGAGATTCCCAACAGTGTCTAAGGGCTGACTCTCATTAGGCAGCACATGACTGATACATACAAAAGCACATTTTATTTGACCAACATACAAACTACAACTGCATCTTCTCTTACTTCATCTTATTTCTGGGGGCTATGGTGAGCCTTTTATTCAATGTGTGACTATTTAAAAGATGAAGAGATTCCTGAAATAATATTCTGCTCAGAAGATTTAAAATCTTCTTTTGTCAGGGCCCCTCTGGGTCAAGACAGAATTGAAAATGCTCTTTAATTTCAAATGAGAAAAGTCTTTTGGCTGGCTTTTGCATTACTGTTCAACAGTTCAATTTACCATTGATTCAGCAATTTCAAATAAAGTTAAGATATGGCTTTGGGAGTACATGAATGGAGTGGGTGGGGTAGTAATCTTCAAATCCCAAATATTTCTGCAAACAGGTTGATAAGGCTTAACCTTGCAAAGGCAGATAATCAAGAAGGAAAATCACTGTTTGTCAGGGATGGATATTACATTAATTATTTCCAGTATCCATGGAAGCACCTGGAAGCACCAGGCAGAAAAAAAAAATAGAAAAAAATCTGAGATTTGGTCATTTCTTACTCTTAAGAATCCAGATCCCAGCTCTGTTTCACTTGCAACACAGCTCTTTTACTATTAGCGATGCCTGATTCAGGGCCCACAGTTGAATCCTCACTCTGTAGGCTGCAGTTCAGCTGCACAGTAGTATCTTTACATCTGTGCCAACCAGGGTTATTACTGAGTTTTATAACTTCTGCTATAAATAAAGCCTTGTCATCTAAGCATTCAATTTAAATACCTCTCAGTTTATTTTTGAACACTGGAAGTTAATAATAAATATCATCTTTGTTTTCTAATTTTTTTACTGAGTTGATTTAAATGCTCTTGACAGCTCCAATCCAATACTCCCATCCAAGCTGACAAGCATGACATGCATCTCTGCATACAAGCTCTCAATTATGCATAATCCAATGTTTTCTAGGGTTTTAATTGAATCACTAGTCTCAAACTTGTTATTTTTAATTTACAACATTTGATTTCTGACACCGGCCCCTCTATGTCATAAATTATGCAGGCAAGAGCCTTAGTTGTGTGGGTGATTAAAAAAAACTAATTAGGCATGATTAAAAAAAAATAAAACAGAGACCTCTTAAATATGTGCATGTTACCATGTAAGAGAGGCTTATTTCACTTGAAATGCCTGGGTGTTTTTTTTTTTAAGAGATTATGTTCAGTTCAGTACAATTTGATTGATTTTGACAGAAATGAAAGAAAATGTAGGATTTTTTCTTCCTGCATATATACCAGAAATTGCATTACATGGCCCGTTGATGTGAATTTCTCCCACAGCTCATTGAATGTAATTTTGTTAAGTGGGCAGGAAAATGAATATGAAGAAAACTGAATAGAATCCAACATTTTCCTTGGCACCAGCAGCAAAGCTAAGACATGGCATATATAGATATAAATATATATACATGTGAGGTACAATTAGAGGTATTAACCTTTTATGCCTCAGCTAATAACAGCAATAAGGAAAATATGCAGAGTTTTCAACTAAAAAAGGGTACTTCAGATAGGAAAGAAATGACTGAACAGACTTCAGCAAAGCAGCAAGAGATTAAAGGACTAGAGTGGCTTTCCCTTAAGTGAATTTAAGAAGTTACATAGCACCATGCTTCATGAACTGGAAGGTATTATTGTAATAATTCACTGACAGCCTAAACCTGGCTTCTTAAAATACATTAAATCAAAATGAAGTTACCCGTTCCTTACCTAACTCCCTTTTCAAATGTTTCTTTTGCCACAACCAGGAAAAAATTAAGAACATCTACTACCAAATACTATATTCATGATATAGGCCAGGGTTGGCAACTGGGGGTACACATACCCCTGCGGGTACTTGAGAAGGCCCTAGGGGGTACATGCAGGCAGGCAGGGATGGAGCGCCACCACGCATGATCCCACACTGCCATGCAGGTGCCACCCGCCTGGCTGGCTCTCACACAGCGGCTGCCGGTGCTCCACATGTGGCCACAGACCACTCCCCGCCCCCCCCCCGGCTCCACATCTGGTCACTGGGGGTACACTGATCCAAAAAGGTTGAAAACCCCTTGATATAGGCAGTCAGATTCACCAGATTGTATGCAGTGCAGATATACAGGTTAAGGTTTTGATATCCTCCTGACTTAAGATGTGATGCGAGTCTAAGTAGAGAAGGGTGCTTACGTGTAGGAGCCTCACATTCTGCAAAGAACTTAGGCAGCTGCTCAACTTAACAAACATTAACAAATACTTGCACAGAGTCCTACCCCTATATTCTTATACGTTTGTGTATGCTTAAATGACTTGCTGACTTAGGACCAAAGATCTAACTGATGAAGCTAAAGAGGAGGGTTTCAAATCTTTCAGGCTGAACACCCTTAAAAGCTTTAAAAAAGCTCATCAAAATCTGGTAGTCAATCTGATAGTCATTTACTCATGACTGACAGGTATCTTCACCTTCAAATTAAAATCTGAACTCAAGACAAAACTTATTTAGGATTCCATTGGTGTCCAAATGCACATGGAAGTGAATGGTCTTGCTCCTTCCCCAAAAAGCATGATTACCTGAAAGGGTAATCATTAAGAAAACAGAGATGGTCTCCAGTCTCCAGCCTGGTCACTGAAACATAAGAATGTATGAGGAAAATACAACAACACAAGTTCTTGACTCCAATGATACCCATTCTGTGCAACAAATACCATGTGATCCTACCGCAGGTTACTAAGAGGTTTACTGTGGGCTAAACCTGGCTGAAATCTTTTGATAATTCAAAACTGTTCATGATTTTTTCCTCATTCAAAAAATCTTGGAACCACTATTGTTCTTGTACAGATTAGAAAGTATAAGCCAAATCTAAATCAGCTTCATAGATGCCCAGGCTAAATTGGAAGTGTGTAATGGATTTTGCAGCCTCTGAAGTGGGTCCCTCTGAACTACTTTTTGTAACTTGGGCCCCTAAATTCCACCTAAGCCTAGTTTAAGTGCCTAATAGTTGATTTCAAACTTTTACAAAGCAGTCTTTCTATTGTCCAGAGGTTCTCAACATGGCCTTGACAAATAATTCTGTAACAACAGCAG
>NW_005841872.1:149561-167931 GCF_000455745.1 Alligator sinensis
AGGAATGCATTCAATTATGTGAAAATTTGATCTCCACCAACATGCCCAAAGACACACCCTGATAAATTTCAACATGGCTGAAGTTCTATTTCATTGTATCCTCAAACTTTCACAGCTTCATAGAGAAATCTTCCTGAAAAAAATAAGTGGACAGCATCAGGAAAAGCCATCATACAGTCTTAAAAGAGGTATTAAATGAAAATATTATAAGTAAAATTGATTAGGTTACTTTTATAGTCCCTGATTATGTGGTTTTCAGTGTCCCCTAGGATGACTGCCCAATTTTCAACCTAATGTCCCTAATCCAGTCCATGACTAGTTTTTGCTCATGGACTAAAACTCACTTGTGGATGTTAATTAAAGGGAATATTCTGACAAATAATACATTTAAGAAAAGCTTCCTTTTGTTAGTTTCTAATATTTATCTGATGGAGATGGTACCAGGGCAAGGGAATGAAATTCAGGCTGTGCATCATCACAGAATTCTTTAACCACAGTGGTAAGAACGAGTGTGTCTACATATGCATTTGATCTGGGAGCAGGTTATTCATGAGTAAACTACTCACAAGTAAACACTCCTGGGCAGGCATCTACATGTGCAGAGTCTCGGGAGCAGATTTGCTGCTTAAGGCAGCAATCTGCTCCTGCCTCCGCTCTAGGCTCCCCTGGGTGCTAGGCCAGGGATGGCAGGGAGCACTGGGTCAGGAGACAGCTGTCTCCTGGTGGGGGTTGGGACATTGCTCCCTGCCCTGGGGGGCTGCCTGCTGCTGGGGCAGGGACCATGTCTCCCTACTCTGCAGCAGGGAGCTCCTAGCCCCAGCTTCCCAATTGGGGGTAGGGGATGTGGAAAGGACAGGTCAGATGGGGTAGGTGGCTGGGACCTGCCCACCCCAACAGCTCTTTCCAAAGCCCACACCTTGATTGCCCAATCAGGGCACAGGGCTGGGACCTGCCCCTGACTGGGACAAATCCCAACCCCACAGGGGCTGGAGAGCCTGTTTCCTGCCCAGCTCCAAGGGGAACAGGCTGGAGGTAGCAATCACAGAGCTGGGTGAGGAACAGGTGCCCTAGCTCCTTCCAGTAGGGAGCTCCCAGCCCCTGGTCCCAAAATCACGAAGCTGATGCTGGGAGAGAAGGATTTCCCAGCCCAGACCCCATGACCACAGGGCTTGGGCTGGGAGATACCGATCTCCCAGTGCTGGTCCCATGATCATGGAGCTGGCACTGGGAGATAAGGATCTCCCAGCCCTGGCTCCATGATCACAGAGTTGGGGCTGGGAGCTCCCTGCTGCCAAGGCAGGGGGAAATTGTCCCTGCACCCTGGCAGCAGGAAGCTCCCACGGGCTAGGAACAATCTCCTCCCCCTGCTGCCTGGCTGACCGGGAGCACATTTGCTCCAGGTCAGGGGTCTACATGTGTGCTACTGCGCAGTTACTAATCATGAGTAAATTTGCTACTTGTAGTTACAGGTAACATATTTACTCACTATTAGAGCCAATTACTGCACAGTAAGCAACTGCACATGTAGACATGGACACTTACTGAACAGCAATTAGCTCTACTGCACAGTAAAGTGTATCATGTAGATGCACCCACTGGCTATAAATCTCCCAAATATTATATTGTGGTTGACACAATGCAGATGCACAGTGATAGCATTTTTAAAAAGAGGCACTATTATACAATTTAGGGAAATGTTTATAAAATGATGGACAAAGTGCAGCATGTTTATGGAGAATATGACACTGGACATCTCCTTATAATACCTTTTCCATAGCACAAAATAAATAGGGAGATTGGACCAGATGGGACCTTCTTGGCCATTGATTCTGCTATCATAGGCAACCATGCAATTTAGCAAGTTCCTATTCATGAATTTAGCAAGTTCCCTCAACCACTGCTGTTCTGAAACTCAGTCTTGTAATAGTAAGCCTTTATCTAATGTACACATCAAGTTATTTATTGCCAATTTATTCCCCATTTGTTCATGAGCCTACCTTGTTCTTTAGCTTCAATAGCTCTTCTTCCTCTCTGGCTTTTACCTTCCCTCCAATATATTTATAAGCAACAAGTATATGTCCTTCATTTTGCTAGGCTGAAAAAAGCCAGTTCCCATAGATTATGTCTATATTCTTCCATTTGTGCTAAGGCAAGGATGGCCACCTTGTAGTACAGGTGCTTCAAGTCATATGCATAGCCCCTGTGTGGGGCATATGGCAGATGAGGGAAGGGACAGAAAGCAGAGCAATAGATCAGGCATGAGCACAGGACCAAAAGGAAAAAGTAGAGCAGCATCTTGGTCAGGAAGTACAGGGCTGGGAGCAGAAAGCTCAGCAAGAGATCAGGTAAGGGAAAGGACACATGGGAAGGGTGTGGGGCTAATTTTCAGCAAACCTTCCAAAAAGGCTTCCTGTTGCTGTGTTAGGAAATGCTGCAGAGAAAGGCACACCTCCTCCAGAGGAGCTAATCTCATAAATGGTGTAAGGTAGTCACCATAACATAATGCTGGACATACACAATAAACATGACTCACATAAATATTATTGGTCAATGGTCAGAGGTGCAATAACAATAATGTATTACTAGGCACCTACCAAACTCATGATTACACAGATTTTGCAGATTCTGAAAAATCTGGCATTACCCATGAAATCTGGGCAATGCCCCCGAAACCTGCAGGGAAAAGAAAACCTTACAGAGCTCTGTGGCAGAATACCATCTCTGTCTCTCCCCAAACTCTGCTATCTGACGATTGGTTAACATGGTCACTGCAGAGGGCAGACACCTCTAGCCCCATCAGCTTCAGGTAACCCTGAGTTGTAACCTAAGCTGGATACATTCCTGAGGGAGGGGGGAAACTTGCTCCCTCTGCCTATGTGACTGGCATCACATGCCTGGGTGGGGGCTTAAATTCCCTATTGTTCTAAGCAATGGGACAGGACTAGAGACCCTGCCAGTCTACTCAGCAACCAGTGATGCATTTCAAATTGGTGGCTAGCAGCCAATAGTTGCTGGCCTTCACTGGATCAGGTAAATGAGGTCATAAGGTCTATATGTTAAGGACTGCCCAGAAGGAGAGGCAGCAGCCATGATAAGAACTCACAGAGAAGCTGAACCATTTGAAACTGTCTCTTTCTTAAAACTCATGGTCAATGAACTGCTTGCCTCCAGAGGGAATCTCCACCTGCCTCTGGATGATGCTTGTGAGTAAGCTACTTGGGATCTAACTAGATATATAACTTGCAGTAACACGGATGCATAATCAGAGCATACAGTGGCATGGTAGCCTTTAAGGTATTTCCCTGATATTGCTCTACCCTGTACCCTATTCTAAACCTACTCCGTGTAACCAATAAAGTTCTCTTTGGACCTAGCATGGGAGACTTATTGGGAGAGGGTCTAGATTATGCCTTGGGGTCCCCTTGGTTCAGCTAAGGGAGACCACTATTTGTGCTTCAGATTGAGGGAAGCACCCCAAGTTCTTGCAGTAGGTCAAGTACCTTCAAGAATTACTAGGCCTGTGTTTCCCAGAGGGCACAGCTCCAAGATCAGTCTAGACTCTGGTTGGTGGCGGCATTACCCCCAGGCTTGTGGGTGTGCTCCTGGAAGGGGGTCAGCCAGATGTGAGGCACCCCCAGGGAGGCACTCAGAACCTGGAAGGTGGTCGGGCTCAGTGAGGTGGGTGGCTCAATACAGGAGCACCCCCTACTGGCCCACCACAAGCTCTGTGGAAGCTCACTGGGGTGGGAAAGAGGGACAAGGGGAGGCTGCCTGCTCGAAGGGCTGCCAGCAAGTTCACTACTGCCCCTGCCTCTCACCACTGATTGGCTGTCATGTGCCTCTGCCCCTCTCCACCAATAAGCTGCAAGGGCTGGGGCTACCAGGGCCCCTTGGCCAATCAGAAGCATGTGGAGGGTGCTGCACTCCACCCATGAAATGGCTGCTCAGGCCCATGTTCTGCCCACAAAGTCAGGGGGGCAGCCCCCATGAATTAGGTAGGTCCCTTTACATTACATAAATTTCCAAGTTTAGCACACAGAGTGAGCACACCAGGCCTCGCTATGGGACCCTCTACTAGAGTCCTAAGGACTGTGTAAGTACGCCCCTAATATCTTAACTTTATAGAAGCTCTGTATTCCCCGAATACTCTAGTATCCTTTCTCTGAACCTGTTCCAGTTTGAATTTATCTTTATTACATAAGCAATGGGAGACCAGCATTGTACACAGAACTCTGGGTGAGCTTTCACCAATCACTTGTATTATGACATGCACAGTTTCCTACATCTACTGGAAGTGCCTGGTCTGATATATCCTTGAAAGATATTTGCCCTTTTATAGCTGTATCACTTGGTGATTCATTGGTTTCCTGTAATAAACTAGAACACCCAGGGGATTCTTCTCTCGTGTTTTTTTTCCAGCTGGACACTTCTCAGCTTATAAAGTAAGTTCTTGCTATTACTCCGTAAGTGCGTGAGCTATCTTATTTCTTTTGATCCAGTCCACAAAATAACCCAGTTGTTCCTGTATGATATTCCAATCCTTTTCTATATTGGCAATACCTCCCAACTTTGCAAATGTCATTAGTACACTCCTATTTCTGTGTCAAAGTCATTAATGAAACATTGAATAAGTTCTGTCTGCAGACTAATCCTTGAAGAACTCCGCTGGTAGCCTATCTCCCTCCAACCCTATAGTTCCCCTTTCAGCATAATCTATCATCATCTCCCACATTATAATTCTTGTATTAATCCCCACCTTCTCCCTCTCCTCTAATAATTTTCTCTTCTCCATCTTCTCTAATAATTTCCCATGGGGCATCATATCAAAGGCTTTACTGAAGTCCAGATATATTAGGTGTGTTGCATTTCCCTTGTCTGAAAAATCAGTTATCTTATCAAAGAAAGATATCAGGTTAGTCTGACATGATCTACCTCTGGTAAACCCATGTTGCATTTTTATTCCATTTTCTATCTATTTCCATGTCTTTAATTATTCTTTGCTTAAAATTTGTTCTTATGCTTTGCATGCTGCTGAGGTCAGACTCATGAGTCTGTAGTTGCCCACATCTTTTTTCCCCTTTCTTAAAAAGATACACTTCATTTGCTATTCTCCAGTCATAACAGTACCAACCCTGACTTGTTAGACTTAATAAAAATCCTCAAACCCTTCTTACTGGATCTAAGCTTTCTGAGCCAATACTTTCATAACACCAGTCCACACAATGTGAACTCATTGAGCTATTTGAATTTTGCTTCCACCTTGTGCACGGTCATTTCTTAATCTTTTCCAATAAGCTAACTTGCCTTTGCTCCTCTGCTCAATACCATCAGACTTATTAAGATGAAGTTCTCATTCCATTAGGGAGCAATACTTAGATTTTTTTTTTTTAATCTAAATCCCATCCTCACTACATAGCACCCATTTCCCTTTCTCTTCTTCTCTTTTTATTGATATGGCTAAATAGTATCTTGCAATTTGCTATAATTTCTTTTGCAAGGTCTCACTCAGCTTGAATTTTGGTCATTTTTGCTTTATCTCTACTCATCTAGACTTCTCCAACTTAGCTTTTTCTTCTGATCAATACCTTTTTCTGTTACTGTATGACCTCCTCTTCCTCCTAATACCTATTTTGAGGTGGTTATTTATCCAGTTAAGTCATCAGTTCTTCCTACGCTGGATCAAACTCAGCTCTCCCTTACTTAATAGAAATCCTGATTAACTTCTCTGAACAAGAGTAGAATTTAACAGCTGTCTCCAGTTAGTTTTCAATTAGAACTGATACCAGATCTGCTGTTTCAGTAAGAATGCTTCAGTGCAGTTTAATGTTTTAGGTATTCTCTATTCTGGTCATGATGCAGTTTCTGCTTGTGTTACAAGAAGCTATTCATTTGTAAAGAAAAAAATGGTATTTGAGGAATATCTGTGTAAGAATTATACTTTGTAAATCTGGATGCCTGTTGAAGATCCCAGCCCAGACTGCTATTCCATAGCATTGAAGAGACTACAGCTAGGAGGGGATGGAGGAAGAGAGGGGTGCAGGGGTGCAATGAAACCACCCTTTAATTCCTGCCCCTGAAACTTTAAAGCCAATGGCCTGGAAGGGGTAGCCATATTTCTATTCAGGCAGTGCTGAGAGGTAGTAAAATTGACTTCAAGGTTCATTAAAATCTATTTGATTATTTCTCAGTGTTCTTCATTCCACAGAGACCCTCTCTCATTTTTAAGTCTAGAAGTTCCATTAATCAAGCTATCCTTTCTTCTGCAATGTTGCTGTCTATTAGCCACTTCTGATAATATTTCTCTTCTATTTCACAGCCATGCAGACTGTTTTAAGTTCTAGCTAAAAACCTTAACTCAGGTGTGGTGATATTAACTCAGGTGAACGTTAACTCAGGTTTAAAAATGAATAACAGTGAAGTGATAGATGCTCAAGAAGGCTAGATTTTGTATTACGAATCTGAATAAGATATGTATATTTAAGTATGATGACTCCAGAACTAATGAAACAATATATTTTGGCTATTTTGCCTAGTTTTTGTGTTTTTGAACTTAATATATAATCTGGCAAATTAGTGCACATTCCCATAAAGTTGTACTTAGTGTTGCTTTGATCTTAAACGGAATAATATTGCACTGGGTCTCTATCACATTAATAAATCTTCAAGTTTCTCTTTAACTGGAGTAAAATGTGTGTTGTGTCAATGCACCACACCTTATTCATCCCCTTTTCAAAATCCTAGATCTGCCCATGGGTACAACTGACTGATGATTAACACCCTTCCCAACATTATATTGAGAATGTGAGTTCAGTATCAAATAAGTCATTATACAGACAGTATATTAGAAGACTAACACATCTCTGAGAAGTAGAATTTATAGAGGATATCCCCTACCAAAGTGTGCTTGTTAGGGGCTTCCAACAGAAAATCAGTTGAATTAATTCATCTTATCATAATAAGTAGCAATATACAATTGTATTCCCTTATTAATGTTCCCCATCTTTATCCTGCCATTTCTCCAAATTTGTTACCCACCATAATTTTTCTTATATTCTCTCTGTTTTATTATATTCTGTTCAGTGCTTAGTACAAGAGTATCTGACTATGGAATCTAGACACTCTTGGAAGATAAATGCTAATATAGAAATTAACTCCCACTGAAGAACCCAAAAAAGAAAAGTGAGATCAGGTAAAATCTACTTTTTCTTCATTCTCTCCTTCAGAAAAATGCACTACCATATTTTGTGGTAAAATCCAGCACACATTTAGGTAAATCTACTACCAAGGTAAGAAAGCACGATTTACTGAAACCAATCGGAGCTCTGCCTGCTTATTTCTGGATTGCACTATATTCCTGCATGTGCTCTTACAGCAGGGGCGGGCAATTATTTTGGGTGGAGGGCCACTTACCAAGTTTTGGTAAGCTGTCGAGGGCTGCATGGGCAGCCCCGCCCCTTGACAGGTGCCCCCCCCCTGTTCACCTTGACAGGTGCCCACCCCCTGTTCACTGTCTTGGGACCAATGTCCTAATGTCTTGGGAACGATGTCTCAGGGCCAGCACCAGTGGGGCCCAGAGTGGGGCACAGGCTGGCAGGGGTCTGTGGAGCTGGGCTGTGCTGCACCAGCAGGGAGAGAGGGAAGTTGGCCTGGCTCCATACAGCCCCAGCCAGCCAGAGCCCTGTACTCCTGCTGCCCTGCTCTGGGCCCTGCTGGCACTGGCCCCAGGACACTGGTGAAGGCCTCGTGCTCCCGCTGGCTCCCGCACCTGCTCACTCTCAGTGCCCCCCAGCCCCGTGGTACAGGTGGGGGGCAGCCCACACTGCTCACTGGCAGGGAAGAAGCTGGTGTTAAGTGCAGGGAGAAGCAGCCCCTCCCCCACCCCATGGCCAGCACTCCCTGTTGCAGGCGCTTGCAGTCGTGCAGGGCTGTCCTGAGCAGGCACAGGCAGCCCCACGTGTGCTGCCAGCAGCTGCAGCATGGAGTGCCAGCCACAGGGCAGGCAAGGGGCCACATTTCCCATGATCAGCACCAGCTTTTAACCCACCCCCACTGCCAGCCTGGGCCCTGCATTGGCTCTGGGCTCATCCGTCCGGGCTGTGCGGTGGTGGCAGCAGCTGCTCAGCATGCAGCTCCCCCATTTGCCGCACCGGGCAGTGTTTGCTGCTGCTGGCCACCCGGAGCTCATGCACTGGGAGCGCAGAGGCAGTGGCAAACACCGTAGTGGCAAACATTGTCTGGTGCAACAAGCAGTGGGGCCACTTTCCTCCACACTGAGCAGCTGCTACCACCACAGCGCAGCCCCAACAGGCAAGCACAGAGCTGGCGCAGGGCTCAGGCTGGCAGCAGGGGTGGGTTACAAGCTGGTGCTGAGTGCAGGAAAAGTGCCCCTCACCTGCCCTGTGGCCAGTGCCCCACGCTGCAGCCACTCGCAGCCCACGTGGCAGTCCCTGTGTCTGCTCAAGGCAGCCCCAAACAGACTGCAAGCAGCTGCAGCAGGGAGTACTGGCCATGGGGTGGGGAAGGGGCCGCTTTTCCCTATACTCAGGACCAGCTCCTTCCCTGCCCGGGGTCCTCCCCTACCCTTCCTGCCCCCTTACCTGAGTTTCTGGCACCGGTGCAGCCACATGGTCCCAGCCCATAAACCCCTGCTGGGGTTTCCATCTGCAGGGGGTGGGCTGGGTGGGCCCTGCTGTTGCAGGAGCCTGCCAGAGCTTCCCCTGGGTCCTACTGCCCCTGGCTCCTGTCATTTTTGACAGGAACCAAGGACAGATAAATATTAATTTTCTAAATTTTTTAGGGGCCCCACAGGACAGACAAAATGGCCTCATGGGCCAGATGCAGCCTGTGGGCTGTATTTTGCCTACCCCTGTCTTACAGTCTTGCTATTAATGTTTGGGGCCTGAGTGTCTAATACTGTGGGCCTTTTCTCCACTGTTATAATACTGGGCAGTGAACTGTATGTTTCATCTTGTCCTGTGAGTCCATATATAGTTTTTTATATTTGTGGAAAGGACTGTCACTTCAACTCAGAAATGAAGCCTGGTTAAACTCAAACCCTAACAAACATGACTACATGAGCTAAGCAAAATTAACTAACAAAAAAAGATTCCTCTGTTTTTCTTCAATGGAATTTTATACACCTATATTATTATGACTTAAAGTCATTCTGTGAGACAAAGTCCCTTTTCTAACTATGAATCTTAAAGGAATTGCAATCAATCCAAATAAGCATTTCATGTCTGTGATGGGAAAGAAAACCATGGCAGTCGGATTCTCTGAATCACCTCTGTTATTCTGGAATAAATCACCCACATCTCCAGAACATGTTAGTTCTGTAAACCTGTCATTCATGATCAGCAAATTGTTACACATTAGAATACAGAAAAGCATGGCTTTGATACCCTAGTCCTTGATATAGGTGCTGCAACTTCAACACCAAAGATGTATGGTTTCTGCAAGCATGTGGGAAGAAATTTTATACCAAAAAGCCTCCACTATTATTCCTTGAAGACTTCTCAGCAAGGATTAGAATATACATATTTCATGCAAAAATCAGACATAAAAAACAAAATGGCTCTTATTTATGAGTGGGGAAATTCAAAACCTAGAGCTGCAACCTTTACTTAATGCCAAGGCCATGAAAATGCAATGATCTACAGAAATTCACACATTCGTCTCTGGGGGCATTGTTACAGGCTCATAAAAAGTCAAATTGCTGTTACTTGAGCTTGCAAATAATTTATACCTATCATTTGTCTTATACTGCTAGCATTTGCCTGCTGTGCTGACCACCTACCCATGAATGTATGTTGTTGCAATCATGTTCTTGACACAGTCACAGGAAGGGAAGAATGTGCAATCTGAGAGTATTTGAAACACTGAGGCCAATCTACCAAACACAATTGTGGACCATACACTTAAAATTGGTATTTTTCTAAAGTATTATGTTATGAGTTTGTAGTACATTTTTTCAAGAGCTAAGTGACTGAGTATTCAAAAGAGCAAGCAACTGTTACTCTCACTGGCTGTGGATTAAGAAGCAATGGATTATTCAAAATCTATTTGGTAATAAGCCTTCAAAAGCAATACCCAAAAAATCTAACCAGAGTGTATGCATATGTTCATATTTATAAAAGTTTTTAAAGTGCCCCAAACTGAAGCTTTTCTCTACCTTTCCTTTTTAAAGTTTGGGATTTTTTCATTTTTGTAATGACTTTCCAGTTGTGGGTCATAAGTCATGATGTGTCAGCATTCAACAGGTTCTAATATATGTTCATTTCCTAATCTTATCAAACCACAAAAAATATTCAAATACACAGTTTTTCTCTGTTAATTGTATACATTTTTTCATACAACATAAATAAGGAGCCTCATCTAAATATCCTAAATCACACAGTAATTGTGATACCTTTTGATGCCTGTATTGCCCTTTTCCTTGTAACATAGTGCTGTAAAATCCAAGCCATACCCTCATTCAGGAATTTCTTTTAAGCAACAGCTATCTGAAATAGTTGTAACATTTCAAAACTTCAGCTGAGGGGACAGTTGTCCAGTATATTTTTCCTTGGAATCCCATAGTAGAAAAGAAGCAGAAAAGGATTCTAGTTCATCCTCTTGCCAGTCATCATATAGATGACCAGATTAGGAAAAATAATTGTTGGTCAATACTGCATTTAGAGCATTTCAAAATAGAACTCAGTGCTTATCCTTTCTCCTATCCTATGTGCTGGAAAAAAAGAAAAAAACCTCAGAGATGAGATTAAAATAAAAAACAAAGAAGCCTGGCCAACCTGAAAAGGTCTGTACCACAACTGAGCTTCTTCTCTATTCATTTTTAACACAAAAGGTGATCTAAGTGAATTTACAGTAATGTCAGTCTCCGAAGTGGATTCCTATTTTTTGGCACCCAAAGGGGAGAATCATTAAGCTTTCATCTAATAAAGTAGCAACATTAAGTTTAGAGAACATGAGAATCAAAATATTCTAATGTTTCCCTAGATTAAGTTTAATTCAAATCTACACCACTAGGAAAGCAGTAACAAGAATATGGCCTTGTTGAATTGCTTTAGTCCAGCTACTTCCCCTGCCCCAACAAATTCAGAAAAGAAAATTGCTGCAAATCATGTACACTAGTATTTCCTCTTTGTTATTCAAATGGTGACTGGGCCTGCTGAAAACAATTTATATCCACAGACATTTCCATCATGCAATATCATCTTTTATGAAAAAAACCCAAAACATCTTTGCATTAAAAGAAAAATGAAGGTTCCTATTTGTCATAAAGAATATGAGCTTTATGATTGCTGCAAGTTTCAAAGAGATATTAGTCCCATTCCCTTGTAACTTTGAAAAAGTAGCTATAATTTAACAACCTCAATTCATAAATCAATAATAAATTTTGCAGACTTTTTGTACCATGGTAAAATTCTCATTGACTTGAATGGGAACAAAATCTGTCCCTTAAATGTGTATATCATTAGGCTCATTAACTTTTCCAGTATGCCCTTACATGTATATATCATTAGGCTCATTAACTTTTCCAGTATTGATTTAGTGAGCAGATGTTCAGAATGTATGAAGACTTTTACCTTTGGTCAATTCTATCATAATGCTGATTATTGTATATTCCATTCAATGCACAATATGCTTTCACAGCAAGTGGCTCAGTTGAAAAGACAAAACTCATCAATTACAAGTTTTCCCATTGCTAAACTCAGCAAATGGGCTGATTAGCTCTCCACCTGTGATGAAAAAGCAATGTGAAGTTTCAAAATTATTTTGTCCCTTCCTCAGCAGAGAAAAGTAACCAAATGACCTTTAGACCACTGAGAAGCAGGTTTCCTGCCTGAAGAATATCTCAGGTCACAGCCACAGCATGTTTGCTCAGATTGCAATAATAAGCTAATTCCTAGTTTGCAAAAATCAAAAAAGCCCAAGAACCCAAATACAAATTCTGCTGAAACCAGTGGAAATATACCTATTGATTTAAAGATATTTGGGATACAGCCCCTAATAATTATGAAAAATCTTCCAATATGTGTTTTAATCCTGAAGGATTAAATCCAAAGTATACAGTATACTTGTTTTATGTATGTGTACATAATGCTAAAGCAAATTAATAATTAATGTATTGCAAAACTACCATGATAAAATAAAACATTACATATTTTCAGACATTAGA
This sequence comes from Alligator sinensis, assembly GCF_000455745.1. Classification (NCBI taxonomy): domain Eukaryota; kingdom Metazoa; phylum Chordata; order Crocodylia; family Alligatoridae; genus Alligator; species Alligator sinensis. Next base: position 161,743 of record NW_005841872.1, read on the forward strand.
ATGTGTGTTTATGTGTATTCACTGATACTCCTTCCTTGGACTTTCAGGCTGCCTTACATATATGAAGCAAAAACAGGGAAACAATCAGTCACAAACCTCCCTTTGTTAGACCTCCTGGCTACATAAAAAAAAAAAATACCAAAAGGATAAAATGCAAATTTACATTTGCAATTTAACTTTTGTTCAAGGCAAGCATATGCTGAAGCTTAGGTTCAAATATATTTCTTACCTATAGAATGTTTTTAAATAACAGTGGAAGAGTCACACAATTAAAACTAGCAGGAATGAAGTACTGTTTTTAAATGAGAGGTATCTCCCTATAACAATCTGAATGAATTATCCAAAGCCTTACTGTAAACATTTTAATTACAACTATTAATCAACTTTAATACAATTTTTACTAGCAAACCAAGGGTAGTCATAAAAGTCCTGATCCTTTTCCTACTGCCAGAAAAGTCCTGAGCCTAAGCAAAATAAAGTCAGTGGGAGTCTTTCCATTGACTTCACTAGGTCTTGAATCAGGCCCGAAGTGTATTTAATGACCTCCGGATGTTTAAGCGTAAAGTGAGATTCTTTACATTAATGATGGTTGGGTGACAGTGCATTCTAGATAATTGATGGGATTGTATTGATTATATCTGATCATATTTTAAAAACCCTATGTGAGGTGTTTATGGCCTTCATCCTGCCAAAAGTTGTGTGTACACCCAGCTTTATAAACTTGAGTATTCCCTTTAAATATTATGGCGTTACTCACATACCTAAAGTAAAGCATCTTCCAGAATTAGGGTTTGTGTATTCAGGCAATGTCTGCTATTATATAAATAGGACATCTAGAACAGTACTTCAAGAAGGGACACAGGGAGCAGCTCAAGGCATGTGTCTTCATATGTGCTAATTTCATTTTTGAGACAGTTTGACTCATGGCAAGGTTCTGATTACTGTATATGCAACTCTTTCTTTTCCGTAACTTACTTTTTTCGTATCATCGCCAGGATTTAACATGGTTAGCCTCATTAGCTTGCAAGTGCTTTCACTCTCAATAACTAAATGCAGAGAAAAAGATAAAATGTTACTAAAATTCAGACAAAATCACATCCAGCTGTATTCATGCCATATTACCATACTGATATGTAGGTGTGCATGCACAACCCATCTGACAAGTCATTTGCATTTATTCCCTGTCAACCTAAGGAGTTAACTGAATTCTATTTCATGGCCACTAGTGATAATAGTCACAATGTTCTGGTTTAATATCTTTCATCCATAATTTTAGACTGATGCCTGATTATCCTGGGAAGGTAATTGTTACTACCTTAGTAGGCATTTTTGCTGTGGGTTTAGCAATCTGATACTAATGGTATAATTTGTGTAGGCATGTCTGCCCTGTTCGTGCTAGGATCCCCTTGTCTCACAGACTTGGATGATGAGCTGAAGATCCACATAAAGAAGCATACCTTCATGGAGTTGTGCAAAGAACTTAAGCCACTCTTTTAGGACCATGATATAGAAGGAGAGAAGCTTGACCAAACCAGAAGTGAGTTACTGTAGTCATCTGAAAGCTGGCTACCCCAGAATGCTGTATGTCCATAGCTAAGACGTGCCATTTGGCAAGTCAGTGTTGTGGCAGCAGTTTTCTGAGGCATTTTATACTGTGGTCAACATTGTTAATGTGCCTAAAATACTAGCAGGATTTCAGAGAACGGAGTTCCCAAACTAGGCTAGGGCCAGCAGAGGTACTCATGTCCCCCTAATCTACCACCAAGCATACACAAATATTTCAGTTACAAAGAATACTAGTTACTTGTCCTGCAAAACTGGATCAACCATAAAAGCAGATTCATAAACACCTATATAGTGTGTACTGGTAAAGTGCATTGTGTTAGAGTGCTGATATTTATCTCTTTTGGAAAGACAAAGGTATCTTATCTCTTTCAACTGGCCTAGTTATGCCCTGATAAAAGAAGTGTTTGTATACACTGTGGAAAACATGCCTTGACCTCAGAGCATTTGACAGAACATTTAAATACATATGTACCTGTTGTAGGAAAATGGCTACAGTGGGCATTTGGAATACTGAAGACAAATTGGCACTGCCTACAAAACTGTTTGGATGCCAGTGTACCCAGTGTCATCTATATTATTGTATAATGTGCCCTCAGAACAGCTGCAAAGGTAAGGTCATGGAAGGGTTCAAGGTACTGCTGGGACTGTTTGTAGGCAATAAGAAAATGCACCTGTCACCAGCTGGATGGGTCCCAAGTCTGCAAAAGTAAAAAAAGGACACTTGTACACACACATCATTGTATCACGAGTTGTCATGCAAGAGGAAATGTGGTTCTGTAAGGGGAAAGGTGATGTTGTCAATTGCTTAGTGTATATATATTACTGTACTTCCTCCTTTACTATCACATATTTGCTATTGCTTTTTGTGATCCTAGGATACTTTTATATTTTATTAAAAGCTTTGGCCACAACTTGCTGACTCTTCCTTCTTTCCTTCACTACAGTGCCGAAGTAAAGTAACCAAACAGCGAGTTTGGTTCTTTCCGGAGTTGCATAGACTGTTCCATCCTGCTTTTCTGTAGCTTTTCCCCAGATCAAAATGTCATCAATACAAACTGTAGTAACCTCTCTACCATAAAAAATTGTTGTACTTTTTGGTGAAACACCTCAGGTGGCAAACACAACCATAATGACACTGTCTCTCAAAAGAGGTTTTCAGTGTGCACCATGTGTTTCTAAGGGCTTCTGCTAGAATCCTGCTGATGCACAGAGCTGTCTCTCCCAGGATTTTCCTCCCTTTATGTGGTCAAAAATGAGTATGGTCTTTGGCTGTTCTGTTTGTTGCAGCATGTGCAGCTCCATGTGCTTTTTTTGGTAGACTTTGAGCTCCCCGCGCATTTTTACCTCAGATCTCTTTTCCTCTTGTGTTTTGGAACCACTATTCCATGTTCTTTCAATTCAGTGTTCTTCCAATGAACTGCCCATTAGGGCTGTGCGAAGCTTCAGTCCCTGATTCAATTCAGCAGAGATTCAGCTTCAGTGGCCAAATCTCCAAATCTGACTCGAATCAAGGGACCCTTTAATCTCTCTGAATCAATTTGGAATCCTCTGAATTGATTCCAGTGATTCAAACAGATTTGGCGATTCGGAAGTAGACACAGCTTTAAATGATTTTTCTACATACCTCTAGGTAGCAGGGGCTCTGGACCCTGCAGAGTTGGGGCACATGGAGTGTCCTACAGAAGCACAGGGAGCTCCCCAGTGTGCTCAGCAGCAGACCCAGAAGTGGACCAGAAGCACTTCCACTCCACTTCCTGGTCCACTGGGTAGCACGCAGGGGAGCCCCTGCCCCCCATTCCCCCCCACTCCATCCCCCTGACTCAGCAACTGCAGCCTTCTGGGTCGGGGGAGTACCTAGGGTCCCCCTGTGGCCAATCGCTGAGCCAGGAGGGCATGGGGTAGGGCCACAGTGCGCACCCCAGAAGACCTGGAAATGGACCAGACTTACTTTCAGTCCACTTCCGGGTTCACTGCTGAGCACGCTAGAGAGCCCCCCATGCTGCTGTGGGATGCTGCATGCACCCCACCCCCACAGGGATCATGAGCCGCACTGCTACCTCAAGGTATGTAGAAAAAACTTTTAAAGCTATGCCTGTGTCCAAATCGCTGATTCACCAAATCAGCATTGAATCATCAGATTTGGATTCAGTCAAATCGAATCAGGGACAGTGATCTGAATCAACAGATCGAATCTCTGTTCCTGATTTGGGTCAAATCAGAATTGAATAGGGCCCATTTCGCACAGCCCTACTGCCCATCCTCCATCATCTTCAGTCTGAACTAAGGGCAGAATATAGCAGCCTGAATTTTGCTTAGAAGAATCAGGATGAGTCGGCAGTGGCAGCCAAAACTTTTAATAAAGTGTAAAATTATCTTACAGAATTACATTTTCATCCCATGCAACTTTGTTTCTCCTTTTGTGCATGCTCAGAATCAATTCAATCCTGACCCCAAACCATCAAAGTGTATTTATGCTAAGTTGCAATTCAACTCAGCCACAGACAGAAATTCTGTGCAAACCTTAGAATTGAAGATGACCCCCCCCCCCAAAAAAAAAAACCAAAACCCCCAAGAAGTGGCTGTTTGACTATAGTAGGCGGTTCTTACCTTTGCCCAGAGGTTAAAGCACCTGGCTAAAATACAGGAGATCAAGGATCTAGGCCATCCTTTCCCTAACTCTGGTCTGTAGTCCCATCTCCCATGTAACAGAACTACAACCTACATACCAGACCATAGACTTGGCTGGACTGAGAGCACCTTTCTGTTGTAGTACTGGGCAACCAAGAGAGAAATCATCCTAGGGGTGGAAGTAAAACACATACGGGAAAGCATATCCATGTGCTCAGTGAGGTAGATGGAACCCTGTTACAGGCAGGAAGCCTTTGCTTCCACTGTTATTTGTACATTTTGTATTGCAGAGTCATTGGAAAAACTGCATAAACAACTCTGGGCACCAAGAACAGCCTTCTTCATATGGCCCCCCACCTGCTTGAAACTCCCTTCTCCTGTGGTTGAAATAGCTGCTCAGACTACCCAGTTTGGAAACCTAGTCACAATCCTCATTACAATATTTCTTCCTGCAGGAGAGGCCTAATGGAAGACATGACCCAGAAGCCATAACAGGAAGGAGTGGGTGCCCATGTTTGGAGAAATAAAGAGAAGGTCTGGTGCATTGATAGTAGCAACCTCAAAATCCCCTACTTCCCTTTCAGAAGAAGAATGACCATATGTGTATACTATTCAGCACTCCAGACCTTTGTAACTAGCCCACCCCACCTCATAGGATACCAGCTGCCTCTCTTCACTGTCATAATCTCTCCTGAAATCACATCTCCTGAACACCTTTCCCCACATATCCAGCTTGTACAAGAAGGCGGGGAGGTCAGACTAAATTAAATGATGCATTAAATGACACATTAGTCTTTAAAGAATCAATAGCGTTAATGCAAAAAAACAGCCTTGCAGACAGGACCCAGAGTCCAGGATGCTCTCTCTGACACAGAGTACGTCCTCCCCCATGGACCACAGTTTGGCTAATACTTCTTTGCTCTCCTTCTGGACCTATGACTTTCCCTCTTGGTTGTCCGGTGACCAGATTCAATAAGAAAATGTTCACAATTTCCTGCTATAGTGGGGGGATTAGGGTACCCTGCTGGGAGCCAGGAGATGTAAAGGGGGAAGCCAACCTAAAAACTCAGTCTCCCACACCTAAAAAAGGGATGGAACCTTAAGCTAGGATCTTTATGCTGTATGGTAGGGAGACAGACAATTGTCCATATAGATGTCTTTCTGGCAGGTCTGAAGATGAATAAGCCTTATGCAATCAGGAAAAAGTGTATTACAACCAAACAGATGCCTCTTAGCAGAAGCTAAAACTCCCCATTGAAATGAATGGAGGGTCACGTACCTACTGAGTAACCAGCTGCTGAAGGAGTCTTTTCCCGTGCAAATTAATGTAAGAGCTGTGTGGCAAAACAGAATTTATTTTGAGGGGCATGCTAGCTGCATAGTAACTCCCCACTGGGAGTACTGGAAAACTACACATCTACACAGTTGACTCTGGTCATGAAAGTCAGTACTGCTGGCATGTTAGTCTGCTAGCTAGTGAAGACGAATTTAGCCTTACCTTGCCAGTGCTTGGCAAATTCTGGTTTTTCCAGTAGTTTCTGTGAGTGTTTCATCCCAGAATCCAATCACAGCCTGGGCTCTTGAGCTAACCCCTATGTACTGGATATTTCAAGATTGGCTCCTCAGTCTAATATTTGTCCCCTATAGGTTTTTATTCTTTCCATTTCTGCAATGTGTTTAGCTTTTCTTTTTTTTCTTTTTTTTTTCTTTTGTATTTTCTGTTTAATCAAATCTCTTATATGCTTCAGTTTTTATGTGGTGTCCTCTGTAGATTTTTGCAATATAGCTTCATACTTTGCTTCCTCAGCCTGAGTAGACCACAGGGCAGGGATGCAGGGCAGAGCAGGCACCACCCTGCCCTCACTGTCCAGCCTAGCTCCTCCTGAGCAGTGGCCTCAGGGACACCAGCTCCCAAACCTCAGGCAGACAGCACTGCCCCTGACCCATGTTGACCCCTGGCAGGTTGTCAGGATGGACTGCACCCAGGGGGCTGCC
>NW_005841872.1:167941-180871 GCF_000455745.1 Alligator sinensis
TGCATCCTACCTGAGCCCAACACGGGGCTGGGCTTGGTGCTGGGACTGGGGCCACGTGGACAGGAAGCGGCGCAGAGCTGGGGGGCAGAGTGGAGCAAGGTCCTTACCTTCTCCATGTTCCAGAGGGCACAGGGCAGGGCAGGCTGGGCCAGGTGAGGCCAGGATTGGCTCACAGAATGGAGTGGATTGGAGCAGAGCCAGTGGCCTGGGAGGGAAAGTTTGTGCGATGGAGGAACAAAAAGGTGGAATTCAATCAGGAGATTGTGGGACTAGACTAGCCCACCCCCTGCCTCCTGCTGCCCACCCCTCCCTATGCTGCACCGTACCAGGATCTTGCAGGCGCATGGATGCTGCTCCGCATGGCTGAGCTGAGGGTGCAAAAGGGGACCACTTGGGGGTAGGAGTATCAGCTGGGCTCAGCTGGCCCCTGCTGAGCTGACCTGGGCACTGCTCCTCCTGCCTGGAGCAGGGTTTGGCCAGGGTGGGGCAGGGCAGCAGTGTGTTTGGCACCCCCCCCCGACCAAGGCACACTAGGCAGTTGCCCTAAGGCTGGCTCTGGGTGCCTGGGGTATGGTGGAGGGGACAGGCATCTGATGCCAGGAGATACAGCTGTTACCCCCAGGCTGTCCACTGACAAAACTGTTCCCTGGACCCCCAAACTTGACCCCCCGTTACCCCACATACCACCTTGCTCAGCCCCACATCACCATGCTCCAAACTTATCAGACCTCACCATGCCTGGCGCACCCAACTGAGTCCTACCCTATCTCTTCACTGCCCCTGGGAATCTATTGTGCCCTGCAAATACTCATCCCCATCACACCTCAGCCATGCTAAACCCCTTACCAACCCCCTTACACCCCTCTGAGCCTTTCCCTGTCCCTCCGAGTATTCAAACCTACTGAAGCCCCTTACCTGCCCTGGGCCACCTTCACCCACAGTATCTCTTGTTCCCAACCTCTCTCACAACCCCTTTCCCCCCTACATACTTCAACACCCCCTTCAGTCCCAAAATTCATGTCATGCCTCCTTCCCTCATAACACCCCAGCCCCTCCTCACCCCATGCTAGACTACTGCACAGGTACTCCTCATTCCAAAAGCCCCTTGACTCCCCTGCACCCTGTTCCTCATGGTACTTGGGAGCCCATTTCTCTCAAAACAATTCCCTTCACCCTGAGTGGCTCTGACCATGAGACAGATGGGGACATGGCTGTACCTGCCCCCACCAGTGCTCCCCCCTCCTCACAGCATACCTGTAGCAGGCCTCCACTGTACTCCACCCTCAGCATACAGAAACAAGCAGTTGGAGACAGAGGAGGATTTATTTCAGTTACTGTTAGTGCCCCTACCCAGGGGGACAAACCCATCTCATCCACCCATGATCTAGGTTTAGGCAGCCCTTGTTATAAAGCTGATTCAGTGTCCCACAGCTTCCATCATCTGCTTTAATGAATAACCTAGGAAAGGGTCACTGCAGTAATTTACCGCTTCATCTCACCTTTGCAAATCCTTCCTGCCTCTGACTGCTGGGCTACTGAACAGCTCAGCCTGCTTTTAGGCTGGCTCTTCCTTCCCTGTCTCTCATTTTTTGTAGTTTTTAATCCCCTAGGAACAAAACCACCCAGTACAGGTTCCTAAATAGCAGCATGCCTTTACTGGACAACCTTGGAGGTGAACATAGAAACATTATCAGGAGTAGATAACAGGCAGGATAATTGTAGAAGAAAAGCCTGCTTGATTAGAGGAAGATCAAGGTTTGTTAACACCTATGGGGTGAAGAGATCAGCAGAAATCAAGTAGACAATAATGAGTCATGAAGTCAATTGACTCCTTCAGCTCCATCTGAATAGAAATGTGGCTGTCCTTGCCAGGCAGTTTATTTTAAACTTTCAGTGGAAAAGAATCAGAGGGGGCACGACTACAGGCCCAACTGCCTCCCTGGATCTGCCCCTCGTTCAGATGCTATTTTTCAGAAATCATAACAAATCTGACAAATATATGTTTTATTTAGTGTTTGAATTCTAACTGATAGGTTTTGTGTAACTTGTAACTACATAAGATAAAGGTAACTGCATTTTGGTCACATGTAAATAGCATTTTTTCTAATCTGACTGAAAATATAACTAACAATCAATGCAAAATATATGTACTTCTATGTATGTAAATATACACACATAAATGGGTGTGTGTATATATGTATATGCCTTTTGGAATTTCATGCCCCTTTTCACATTCATCCTTTCTTTATATATCGCCATATTTTTGATTACCCAACACATATCTAAAACTTGAACTCTTCTGGAACCATTGCAGTTTTTAAATAAGATCTGAAAGTGAATACAAACAATATTGAAAGTCACTGCCATACCTACACCTCATTTAAATAAAGTACTATTTCTGATGTCAGCGCAGCTGTGACTTTAAATTAAATAGTGTTTTACAAGCAATAACTCTTTCAAATAAAAACTGAAAACTTAAAACAGACCTAACTGGGGGTGGAAGGATTTAAATGTCTGAAATATGATTTTTTTAAATAAAAATATAATCAAAACTATAAATAAGTAAACCCCTATTAAAACATGCAGAGAATGTTAGTGCACCAGAGCATTATGGGTGATTGAAAGGCTGCTCATCAAAAAAATAAATCATCCAAAATAAAATAATTTCTGCTTGTGTACAATATAGGTTGCCTCTTGAAGCTGCTCTATGTGAAGAATAGGCCTGTGCAAAGTGGCTAGTATTTGCTTTGAATTCAGATTCAGCTGATTTGGGGGACGGTGATTCGATTTGTGATTTGAATCACTGTCCCGAATTGATTTGGCCAAATCTGATTCAGCGATTCAGCCACAGCCGAACTGTCCAAACCTCTGAATCAGTCCCTTCCCCTGCCTGCTCTCAATGGCTGCCCCGCCCACTCTCCCAGCTCCTGGCTCTTTAAAAAAAAGCCCCCACTCACCAGCTGCTCGGGGCGGGGGTGATCCCTGCTGCCCCTTGCTGCCCCATGCCACATGGGGGCACTGCCAAGAGCCCCCTGACCCCTGCCTGCTTTCCTGGCCCCCCACCCCCTCATGGCTGTCCCACCCACCCACCCCAGCTCCTGGCCCTTTAAAAAAAAAAAAGCTCCAACTCACCAACTCCTGCCAGGTGGGGGAGTGATCCCTGCTGCCCCCCACTGCCCCATGCTGTATGGGGGGACTCTGCCATGAGCCCCCAGAAGCCCCAAGGCTGCTGCAGCAGCCAATGAGCCCAGGGATTTTTTATTTTTTAAAGGTCTGGGAGCTGAGGCAGATGGGGCACCATGGTGGGGGCTCGGATTGACTGAATCTGGGATCTCTGAATTGATTCAGAGAGCTTTGAATCAATTCAGATCTTTTAATTGGTCTCCTGATTCGATTTGGATTCAGAGATTTGGCCACCAAATTGGGCCGAATTTCCTCCGAATCAAATCACCACCAGAAGCTTGCACATCCCTAGTGAAGAACTCTCCTTGGGCTACATTGTGACACTAGAAGAGAGCCCACAGCCAGCACTGTTATCCCACAAGCAATTTAGGAAAGTGCTTGTGGCTCAAGGTGCTTCACTTCCATTCCAGATTGTCAGAAGTCATTCATTGCTGGCCTGTACATGTAATAGCAACAAATTATTACCTATCTCCCCCAAGTGCCAGCTTGTTTCTGTCTGTAAAATGCTAGGTGGATGCAGCCTAGGCTCTATTTAGAGCCTTTGCTTTCTGCCTACTACAGAGTGGGTAGGAAAAAGTGGACATGAAGTGTTCCTTTACTACATATGGCTTTTTCTAAAGTACTAAAAGTATCCTCAAAGAGATTTTAGTGGAGAAGGCACTCTTACTTCTGAGTTTAACTGCCTTAGAAACAAAGACATCCTTTCTTTTCCTGCAGTTTCTTGCCTCATTCACAACACACCTTCACATTTTCCAGTCAGAAGCAGGGATCCTACAGATAGCACCCTTATTAACAACATAAACCTGATTTATTCACTGAGCAATCTCCACGCTGCGTGGTCAGTTAGGCATATGTCTTGTAGCACAAGCAGTATGCAGTCATAATGTATATACCCAAAGGGGCTGAACTAAGCTTGTTTGGGCCATCATAATTCCTGTATTTCCTTTTTGGCAATACATGGCCCCTCTTCCTAGAGTATTGGAGCAGCTCCTTGACACAGTTTTGTTCGCAATACAGCCTGTGAAGTAGAAGGTGCTATTGCTTAAGAATGTTCTCTGAACCTTTTAAATCAACATGGAGTTTCATCTTCATTATCATGTGAGATGTTTAACACTAAGGTTTCCACTTCAGCACATCTTAAGTATACTCACTATTATTGGACTAAAATGTGAAGTGATACAGTCATAAATTCTCAGCTAGCTGGACTTATTTTCATAGGTGCAATATATATCCCTACAATTCAATACAGAGAGGCATGGAGGAATAACCATCTAATTTGCATTGCATCAAAACTAAAATCTCACCCAAAATGAAAACATTTAAAATATCCATAGCAAAAGTATATTTTGGCTATATATTAGTTTGCATATAGTTAAAGAGATGATCAGTCCTTACAGTTTTTTAGAGCAGAACTAATCTGTATAATGGCCTTATGCTCTCCATGTGGAGCTAGGTGTTGATTGACCCTTTGTCATTATGAACGCATATAGTTTTTCTGGCTTTTCTCTTCACATGCTTTCTATTAGAATCTGTGCCAGTCATCTCTATAATTAATGAATTACATTAATTCATTTATTTCTTCATTATTTTCTCATTATTTATTACATTTCTCCTATTACAGAGTATGATTCTCCATAGGGATGAAGAGCTTTCCTTCTTGCCAGTGCTGCAAGGGAAAATAGTTGTTCTACACTACTTATGCCTAAAATGTTTGAAATTCAAATATTAAGATAAAATGCACTCATATGCAAGGTACCTCATTCTCACTATCACCTTGTTTTGTTAGCTCCATGCTGACAATCGCTGATTAACTCAGCCCCAGCATGCAAACCAAAGCAAATTACAATGTGATGTGTGATTCTTTAGCAACATTTCACAGGGACCAGATTTTTGCTTTTAACTACAATTTGGGTAACTAAATATGAGCATACTGTAACATTCAAATAATGTATAGTACATTAGCTTTCCAGCTGCAGCCTTATCATATTATCCTTTATAAACTTGGCTCAAAGTCCAGAGGGACTCTGGACAACTTAATATTCACTTAATTTCTGTTTTGATTGGAAAGGGGAAAGTAGACCTTTTGGAAATGAATTCATCATTTCAAACTGCATAACAGGCTTTATTGAAATGCGGTATGCAATGTTCTTAAGTCAGCCTCATCACTGAACGTTGGGACTTATCTTAATTATGGTTGGTTGTAATACTGTACTTATATTAATAATGTTCTTATGTTAAAGAGATTTTTTTGACCTTTTGGAGTGGAGAAATCAATGAGAAGTTGATAAAGCCAAGTTCATTGCTGCCTAAAGTAAAGTAAGCCTGATTTGTTTACTTACCTAAGCCTTCATCTGTCAGGCCCATTCTGAAATGATTTATAGACCTCTACCCAATGAAATCATTTAAAGTAGATTAGATTCAGGGAACAATCACCTCTAATATGACAAGCTGATGGAGGCTGACAGGTAACCAAGTTGCTCTGGATGGCAAACAAGTTCCTGAAATTCTGATTAAATTAAAATATTAATGGTACCACTGGGAAAATAAGATTGAATCATGTTAGGCGAATTCAGTATTAGAACCAAAATGCAAATACAAAGTCATTCTGTGTGAAGAAAGCTGGCTGAGGTACCAAGGGAAGTTACCTCCAGTAAACGAGAGAGCAGGAAGTGAATTTAAATGAAAAGCATTGTGTCAAGAGCTCACCTTCACCTTTCTGAGGTCTCTAAAACAAGGCCTAACAGGCTCTGGGGTTGGTCTGAACACTTCTGAGAGGTTACATATTTATTTGGACTTGCAGTCTAGTACTAATGAACAACTCTTGCTTTCCTAAGGTTATAAGGTTATTCTTTGAAGTATTGGTCCATGGTTTTTTTTTAATGTTTGTTTAGTTTCTGTTTTCAGCCTGGTGCATTAAGTAGCAATGACTGCACTATAATTGCTATATATCTAAATTTATTGATACTGTCTGACTTGGGATCTTTATTAATTTTGATGCAGAGAGTAATTAAATGTGCTATTCTTCTCACATGCATTAAAAAGAATAATAGATGCTTTATCTAGGAATCTGTAAGCTAAGCCAGGAGTATACCAGGTCTGCTAAGTTGTATAATTGTAACTCAATAAATAAATTAGTTGTGTTTTTGTTCAGCACCCTTTTTGTTAGGATTTGTTATATTTGAACATTACTTCATTTCAGTTTGCATGTTACCTATCAAACATAATTCTATGTACACCATGTTATAATAACCTACAGACTCCCCTCTTTATTATATTTCATCATTGGAAGTCCCTTGATATGAGGATGGCAATCCTCCAGGAAATAGGGAAGTCATTGGTGAGCCTGTAGATAGCTGAGGAGGCCAATCCAAGATCCACACCTTCAACAACAGGCTATTATACTGAATGTAATAGAAAGCATGCTGTTAGCCCCACTTTAGAGATGGGGCACTGATGTGCACCGGGAGTGAGGTGCCTGCATCCCCTTGTAATTCTGGGCCTATGTGATTTTTCTCAGTTTACCCTGGAAGTCTATAGAAGAACAGAACACTGAACCTGATTATTAAATATTACAGTAGCACCGTACCCACTGAGACATCTTTTTTCTCCAGATCATCCTTTCAAAGAAAACAGTGTTTACTTGGCTGTAGCAACTTGAATACAATTTGAAGGGGTGAAAACGGGTTGCAGAAGGGAAAAGTTTGCTTCCTTGCTGCATGATGGAATAGCCGGAGTTCAGCTCAGGATCTGGATCCAAGATCAAAAAAGCTCTAATGTGGCCATACGGACTAGGAACTGGACTCGGTTGTCCAAGAAGCCTATTCAAATCTTATATTCCACTGTGGGGGGAGACAATGCATTAAGTCTCCATGCATGTGTGAAATCCATAATGACTGTATCAGGCTATTACATATTGTTGCTGGGAGATTAGGGCCAAAGTTTGGTCTTAGTTTCTTGTTTTTTCTTTTAACAGGGCCACGTTTCAGTTCATGAATGACATAGAAAGCCCTTTTTCCCATATTGTTATTTGATTGGTCTCCTGTTCTTTCATTTTCAGAGATGACAATAGTAAGCTGATAGTAAAACTGATGTGCACTCAACAAAATTTCACTGAACTTAATTCCCCAGTCCCAGCCCCATGCACCTGTCCTGCTCCTGAACACATGCCCTGCTTGTGGGGGTCCCAGAACAGTCTCCATGAAGATACCACCCACCTGCCTGCTCTGTCTGGCACCCCAGTGATTTCTGTGGGGCAGATGTCCTGGGGGTAAATAGAACCAATTGCCCTCCCCACTGCACACTGTGCTAGGCTGGGTTAGTCATCGCCCCCACCTTGCCACCCTGGGCCAAGTTAACCCCCTCCCCCTCAGCAGTTCACCAAAACTTCTTAAGTGGCCATCCAGCCTAAATAATTACACTCCCCTGAGCTAGGAGCAATGGACTCTGGGCATTTGGAGGAAATGTCTGACTATAAGGGTGGTTAAGCATTGGTTAAGCATTGGAAGTTGTGAAATCTCCATCTCTGGAAATTTTCAAGACCAGGTTGGAAAGACAGTAGGCCAAAATGATTTAGCTGAGGATGGTCCTGCCTTGAGCAGTGATCTGGCTTCACTAGATGATCTTGTGAGGTCCCTTCCAGTCCTTCTTGTCTGTGATCCTATAAATAGCATTGAAATCACAATGTAAGACTACATAAGCAGCAACCAATTAGACAATACTAAATCAAGGATTAGAAAAAGCACAACAAACATGTAGGTCCTCTGTTTAGATGCAGGATGCAAGTGGGGTTTAGAAATTCTAATAATTTGCCCATGGGAAACTAAGAGTTTAAGTTTGGTTGTCTAACAAATAAAAAAAATTGTCTCAGTATTACACTATGGTCTTATCTTCCTCACGGAATCAAAATAAGATATTGTTCCTGCTGTGATTCTTGAAAGATTGTTTTATGTTCCTTACTTCTTCATTCACTCAAGCTAAGATTGTACTGATTTGGATTACCATGGCAGAGATTCTAATTTTGGTTCACTGTCGTTAGGTGATGGTGATTCTGACATTATTTTCCATGTTCTGTTTTACTCTAATTTTACTATAAATGTATATCTCATAGCCACTAACTATGTTCTCTATAAATAAGAATTGAGATGATGTAATAATTTGTTTCAAATCCAAGCATTATGATAAAAAATTTGGAAATTTAGCTTCTCATATGGCCTCATATGAAAGACTGGTAGTTTATCCCCATGCTAATGTGGACTTTTTCTGCTATTGGATACTAAAGTCTGCCCAGGAATTTCCTATTGGAATAATTTGAAGATGAAAAATGACCGTTTTAGAAAAATCAAAAAATGTTGAGGAAAAATTTCAATTTTGCCAAAGCATTTTTTGTTTCGTTGGGAAAATCAAGATGATGGCTCACAAGGACGTTTTTTACAATGTCACATGAAAATGGTTCCTATCATTTGATGAGACCCTTTTCAGTCAGAAGTCAGCAATCCAAACTTTCCACTTGAGATCTCCCATATCTGATTTCAACAAACTTTTCAGTTTTTGTTCTGAATCAGAATAAACATATTTTTCTGAAACCTTTTAATGTTCCATGGGACAGAGTGTGTCTTTTATAGTCAATGTTCTTGAATAATCCCTGTAATTGTGACCATGAATGTGTTTTGCTCTCGATTCCCTATTTAAACAAGTGGATAATAGCCTGAGGGGATTGGAAAGCAACTTTATTGTGCCATTCATTGATATGTGAATAAGTACTGGAATGAGCTACGTTAGCTTGTGTGTATGTGTGTGGCCTTGTTTTGATTAACTTTATTATGGAAATTAATGTTCTATGACTTCAGCACTAGAGGAAAATGAGAACAGTATTTCTACCGTGAGCAATACTTCCTGAAAAGCAAGCAGCCTGGTAGTTGTGTTTTTGTAAAATATGCATGTGTGCTATTTATTGGGGATTTGATGATATAACTGTAATTTTAGAAGCAACCACTGAGGTAGATATCCATTATAATTGTTTGTTTGTCTGAGTGTTCAATACTTCTATAAATGTTTCTGTTGCCAAAATAGGCCTATTCTTTAAATCATTAATCTAAGGTGTGGAGTCAAAGCCTTGAAACCATGTGAATAGTACTTCCATTAGCCTATTGTATATGGTATCCAGATATTAAATTTCAATATCAAATATTATGGGTCTGATTGTTCCTCAACTTTGGTTTTAATGACCCAGTGATGTTTACTCCTTCAAATCTGGCTTACATCATGATATGTTTTTTGGGATTCAAGGGCTAGTATTGTGTTTTACTGCTTTACAGTCTAGCAGATCACTTTCTAGGTTTTCCAAAGCTACAAACTACAAGAGGGCTTCTCCTTGAAAATTAAGAAAGGCTTCAGTTCCCATATGAATAAGTCCATCACAGCATGACCCCAAATTTGCCTGACTTAATTTCTTTAAGTCAGGCAATTTCCTAACTCTGGTTATGTCTGCTCATTTTCTGTAGCATGTTCTAAACGAATGACAGCTAAATGTTGCACTGAATGCTATCTTATCTTATGACATCATATCTTGCAGTTTTAGACTGCCACGCATGACCATAGCTTCTCAGTGTTTTCCATGGTAAATCTTCACAAGAGCAAGTCCCTGGAAGACTTCATGGAATCTCTCTGCCTTTTTTAGATCCAAACTCTGCTTAGGGTTCGGTTTTTTTATTATTATTATTATTATTATTATTATTATTAATCTGTTGGGAAGGTAGATTTGTAGAATACCAGGAATACCATGTTGTATCATAAGCATAACTTCTGGTGGAAAAGCTCTTTCAGAAAGGAAAGTTTTCAAACATTTCATAAAGATGGTCAGACTGAATTGTCCTGATGTCTTTTGGAAAATGGGTGCAGAACCATATCCCTCCAACAGAAAATGCTTTTCCTCAGCTGTCAGACATTTTACCCATAGTTTTGTGATCTTCATTGTCTCAAACAACTGCAGCTGTCTTTGATGCAGCTGAGGCTTGATCTGTTATACACTGTGAAAATTAGAACAAACCTGGCATCAGAAGCTGTCTGGGAGCCAGTGGAAGATGTGTACATGGACTGGATACGCTCACAGCAGCTGGAGTCATGAAGAAGGCAGACAGCTGCACCAACTGAAGCCAGCATATCATCTTCATCTGATGCATATTCAGCTTCAGATACAGTAATTTACACTATTCCAACCCTGAGCTGACAACTGCATGGGTCCTATGGCCACTGTGTCCTCATGGAAGAAAAGGAAAATGTTTCAAAGCAAGATGGTGGTGAAAGATGACTTTCCTGAATAATACTACCCCATCATACTCCATCATTCAAATTTAGCAAGGAGTCAAAGAAGACTCTGAGACTTAGAAAAAATTTGATAAATACAGACTCTATGCCTTCAATGGAAGATCAAAATAACATCTTTAATATCTTGTCCAATTCTTCATTGTATTCTTTTTCTGGTCAGCATCACTTTGGCTTGCCTAAGTTCACACACATAGGCAGCTACTCTTCATCCAGGGAGGAAATTCTTATAAGTATTTTATCAGTTTATTAGTGAGGCTGTTTGAATCACTTGAGAATGAGTTGTATAGCTGAATGTCATTGGTGCACTGTTGATGGCTCTCTCTTTTGGTGGTGTTACACAGATGTAGAAAAGAAGAGAAAATCACAGTGATGGCCTTCAGAGACATAAGCAGTTATTCATTACAGTTGTCTAAGTTTTGCTGCAGTGAGTAAACCAAAGCCTTTGTACTGCTGCTATTAAATCCCCTCTCAGTCTTCTCTTCTCTAGACTAAATAAGCCCAGTTCCCTCAGTCTCTCCTCATAAGTCATATCCCCTAGCCCCTTCACCATTTTTGTTGCCCTCCGCTGGACTCTCTCCAATTTGCCCACATCCTTTCTGGATGCAGGGCATGCAGGCAGTGAATTGCGGCTCTGCTCACGCTCTGGACCATGCTGCCAGACTTTGCCTACCTCTGGCCTGGCCTAACATCAGGTAAACAAGCCCTCAAGAAAAGACTCAGCTTGCCATCTACAGAGAGAACAGGCCAGATGAAGTAGGGAGCAACACAGGCTATGTTATTTTTTCTTGTAACAAAAGTCACTGTTCAGCTTTAGAAGAAACAACTGTTGCTGTGATTCCTTGCCATTGTTGTGATCAGGGGCCCAGGTGGGAAAAAAAAGAATGGTGGCTCCCCCAACAGAAGTCTTATGAATATTGTGCTAGCAATTGAGCCTGGGGAAGATAGTACAAAACATCCTACTAGGGGGAATGCCTTGCTGGACTTGGTGCTGGCTACGGAGGACAACCTGGTGGAGGATCTGCAGATACAAGGCAACCTAGGGGATAGTGACCATCAACTGATTGAATTCACTATCCAGAGAAGGGTGGTAGAAAGTAACCAGCAGAGCAGAAATGCTAGACTTCAGAAAGGCTGACTTCAGTGTGCTTAGGAGATTAGTTAGTGGGGTGTTAAAGCTCAGGAGCATTGACAAAATGGGGGTCCAGGAAGGGTGGTCTTTCCTCAAGGAAGAGATCCTTCAAGTGCAGAAGGAGGCAATTCCACTGCATAGAAAAGGGGGGAAATGGGCCAAGAAACCCTCCTGGCTAAACAGGGAAATCCAGGAAAGCCTAAGGGCAAAAAAAGGAGCATACAGGCTATGGAAGCAAGGGGTAGCTACCAAGGAGGAGTATACCTCCTTGGCTTACACTTGCAGGAAATCAGTTAGGAAGGCCAAAGCAGCATTAGAAATCAGGCTGGCAACAAAAATTAAGGACAACAAAAAGTCCTTCTTCAGGTATATAGGGAGCAAAAAGAAGGTGCAGGGCAGCATAAGACCCCTACAGGATAGACAAGGGCAGTTGGTGACAGATAGGAGGGACAAAGCAGAGATCTTCAATGAGTTTTTTCCCTCTGTGTTCTTGAACTCAGATCTAGACAAATCTCCCAAATGCATTACTGACAGAAGCAGGAGAAACACCAGCCTACCAACTGTCAGCACCAACCTAGTAAAGAGACACTTGGAGGGGCTGGATGTGTTTAAATCAGCAGGACCAGATGAGCTTCATCCAAGGGAGCTGAAAGAATTAGCCAGTCATAGCAGAGCCACTGGCATGTCTGTTTGAGCACTCGTGGTGCTCAGGTGAGGTCTCAGAGAACTGAAAAAGGGCCAATATGGTCCCTATTTTCAAGAAGGGGAGGAAGGAGGATCCGGGTAACTGTAGACCAGTTAGTCTCACCTCTATACTTGGGAAAACCCTTGAAAAAGTTATCAAGGATCACATTTGTAGGAGTCCAGTGAGTAAAGCTGAAGGGCAACCAGGATGGGTTCATAGCGGGTCAATCCTGCCTGACTAACCTTGCTTCTTTCTATGACCAGGTCACTAAAAGCTTAGATGCAGGAGTCAAGGTAGATGTCATCTACTTGGACTTTAAGAAGGCCTTTGACATGGTATCCCATCCTATTCTTATAAACAAACTGATCAGCTGTGCCATAGACGATTACACAGTCATGTGGGTGGCAAATTGACTTAAGGGTCATGTGGCGGGCCAGTAGGGAGCACTCCTGCGTTGAGCCGCCCACCTCCCTGCGCCCGACCACCTTCCAGGCTCCGAGTGCCTCCCTCAGGGTGCCTCCTGTCCAGCCAACCCCTTCCCTGGAGCACACCCGCTAGCCTGGGGTTCCCGCTGCCACCATCCAAGGCTCTGGACTCACTTCTGGCTCTG
>NW_005841872.1:181347-200159 GCF_000455745.1 Alligator sinensis
CCAATACTGGCTACACACCGACCAATCTGTATGGCATCCCTGGCTACCTGGGCCCGCGCACAGGGCCGGGTCTTCCCCCCCCTGCCCAGGTGACCAGAGCATCGCCTCCCAGACACCAGGCTTTTGTCTGCAGACAAGGAGCGAGATCCCCGCTGTGAGGGATTCAACAGCAGCCTCTCAGGCCGGCTGAGACAGGTCTCTGGAGAGGGGCACCGACGGGGCATTTCTGCCACAGGTCATACCAAGAGAATGGTGGTAGATGGGTCGGTATTGATCTGGAAAGATGAAGGCAGCGGCATGAATGACGCATGCCCCTGGAAGCTGGGGGGGCACAGTGGCAGTGGGAGTGTGGCTGCGGGACCGTGGCAGCAGTAAGCAGGTGCTCCCAGAGATGCAGCCAACTCTGTTGGCAAACACCGGTCAGGAGTCGACAACCACCCGCAGATGCCACCAATGGTATCTTTTTGTAGGGACTGCACTGCCATGCTCAGGGGGTGCATGTGCACCTGTGTGCACCCCCTATCATCACCCCTGGGCAGTGGGATCCCCCAAGGCTCAGTCCTTGGGCCAGTGCTGTTCAATATCTTCATCAGTGACCTGGATGAGAGCATGGAAAGCACTCTGTCCAAATTCACAGATGACACCAAACAATGGGATGAAACAAACACGCTGATGGGAAGAAACCAAATACAGGCAGACCTGGACAGGTTAGAGAAGTGGGCAAAGAACAATAGGCTGCAGTTCAACAAGGACAAGTGCAAGGTGCTGCACCTAGGGAGAGGGAGTCACCAGCACACCTATAGGCTGGGGGATGACCTTCCCAGCAGCACAGCTGCGGAAAGAGATCTTGGAGTTGTTGTTGACTCCAAGATGAATATGAGTTGTCAATGTGATGAAATAATTTGCAGAGCTAACCGCACTTTGTCATGCATTAGTGGGTGCATTGCTCCATGGAGGTGATGCTCCCCCTGTATGCAGCACTGGTCTGGCTGTAGCTAGAGTACTGCATCCAGTTCTGGGTGCTGCAATACAAGAAGGGTGTGGACAACCTTGAGAGTATCCAGAGGGGGGTCACTCATATGGTTAGAGGCCTACAGGGAAGGCCTTATGAGAAAAGACTGAGAGACCTGGACCTTTTCAGCCTCTGCAAGAGAAGGCTGAGGGGGAATCTTGTGGCAGCATACAAATTCACCAGCGGGGGCAGCATTGAATAGGAGATGCTCTGTTTCACCCCTTGGAATAACCAGAAACAATGGCCACAAGCTGATAGTGAGTAGATTTAGGTTGGGCATCAGAAAGAACTTCTTCATGGTTAGGGTCACCAGAATCTGGAACGGGCTTCCAAGGGAGGTGGTGTGCTCCCCTACCTTAGGGGTCTTCAAGAGGAGACTGGACAAGCATGTGGCTGGGGTCACATGACTCCAGCACTTTTTCCTGCCACTGGCAGGGAGGCAGACTTGATAATCCTTTGAGGTCCCTTCTCACCCTAGCATCTATGAATCTATATCGTGCCACTTTGATGCATTCTAGAGTTTTGCTCATTTGGTTGCTTTGGGCTCATCCCCAATGCTCACTTTTAGGCCCACCAGAAACCGAATGCAGGCACTGGGGACAACTCCAGAACAGCCCCACAAGTGAACTTCCAACTCTGGAGCACATCCATGGACTCAGCTTGGCAGCACATGCTCAGTCCCATCCTCCCAGAGACCTTCTATTGATGTGATATCAACAAAACCAATATGAATTCTATGCATATGAGCTACCAAAATGAGGCATTGCTCATAGTAGATTTTTGCAGCTACTCAAAATATAATTGTGTAGGTTGCTTGTTTCCACCAAACTCCTTAATCCTGGCTCCCCTTGCTGGTGCTTTAATATGTACATAGTTTATTCTAAGGTCCTTAGATGCAACTCTTTCCTCAAAAGTGAAAAAGAATAAATGATGCAATGGTGGTGGGTTTTTTTAATTGATTTCAAACCCTAGCCACATACTCATAAATGAAGCAACCCATTTATCTCCTATCACAGGATCCACTTACAGGGGACAGTGGTAGTACTTCCTAGTGGCCATTCTAACACTGGCTTGCCTACACTGGCCTCCTGCTCACTCTTGATGTCTAATATAAATATGGAAGGCTGCCCTGAAAGATCAGTGTAAGCCTTGGGTGCCTTACTTGTCCCCAGCTCTTCATTGAATGGCCTTGGTCTTAGTCAACCCCTGCCTGAGCAAGGCATCACTTTCTTCTTGGCTCCAGGCCCACCAGCCTTGCCTTGCTGCTCTGGGCTTGCTAGCCCTGCCCACTCTCCCTCATCTGTAAGCTTGCTGCTCTGCAGCCATTTAGCTCTAACAAGCCTCAGGGCTTTCCCTTTTCTCATTAACAGGCCTGCTGCTCTTGCAGCCTATACCTTATAGTACCAGTAGCAAGCTGATTATTTTGGTGCCCACCTCTTTCTACAAGCTGGCCCCAGTCAACTGTCTTTCTGTCTTAGTAACTAGGAGTAGGGGGCCTATGTTAAATCTCCCATTAGGCCCAAACTTTGTTGCTTCCTTCAAGAGCCTTTTGAAAGCTAAGAATTAACCCATAACTAAATGTTGCACTCATGTATAGTACCAATAATTTTATCTGGGCAGGGGCAGAACCTTGCTTAACAAAAGGGACAATGAAAGTGCCCTTAGTAGGGGGGAGACATGTTTTCCAGCTTCAGTACAATACACTTGAGTCTTCAGGGGTTAATTAAACAAAGGAGTGTTATTTCACTCACCCAGGAATCCAGCTTCAGTCTTTTAGTCCCAGTATAGCGTAACTCCTGCTATTGTAGTGCCAGCTGGTGCTTGGTGCTTGCAATGTAAGGTCAACGTGCCTAGTCAGGATTGCTGCTGCATCACTAGATGTCTCTCACCCTTCAAGTCAGAGCTCTTCTGCTGCTCCTGAGCTGTGCTCTTTCAGGTTGGCTGAAGCTCTGTTTTGTCTGCTCCTTTGTCTAATCATCTCACCCCAGGTTAAGGCTGTATTTGGACTCCCTCTTTCTATTAGCTGCATTCTGGCCTCAATTCTATGGCTCTCTCTCAAGTCCCACTCCCGTACCAGGGACCTCTTTCTCTAAAGGGCAGAGGTGGTTTTCTCTAGCATGATATTCTTTTCCTCCATTGATGGACAAGCTGGCAGCTGGAAGTTATGAGCAGGATTTCCAGTTCTGTCCTTTATCCACCCAGGACTTTTGACCAGCTCCCCTCTAGGATCACCTATTAATCAGCCAGGGTCAGATTAATAGGCTGGTCTTTTCACATTGCTCTCCTGCACATGTGGCATGCGGATTCCCAAGTATCTTCCAAACTCCACTTGTGGCACCAAAATGATATGTCACATACAGTAAATCGCACAGATCAGTGACCCTCCCTCTCCTTTCTTCCATGAGGAAAAAACATTTACTATGGTTGACATCTAAATTATCATCACTGAGCATCTGAGTTAACCCTTCACTGGGATGATGAATGGGGCAGTTCATACTGCTCCAGGTTCTCTGCAGACCCTATGCATTAGTTACCTCCAGCTCACATTTTTTAAGATTTCTTATTGCCATAATAGTGGGGGGGGGTTCCTTTTTTGTCCCTTTTTTTTACTTTTAAATGAGCGCTGAGATTCTTGAGAATGGGACAGTAGTTCCACTTGATTTATATAGTACACCACACAAGCACAAAAGCAGTTCTAAGTTCTAGTCACAAGATATTTTTATGATTGTGCAATAGCTACTACAATGGGCTAACTCTAGGCTTTATTTTTATATATAGGTCAGATAAGTAAAAATAAAGATAATAAATCAGTGTCCCTGTCCAACTTAAATAAGTCTATTCCAAACTTTGCCCATAGATATTTTTCTAGAATTTTACAAAACCCCATTTGGTCTTTTTGGAAGTGGTTACATGTCTAATAATGAGGTAGTGCATCCTGGAAACATACTAACACTTGTATCTAAATAGAAAAAATTGATAATACCATATATTTAATAGGTAGATTATTTTTTTCATTTTATGCATATGCTGAAAGGTAAAATATTTGTCACCTGCAAGTTTAGACTTCTTTTCAAAATATGCTTGCTGTAATGAAAATAATTATTAAGTAAATTTTGCTTCCAGCTTTTTTGCTATATTAAAGAAAAAGCATAGAAATAAAGATATTAGCATGTTATTAATGTTTATTGCTGAAATACATATATATTGATGTCCTCCTTTATGCATTATGCAACATTTAAATTGCAAAAATGTAAAGAAGTTTAATAAGTTGGCCACATGGGTTGGTCTTTTAACATAATTTTACACACATTGTAAATTAAGTTGCAAAGATTCTCTACCTTTAGCACTTTTTTAAATTGTCTTGTATCTGAGAGAATCTAAATCATAGCACACTGAAAATATTATGAGTAAAACTACATTAAGAGCATTGATTATTTTTTCTTAATCAAAACGTGGCACATTGACAAGTTAAGCAAAACTCTGATGAAAAATGAAAGAAGTGCCTAGCAGAGCAGAGGGAAGAAGGGGTGATTAATAATAAATCTGCAATTGAAATATACTGTCTGTATATGGTAAATTATACCTGTCAATACTTCTTTTTTTTTTCTTCCAACTATTTCAAGTAGTGCATTTTATTGAGCTATAGTTGTGAGTGCTGGATTGATGGCAGGAGGCTTCATCCAGGTCTGAGCAACAGCTTAAGGAGATTTGGAATATTTCAGTAGTACTGAATAAGATGTGCCTCTCCAAACTCATTCTAAACAGATGATGACTGTAATAAAATACTCTTTAATAGCCACTTTAGAGTTGGGGCAATTGTCTGGTGCCCCTAGGGGAATTTTGAGTGTATCATTAATTCTGACTTTCTTTTTTTATTTTAGTCAATGTCTTTTGGGTAGCAGCAGATTTGATAAAGTGCATCATTCATATAATACAGGGAGGAACCAGAGAGGGTAAATGAATAACTTTAACAAACTGATTCATATATTTGTTCATTCCTTTCTGAAAAGTTTTCTTTTAAATTAGAAATACCTGCCAACCTCATAACAAGACTGTTGTAGATAATACTGATTTTGGAATGACATGATATCCAGTGCAAACTGAAGAGTATATATGCCAAATAAACGTTAGGACTTTTGAAGGGAAATGTAGCTATTAGGGACATGACTTTAGCACTGATATCTACTGGAGTTTTGCCATTAACTTCGGTAGCACTGGGAGTGGACTCTAATCTCTCATGTTGCAATAGGTTATGGAGATTGGGAAAGTAGACACCCTAGGGGGAAAAAGAGAGACTTCAAGGTTTCATATCTCAGGCTTAAGAAGCCTCTATTGCTTATCTGAAACCTGTGTTCTCTTTGAGCAATTGCAGTATCAAAGACACTCAGGGCAAAATTCAGCCCTCTGACTCACAATGTAGTTCTCTTATTGATTTCAAAGGGAATACTGCAAGTAGAAAGTGTATAGAAGAATGCACTGCAGGCCAAAGAAAATGTATTTGGCTTTAAACGTAATGTGAAGCATATCATGTTAACAGTCTGCTGTGACTCAAGATTTGTGACCGGCCCTATATTTTCAGCATTTGAAAAAGTCTCTGTGTTAAAATGAGTGCAAACATAGTTTAGAGCAAGGCGTATTTTACTTCCAAACTATTTAAGTATGTCCATGTCTTTCCTTTATGCATTACTAGACGGATTGGGAGCTGCATCAGTCTATTGCTAAAAGTAGCAATGGTATAACAAAGATGAATAGAATCATAGAATCATAGAAGTCGGGACGGAAGGGACCTTGTAGATCTTCAAGTCCAACCCCCTGCCTGGGCAGGAGAGAAACTGGGCTCAAGTGACCCCAGCCATGTAAGCATCGAGCCGCTTCTTAAAGACCCTCAGAGTAGGAGCCAGCACCACTTCCTTTGGAAGGGAATAGGTTTTGAGTAGTTTAGAAATTTGGCTCAGATTCTGATCATGTGTTTATTTTATTTGTTTGTTTTGGAAAACAGGCTGGAAGAACTGGAAGACCCATCACTGCCACTTATATTCAGGCCTGCATTTAAATCCTGGCCTCAGTGAGGTTAGTCCAAGTTGAGATCAGGATTTCACACCTAGTATAATTAACTAGTGGAGTTCCATACATTTATATTGGGGTTGACCCTATAGAAATGTTCTGTGGAGTGCCTTGTAAAAACTATAAATACTTGAGTCATCCTTTCTTCGCTTCAGAAATACTCCCCTGTAGTAGAAGACAACAGTATCTGTTCTGCTAAAAACAGATTAATCTTTTAAACTTAGCTACAATGTGTAGACATTTCTATCTATGGAGGGAGGGAGGGGCATAGAAAACTCTTTAAAGGAGAAAATGTTACTCAAAAATGACATTCTGATGACAAAGCTAGGCAAATACTGGCACACAGCAACAGAATGTTCCTTGTCTGAAGATGAAATATCTCTTGGGTGTTTTTATATGTGCTCCAGGGGTTGGGGAAGGGGATTTAAATAATGCAGCTCCAAAAGCTGCTCTAATTAAAGTTCCCGCAGAGTCTTGTGTATCAGAGTCTCTGTATTTCTATACCCATGGTCTCTGCCATCTATACCCATTGTCCAGTCATGGGTCCAGTCATGGGTGGAGTCCCCTATATCACTTTTCCACCTAGGCCACCCAGTCTTCAGCTAAGCCTGTGCAGGCAGATCTCTTCTCAACAACAGAGGCTTGGCTGATTAACAGTAGTGTAGGCAAAGAGGCCACATGCCCTAGGCATCTTCTATGAGGAGGCACCACAATTTCCACCCTCCGCCAAGAGTCTTTACCATGGCAAGGGAAGCTCTGTGTTGCCCCTGCCCAGCCATAACCCCACATCAGTTGATGTATCTGGTAGGCGTGGGGAGGGAGAGCAGAGTGGAGTGAGCAGAACAGTGCTTCCCTCCCCTGCACTCCACCACCTCTTCACTCCTCCGGCCTCCATGGGACTCTTTGCTGCAGCGGGGAAAACTCTTCACTGCCTCTGCCTCGCCATGGGAGCTGGGCAGAGCAGCACTGTACTAAACAGTGTATCTGAGGGGCAAGGGGTAAGGGGGGCAAGTAGAATGGTGATCCTAACCAACCAACCCCAGGTGCTCAAGAAGCACTCTATGCCACAACTTATCAGAGTCTATTACAAGATCAGGCCTTTCTTCCTAAGCTCCTAGTAAGAGGAACCATGGATAAGATTTTTTAAAAATGATTACCTGCAATAACATGCCCCCAATAGAAAAAAATAGTCTCATTTCTGAGCCCCCTACCAATTCCCTTTGATTTTGTTGATCTTTGGACCAAGTCCTTCAAATTAAAGCAGTGTGAGTAAAGGAAGGAGCTCAATTTTTCTCTGCTGAGGCAGAAGGGCATACCAGTGTTCTGAAACAGAACAAGAAGTTGCCAACACAGTTTCAAAGAGGAAATGAGCAGGGATGTGAGTGAAAAAAATACCTGTACAATAATTAATTAAGCTTCAAAACAGCCCTCTGAGGTGAGTAAGTATTATTAAAAATATATACACAATTAATTAAAGTTTGCTGGAAAAAGAAAGGACAGAAAAAAAGCTGAATGAATTAATACTAGCCAAAGGGGTTAAAGAGGATAAGACTCTTACAGAGTCAAGAAACAAAGACGGAGTAGAAAGTACACCCATTAATAATGGGACCATTATTGGAGCTGATTGCCAATGCTTCCCGTAGGAAGAACAAAGATGCCAGACTGAAAGAAATGAGTATTGGACCATTGCACAAGATATCATACCTTCTTGTTGACAAGTTGTTCAATTATTGCCTTCATTTTAAATCTTCCTTTTGGAGACAAATTTTTTTTGTCAGTGACTCACTGGTCTAATTTTGCCCTCTGCAGATACCTATGTTATTCCAACTGACATAAAGGAATTGTTCTGTCATCTCTGAGGGCAGAATTAATCCCAAATGTATAGAAATGTGTAGAGAGAAATCAGTTTTCAAATTTTCGATCTGCTATAAAAATTGATTTTTTCCCCCCAAAGTGCATCAAATTTTTAGACATCAATTACTCTCAGAAAAAAATGGAATCTTTTAGTTATAATAACTTGATCTTACTTTCAAAAAGAGCTGTTTGTCACAAGTTAAGTCCCAATGAATTATTTAGAACAACAGAGTTGACTGAAAAATGTATTTTTTATTGCAAAAAGTTTACATTCAAATATTTAATTTGAAATCTGAAAAGGTTAGACTGTCTGAAGTTAATTTTTAAAAGACTATATATCAAACCCCTCAAATTAAAAAAAAATATTCTGAATATTTTGTTTTCTGTTTTTTCAGTTAAAATAACTATTACCTAGTGAATTTAAAAGTGTCTTTATAGTTTGCTAAATTACCCATACTAGAGCTAGTAAAAATGGATTTTTAATACAAATTTTAATAAAAAATAGTCACCCACCTGTTGAAATTCAGTTTCAATGAAAAAATTTTACCAAAGCATCAACATTCAGAAAATATTGATCCACTCCATTCACTACCCTCATTAATTACTTCCTGCTTGACCAATGCCACCAGTGTTGTTGCTTTTTTCTCTATCCTCCTTTTGAGCCAAAGGTTTTTCAAATAACTTACCATTTTTCAGCAGGGTACATTAACCCAGGTAGAGCACTGTACTGACACAACTCTGCTGCTTCCAGAATCCAAGCAAGGTCATTTAGAGCTGGATCAGTTACCTATACACAACACCATGCTTTGTTGTGTAAAAATACTCAGTGAGCACATCTACACATGCATTAATGCATGAATGTACCTATAATAACAGGTACTAACTTAATGTATGCTGTCATTGGTGCTACTGCGCAGTAGGGCTGGCAGTGGCACACATTTTTTACATGATGCTAATGTGCAGTAGACTAATTCTACTGTTCATTAGCGCATTAGCACAGCTTTCTCCATGACACACTAACACACAGTAGAATGAGTCTACTGAGCTTCTAGCATCTTGTGTAGACCTGCACAGTGCCTACATTCCATGAAAGAATGATCTTTATTGGCCTTTAAACATGAATCAACCCAATACATCAGCTTTGTTATAGATGTCAAGAATTTGTTATATGTGTGGAAACCCTAAGTATACAGAATGCAAGAGCAATCGCCAAACAGGGCCAGGATGGTATTTTTATATTCACTACCATAGAAAATGTTGTTTTACAAGCAGCTTTGGAGGAAATAAGAGAAAAGTACCTTTATGCTTTTATGCCTTCCCTTCCCCCACCTAAGCCCATCCCACTGACCTCGCTACAGTGTGCATACCCATAAGGGTGCAGCCAGAGGCTGGGCGCTGGGTACTTGTCCCCAGGCTCTTCCGCCCACCCCACAGCCTTCCACCCCAGGAGGGCACACACAGCAGACTGTAAATAGTCTGCACAGGGAAAAGGGTACTTTATTGGTGGTGGGTGGGATGGGTGGTGGAGGGGCTCTATGGAAAGGGGGGAGGGAGGAAAGGGCTCTGTTGTTGGGGAGGGAAGGGGGGGTCTGTTTCTGTGGAGGGGAATAAACTGCTTTTCAGAGAACTGTCCACAGTGAGTATGGTACTGAGAGTGCACAGTGGGATGGGGGAGCATAGGCGGCTGTCCAGGCAGGTTACAGCAGGGAGTGCAGGAGAAGGTGGTCAGTCAGTGCCTCACCTCTCACACCCGGTACCCTGGACCCTGCTAGTGAATGAGTGGCTCACCTGGGGCCTTGGTGGGAAGGCCCACCACTGTTGCTGTTACCACAGCTGGCACTCCCAATGCCAGGTGTCCTCTGCCCACTGCACTGCCTTCACCCAGGCCTCATGAAACAGCTACCCCTGGACCTTACACACGTTATGCAGCATGCAGGCTGCAATGATGACGCAAGGGATATTGGCCTCGGTGACCTCAAGGTGGGCAGTGAGGGTGCACCCAAAGAAGCACTCCACCAGAGTGTGCGTCTGGCCCAGGCACCTGTTGAAGTGTACCTGGAAGGGTCCAGCTGGCCAGTGTAGAGCTGCATGAGCCAAGGGAGGAGCAGGTAAGCAGCATCCCCAGTGAGGAGGAGCAGGACCACCACCACACCTAGCTGGAAGTTTGGCACCCCCAGTGCAAAGCTCCTGCTCTCCACCAGGGCTGGCAAGGTGGATTTGCAGACCATATCAGTGTTGTGGGCACTTCCTGGCCAGCTGGTGCTCATGCTGGTGAAGGCATCGCACTGGTCAATGATGGAATGGAAGCCTCACCAGCTTTAGTAGGGGTGGTCACCATGGGGCAGGCAGGGATGTGGGTCCCATCCAGGGCCCTGATGCACTAGGGGAAGCCCAGGGCATGAAACCCCACCACCACCACAAGGGGGTCATGTACCCAGAGCACAGTGTGCCCTAGCATGTCCTTGAGGGTACCACCGGAGGGCTGCCACTCCAGGTGCAGGTGGAACTGCTCCAGGAGGTCCTAGAAGGTGACCTAGGTCATCCAGAATGACTCAAGCCACTGCTCATCATCCCAGGTGCTCTGAATGACGTGCAGCCACCAGTACTGGCTGGCCTGGCGGGCCCACAGGTGGCAGGGCTGCAGACCCAGGAGCCTCTGAACAGTCCTGGTGGTGGCATCCAGGAACACATTAGTGGCATCCCTGCCAGGGCTGGGGAAGCAGCATGGGGTATGGGTGGCAGAAGCATGGTGGCAGGGGGCCTGGGATGGTGTGGTGAGCTAAGCCAGGTGGCTGAGCTGCACAGGGTGAGCCACCAGGGCTGAGACTGACCTGGGCCAGATGGCAGTCCCCATGGCAGGCCAGCAGGGTGACCACGGTGGCCTGCAGGAGCCTGGGGCAGTGGACATCTTTCCCAGAGCCAAGGGCTGGAGCAGCCATGGCACAGCAAGCAGAGGCTGAAGTGACAGAGCTGCTGCATGCTGTCACTGCACTCTGCATGCTGCTCCAGACCAGGAAAGCAAGTGGCCTGGGAGCAGCACGCACTGGATGACTTTTAAACATGGCTGCCAGCCTTAGGCAGCTGTGGCCAGAGCCTCCAGAGCAGTGGCAGGGGGCCAATGCAAGGCTAGCTGTGGAGGGAGCAGACTGCTGCCATGAGCAGCAAATCTGCTCCCACCTCCCCATATGTGTAGATGCCTGCCTGAGGTTTCCTCTATAGGAAACCTACCCTGCAGCAATTGCACGTGTAGATGCATCCTGTGTTTCTCAAATAGGCTAAAGCATATGGCACAAACACTAACAGTGCTCTTGGGATGCATGTTACAATGCTCACCCTCCAAATGTGAGATGAGGTGAGTAGCAGGAGGCAAGCATTAAGCTACATGCTCAGCCTAAATAACGGATTGTTCTTGCATTCAGAGACCATAGTTAATGAATCTGTTGAAGTTCTGGGCACTTATCCAGAAGTGTATTTGGATTACAGATTAGTTTAGCCATGGATTTTAGTACAATACCGTCATGCTGAAGCTACAAATGTGTTATGTCTATTAAGTAATATGAAAAATACCAGTGAGAGGTCAACCGCATAAACTGACAGTAATTTAAACCTTGGCACATGCACAAAGATGACATTTCCCCATTTTACTTTACTTTTTAAATAAGTGTTTTTTATTATTATCATCATCATTATTTTGGTAATGTCTGCAGTCTTTTGCATCTGCCATGGTACATGTAGCACAAAGTCCTGTATGAAAAGACATATTATACAGGGCATTGTATCTGGCATAAAACGCACAAAAAAATAAGCAGTTCTTAAATTTTTCTAATTTCATCTTGTTGATTCAGATCAGACTTCATCTGATGCAGCTTTAACTGCACACTTTAGTTAATCCAACTATGATATTTTTTCCCATGTTAACCAGCTGTTAGTGAAGATTAACAATATTCTGCTAGCCTATCCTTAACACAGATTTTCATTAGGTTACCCTCAACTTGGAGATTGGACTCAAGCCTTGGCAGTAGGCAGCTGCCAGAAGAGACAATCCGAGCAGGGTGTGGGGCCCAGGGCCAATCAGCCTGTGCGGGGTCCCACCCGCGAATGCAAGAAAGCTGGCGGCAGATTCGGCTGTGGAGCAGTGCTGAGAGTCTGGACGTGAAGCCAGCGGCAGTGCAAAGTTGCTGTGGCCACTCCACCCAGCTCTGCAGGGCCTCCCAAAGTGTGGGGCCCAGGGGGATTGCCCCGATTCACACCCCCCAGTAGGGACAGCCCTGGCTGCCAGGGCAGGGGATAATGTCCCAGCCCTGTCTCCAATCAGCAGATAGTGGCAGGAGCTGCGAAGCAGGCAGCTGCCTGGGGGTGGAGACAGTTCTGCCCCCTGCTGCCTGGGTTCGCCCCCAGTCAGCTATGTACCTGTGCATTACTGCACATTAGCTAATTTACCTGTATTTACAGGTAGTATATTTAGTACCAGATAGTAGGTACTAGGTAGTAGAAGGTACTAGGTAGTAGATTTAGTACTAGGTAGTAGAAGCCTCATATTAGCTTATTTTAATACACAGTAGCTGCTGTGCACAGTTACATAGTGATGCTTTACTGTGCTGTAGATTAGTATACTGCACAGTAAAGTGTCTCATGTAGATGCACCCATTGTCAAACAGTAGTACATACTCCAGGGACTATTCAGGAATCAGGGATTTAGGTAGACTTTCAGCACATCCAGCATTACTTGGTTTGCAGTGGAACTTTGGTGGCCAATCTGACTTGTTTCTGAGAATATGCAATATTCTAGCAGTAGGCACTTTGGGATCTTCTCAGGCCAAAACGATATTGCCGAATGAGACCAGGTATTTAGCAATTTTGCATCTACTTGAGCAGGGTTGAGCTGGATCCTTCTTTGCAACTTAGACATCTAAATGAAACCTAAGTTCTGTTTAGGCTCCAATTTAGATCTGTGCCTAAGGGTATAATATTACATGTTTATCTGTTTTCAGTGAAGTTCTGATCCAACCTCTGAGGAAGTAAATATGAAAAAAACTCATTGACTTAAATGGCTACCAATCACACCTCACATCAGAAGCTCATGGTTCTGTAAAGAAAGTCACACTACCCCCTTCCCCAATTTTTTTTTTTTAAAGGCTCAGAGCTTCTTGTTTTGAGAGGGGTTTTTTATGTCTCTTTTTAAAACTGTATGATCTAAAACAGGAGTGGGTGGGACTAGCTCTGCAATACGACTGCAATCTAACTCAGTTCCTACAACTGGACTGGGAAGCTCTTATTCATATAAGCAGTCCCACTGAAGTCAGATTACACTACTCACCAAGGAGAGAGAGTGGTTTGCCCTTACACACTGAAAAAGTAAAAGCAGGATGAAATGTGCACTTCCTTGCCATGACGGACTGGACTATATTAGAGTAGACACCATTTATTGTGGTACTTCCACCTAGCACAGTATATGTGATGCCTCTTCTGGAGAGCTCAGTGGTTTTGAAGAGCGACAGATTGGAGGTCTCAGTGACACTACAAAGAGAGTCACACATCAAATGGAAACTGAACTAAGTGGATCTGAACAGAGAGTCATATTTTGCTTGTAAGTAGACTCATGATAAAATGTGATACCTGCAACAGCAGAAGAATGGACACAGTAACCCAGGAGATACCTTTTAGTCTCATGTTTATTTTATATAGGAAGAAGGAAGCACAATGGTTGGGATGAGGCATCCATAGAGCCAAAGAGACTTTTACCACATAGGCATTTATAGCCTTGAAAAAAATTACCTATCCTACCTAACAACCAAACAGAAATCTTAGAAACAATTTATTTTCCAAGGAATTAAAAAGGGACAGATTCCACAAAGCCAAATTAAAACACAACAGAGCATTTTTTTTATGTGTGCATCTCCAAGAGTCAGCCCAGGGGGCACAGAATGTAAAAACGGGCAAATATAACCCATAATTTATTCTTTGAACATAGCCCCTTTTCTGCTTACAAGCTGTCTAATAATAGACAAACCTTTTTGAATTTGTTTGATATTCATAGTTGTTTGACACTTGTGCAAACAAATTGTAGCTTATTTTTTTTGCAAACTGTTTTCTGAAAATGCTCGTTTGGGAATTCATTAGTCTCAAATCAATTTTTGATCTTTGTAATCAGTCACCTAGTTAGGTACTCAGATGCCATGATGATAATTAGAAAGATATTATTGTTTCTTTCCCCCAATTGGATGACCTAACATGAATAGGTAGGAGCAATGTCAGAGCAAATCACTGAGGATTTCAATTCTCTTTGGGAGAACTGGAGAGAGAATTTGGTGGGAGAGGGCGGGGTGAGGAGAGAGAGAGTACTTGAAGGCAATTTTAGAATATTTACATCTTTCCTTGTCATCCAAGCAAAAACCTTATAAATGGTCCCAGATTGTAAAATACTTCTTTCCCTCTTGAAGAAAGAAAAAGAAGTATCAGCTACATAAGCCACCTATATTTGTATCAAGCACTTAGCTCTTTTTATACACATCTTTCTCACCACTCACACAAAGTAACTGTGTTTGCATGTCCAGATATAATCTGGCAAAGGGTGCTGGCATCTCAATCATTTGATTAATTGCCTTAGTGCCAGACAGCTGGTTGGGGAATTTGAAGAACCGGCATATATTCCTCATCCTATATACATCATTTTCATATTCACTTGTCTAGATACTATATTACATTATCACTAATAGAGTTGTTTAGCAATTTTTCCATGAAACTGCTGTCAAAAAATTCCAGTTAATTGAACCTGATATTTTTTGTGGAAAAAGGTTAGTTTCAACAACTTTATTTTGAAAAAAAAAATTAAATAAAATTTTGGATGGCTGAAAATTCCATTTTCATTTACCTAAAGAAAATTTTCAATTTTCAGTTTAAATTATTTTTTTCATTAAAAAGAAATAAGTTGTTTTATAGTAAAAAAGCAGCGGTCAGAATCAAAATGAAATGTTTGGTGTTAACCCAAGCTAATATTTCATTTCAAAAAACTTCTTGTGAACTTTATTGATTTTTTACCTAATTTAGGGTGAGAACAATTTTCAGAAATATCTATTTAGTTTCTAAAATAAAACATGAAATAAAATAATATAGAAAGTTATAAAATCTGCATATTTGTCTCTGTTAGCCAAGGGAGTTATTTCTTTAGAACTTGAAAATTGTCTTTGGATGACAGAAAGCAGGAATTCCTTTCATTAAACTGAACATCTTACTTACTAAAATAAGCCCAAAATCATATGGTGTTATATTCTTCAAACACCACAGACATAAAAACTATTTTTGTTATTTCCCAAAATTCAGTGATGATGTTAACAGGTTTGTAGTTACTTAACATTATTAAAATAATATTATACCTTTTAGTGGACCAGCTATGTGGTCTTGCCTCACATAATTTCTGAACCATCATACCTACATTAATCTTACACTACACTAATTATATTAATAATTGTTTTTGCTTGAATAGTGTGATGCTCCTCACAAAGTTGTTTTCTTCCAAACCAGCAAACCTCTCTCTCTCTCTTCTTAGGCTCTGTGCTCTAGCACCCATCAGAGCTCACTCTGTTCAACTCTGCAAGCAAGAAGCAACCTAACAGATAAGAGAAAGAAGAAAGAAGAAGCTGTAAAATCGCACAAAGAAACAGACACTATCCAGCTCAGCTGTGCTTTTTGCAATGTGATGACAAAGCAATGACGCTCTAAAGCAGTGTCCAGAAATTAGATTTAAAAATTCCTTTTCAGAATTTTAATGAAATATTGATATACTATTGAAATGTTAAATACTGTGTTGATAATTTATGGTAAACACCAAATTTTCTGGTAAAATATTGGTAAACAGAGCTAAATATTGGTAAGCTAAGCTAAATAGTAGGGTTGATTTTGGGTTCAAGATTATTAATATTAATCAATTTGCTTTTCTCAAGATAACTCCTTTAATGTCTACTCTAGGGTTCCTGAGTTAAATCCTTTATCTTATTTCTTCTATTTACAGGATAACTGTGCCTATGTGAAGATCCATTTATGATAGCCAGACTGCTTTCAGCACCCAAGCTATGACAAGCACCTGAATGTTACAATGGAGTTAAGAATATGCATATTTGACCATCTGTAGGGCATCTCTATTGGACATTTCTGATGTATCAAACAGAATTGATCAGCTCCTAAATTAAATCTCTTGACCATGTATCATGGTTTTATGTATCTCTGATGCACTAAAACCATGCTTACTACTGATTTTGAAAATAAATTTTGGTGGCCTGCTCCAAGAGTAGACTCATCTCACAAAGATACACCATCTGTTAAAAGATCTTTGTAGAGAGGTATATAGCAGGGATGGCAGCTGAAGTCATCATTGTTTGTTTGTTTTTTTATTTCATTCTTGCTTTAATAATGATATAGTCATAATTAATTATTGTGATTGACTGCATGTCTTTATTAGTGCAGTTGTCTGCGGTATGGCAATGAACTCCATGTGACTAAAAGACTGTGTGTGTAGTGGAGGTCACATCTCTGAACTGGTATTAGCAGATTTAATTAAGTTTTGTCCCCTGCCATTTATTGTTTCTCTAATTTAGGATTTCTTAGAAATTTCTGAGGTAAAAATTACCTACTATTCAACATCTTTCTACCATAATAATTGTTTTGTGTTCAGACCTAAATACCAGACATTCACCAGAATTTTGACTACTGTGTACTGGTTCAGTCCTTTTTCAGAGGGTACTGCCACTTATCTTGTCTTCTTATTGAAATAACTGATAGGCTGCTAGCCAAGAAGGCTTAAGGAATTTCTCTTGTTTAAACATTTCTCCAGACTATTCAATGCTATCCCATATAGCCACCCAGAACACAGGCTGAATTCAGTGATCTTCATTTCCTTTCTCCTTTACTATTAATCATGTAGTTTAGCAGTTGTGTGTACAGGCTGCATTGCATTTGGAAATGGAACAGCCAAGTATCCTTGATCATCTCATTTAACTACAGGGGAGTGCCACACCTCTGGCCACAGGTTTCAGACTTAATATTCTGTTGATGACCCATTTACAAAAATATTCCATCCCAACATAGTGCTTTGGTTGATTTTTACATTCTCTGTTTTCTAACTTATATAATCATTAACTTCAGCTAGTGTCATAATTAGTCTAGTAGTCATGTATACTTTTATGTTCTTAGTTCTGAAGCAACTTTAATTCAATTAATTGCCTGAGTGCCAGGTTTCTGGTCAGGGGTCTATAGGTTACTGCAAGTTAAGTCTCTCAACTCACAGACAAAATATTTATATATACCATGTGATTTATTGAATGCACTGGTCTCCATTTTTAGTCACTGCTATCATCATTCATGATAGTCATTTGTCACAAATAATTTAGCAGATGTATACTTGTCCTCACAGCCCTAACTGTAAAGGACACATTCAGATCTCTGTAATAGCCTAAGCACCAAAATTTTCAGGAACAAGTCTGTCCTCATGCCATATTATATTAAACAGTGCTCCATCAATAATTTAATCTAATTGGGCACACCAGCACAAATATTGAATTACCAAAGTAGTTATAGCACAAGTGGGGATAGAAGAAAGTCTGACCTGACTTAAAGATATTGTGGTTGCCTGCCTACCAAGTGGAACAGTCCTAACATGGACACCAGCAATATGGCTTTGTTCTTATACCCTGTCACTTCAGGAGAAGGTCATTGGCAGAGAACTGCTGCACAGAAATATAAGAAATTATATTTACAGAAATATAAGTTTTGTTTGCAAAAAATGAACTGGAAAAGAAGAAAATCAGGAACAAAGGGTAGTGGCTACCCCTGAGTAGAAAAGGGTTTCCCTGTCTGCAAGTCTCTTGTCTGCTTGGCCTATACTAGAGACGTGAGCATGTACCTTCCCAGTTTGAGAGTGCCCAAACTGACTATTCTCAGGTGGTGACAGCTATTGTGTCTGATTTGACTGGAAATTCTATTTTGACATTGGGTGAATCCTTTCATGATGAAAGCTGAAATGTAATGTTCCCATTAAAAGTTTAGTTTGTAATAAATTGGCATTTTCAAAAGGAAAAAAATTAACTGGGGAAAAAAACCGGAAAAACCCTCCGCTACTTCTCATTGGGGTATTTATGTATGGAAGATACAATGAAAAATCCTGACCATTCACAAAGTCATTCAAGCCAAAACAGCCTTTTAGGAAAGGATAATCTGACTGCACATGAGCCTGTTTGGCAAGAACTTTCTATATTGCCAGAGTGACATTTAGCAACCAAAACGAATCTGAGATGTTTAGTGGGCCTCTTCTTTTCTTTGTTTTGTTATTTTGTTTTATTTATCCCAGTTCACCATTTAAGTTTCTGTTTCTCTTCCTGTAAGATACCCTGATCCTTTATTGAGAAGGGTAGCATATAAATAGAAGGAAGGACTTTTGACTTTTAACAACTTTATTTCACAAAAGATCAGGTACAGAAAGCAAAAAACCATCAAACCACACCAAAGAGAAACCATTCCAGGACATTCAGAACATCACACCGTGACAAACACCTTCGCAGTAATACACATCATGTCTAACATGCTATATATAGCCCTCGAGAAACAAACAATTCCACCCTTCCCTGTCCCATAGTACACGTACAAAAACCTTCAACTTCTCACCCCGAGAAAATAAACAAAAGCAGCCTGGTGAGGGCCCAGGGCACGGCACAAGCTGGAAGCTACAGTCCGCCACCGCGCCCACCCGGTCGCCCAGACCGGTCAAGACATCAGAGCACGTATTTGAGATGGCCGTCCTCCACGTGGCACAGCGCTCCCTCAAGGGCCCAAAGTGCCTCGAAGGCGGGCACCCCCCGCCGGAGCACAGCGTGCTCAAACTCCAGCGAGAGGC